>NC_048598.1:79153533-79481551 GCF_003668045.3 Cricetulus griseus | reverse complement strand
TATTGTTCAAGACAATTATCAGCCAATAATGCCCAACACAATCATGTAGAAACATTTTAAAACATAGAACTCATCATGTTATATCTGTACAGGCAACTTTTTTTTTTTAGATTGTGTGTAAAGCAAATTTGGAGCTCCAAATATTGGAATTTAAAGATCTCCATTATTGATCCCGAAAATATTTTCAATATTAACTTTAAGTTCTGTAAAATATCATACTGGGACTTGTTAAGAACATTCATTTGAGGGATACTAATTACATTTGATTGTTTATTCTTGTTTGTTTTGTATTTGTTGGTGGTGGTGGAATTGTGTGTGGATTTCTTCCCCCTTTTCTTTTGGATGTTGGTAAATTTGGGAAAGTGTTTTGCTAGTTGTAGTTATCTTTGTTGGGTTTTATTTTTCCTTTGAGAACTGTCTGCATGGCTGGATTAGTGGATAGGTATTGTTTGAATCTGGTTTTGTCATGGAATATCTTGTTTTCTCCATCTATAGTGATTGAAAACTTTGCTGGATATAGTAGTCTCTGCTGGCATCCATGGTTTCTTAGTGTTGGTAGAAAATCTATCCAGGACATTCTGGCTTTTAGAGTTTCCATGGAGATGTCTGGTGTAATTCTGATAGATTTGCCTTTATATGTTAATTAATCTTTTTTCTTAGCTGCTCTTAATATTCTTTCTTTATACTGTATGTTTGGGGTTTTGATTATTATGTGGTGAGGGGATGCTTTTGGGCCCATTCTATTTGGTGTTCTGGAAGCTTCTTGTACTTTTATTGGCATGTCTTTACTTAGGTTGGCATAGTTTTCTTCTATGATTTTGTTGAATATGTTTTCCATGCCTTTCAGGTGGGTTTTCTCACCTTCTTTTACACCTGTTATTCTTAGATTTGGTCTTTTCATGGTGTCTCATTTTTTCCTGGATATTTTGTGTTAGGGATTTGTTGGATTTGAGATTTTCTTTGATTGATGAATCTATTTGTCCTAGTGTATCTTCAATGCCTGAGACTCACTCTTTCATCTCTTGTATTCTGTTGGTTGTGCTTCCATCTGTAGTTCCTGATCATTTATGCAGCTTTTCTATTTCCAACATTCCCTCAGTTTGTGTTTTCTTTATAGTCTCTATTTTATTTTTCAGGTCTCAAACTGTTTCCTTCATCTGTTTGACTGATTTTTCCTGGATTTCTTTAAGAGTTTCTTTTGATTTTTTTTATTTTTTGTTTTTTTTTTTTCTTGATAGACTTTGAAAATTCCCAAATGGAAGGCCTCACCCTCTCTGGGAAGCAGAAAGGGCTTGAGATAAGGGGTTTGTTGGGGGTTAGGGAGGAGAGGAGGGAACTGGGATTGACATGTAAAAGAATCTTGCTTGTATTTTAAAATTGGTCTAATTACAATTCAAAATAATAATAATAATAATAATAATAATAATAATAGTAATATAATGGTTGTGCTAATGAAGACCCAGAAAGACAAACATGACATGTTGCTCTTTTTGCAGAATCTTAGCTCCAATTCTTTTTTGGGGGATAGGGGTTTGAGACAGCGTTTCTCTGTGTAGCTTTGGAGCCTATCCTGGCAGGTTCTCTGGAGACCAGGCTGGACTTGAGCTCACAGAGATCTGCCTGCCTCTGCATCCTGAGTGCTGGGATTAAAGGCTTGTGCCACCAATGCCAAGCCTAGCTCCAAATCTTTATACATGGGGATATAATCTAAATTAACAACATGGACCCAGAAAGCAAAATAAGATCAGAGAAGCCCGACTGGGAAGAAGTCTAGAGAGGGTGATAATAAGACATAGTCTTGATGGAGAAATTGTTTAAATGAGGTGTGAGATTTAAATTGAGGCATCAAGAAAAGGGTAATAGAGACAGGATTGGAGAAAGGACAAAATGATAGCACTAAGTGTGTTTGAAAAGTCCATAGGAAGCACGTGTGTGTGTGTGTGTGTGTGTGTGTGTGTGTGTGTGTGTGTGTGTGTGTATTATTTTACATTGCATGTATGCCTGTGTGAAGATGTCAAATCACCTGGAAGAGTAGTAACAGACAGTTGTGACCTGCCATGTGGGTACTGAGAATTGAAACTGTGTCCTCTGAAAAAGCAGTCAGTGCTCTTCACTTCTGAACCATCTCTCCAGCCTTGAGGAAGACAATATTTCATAAATACACACACACACACACACACACACACACACACACACACACACACCTATTTTAAATGAAGTTACACTATAGATTGTCATAATACACCCCAAATTCCATAGAGTACTTAATGAAACTGCCAGTACCAGGCATGGGCAACTAGCTTTCAGTTGTTTATCAGGTGGTCCAAGAGATCACTAAACATTGTAGGTCCTTACAGTTGCCTTCAGTTACCTTCTACAATTTAAATATTGCTAAATATATAAATTAAACTTTGAACACAGAATTCAGTGTAATCAATCAGAAACTAACCTTGAAGCCTTCTATCTGAGATGTATCTGTCAAATATCTGAAGGTGCTTTGCAAGTTACCAAGGGAGAAAAAGCAACAGATAGCCCTACCCAACTGCAAAATCTGTGAACCATAGAAATAACTGGTTTAGTGAGATATTCCTAATGGCAAAATAATGACACTTTTATCTTGGAAGTAAGCAACAGTTGTATAATTGGATCTGAGTACTGCAAAATAGGAATAAATTATGCCTGGTGTTGCAAACAAAGCAACTATGCATGGCTGGAGTAATCACAGAATTAAGAATTGTACTACTGCTGCTTTCCTAAACCAATATAATTTCTAACTATACTGTAAATACTTTTCAATCTACCCACAGGTAAATGTAGCTCTATCGATCATCATAAAATCTTAAAGCAGCAGTTAGCATCTCTTACAGAGATGTACAAATGGTCCGAATAGAATGAAAGAGTAACCTTGAGATGTCCAAATTCTAGTAATATATTTTAATTTGTATATCTGCAATGCATCCCCTATACCTTTTTTTCAGAAAGCATTGCAAGAAGAGTTACCAGAAATATTGTATAAATCAGAGGACCAAGATACCCACAATGACAGAGTATTTTCTGGACACATCAGTGAAACTGGATGTGTGAAATATCCGTATGTGTTTACCTAAAAGAATGCCTGAACAATGAGAACACTAGTTGGCATGCCAAACTAGATGGAGATAATCTCACAGTGTTTCATCCCTATGTGAAGGAGTATGAATACGCAAGGCTGTTGCGAGAAATAGATTCAAGTTTCTATTGATAAGGGATATTCTCCCTGGTAGAATATCCTAACACAAATGATCATTCCTAAACACATGTACATACCAGTAACCTTAAATGAGCCTGGCAGTTTGTAAATACATTATATGTTATGTATTAATATTATACTATACTATATATATGCACATTAATATGGCATATATTTGGAAAAGTGTTAGAGTGGGTGGCATAGGAGTTGGAAAAAGTATAGATATGAAAATGATATTAATATAGTTCTTACACAGGAAGTTCTTTAATTTTTAAAAATTGAATAGAAAAAAAATTTTCATCATTGGTCAGACAAGCTAATTAGCCCTTTCCTTATACAGCTCAAACTCTCAGTGGTCATTTTGTATTACTGATAGAGAGTCAAACACAGCCACCTCACCTTGAAAAGCATGGAGTATGAAGTGGAATTAAGGCAGGTTATTTCAAGACATAGCTTTGCATTCACCTTGTATATTGAAAACCCTACCTAACATTTGTTTCCAGAACTACACGAAGTCTGGTTCATAACCATGTTTGGAAATGTGCAGATTTGGTCTTCTTCAGTTGTCCACAAAACATATCAATAGCCAGTAACCACTACTTGGTTATGGAATACCAAGAAGTACAATTCAGGACACTTGGTAGATATCCACAGAGAGAGAGTCCATACATGTCTACAACCCAAACCACTACTTGGATTCAGGAACAGGTGGACTCTGAGCCAAAATCCAAGACTCTAACTCAGAAATCTAAGCATCATTCATCTGGTCCACAACCTAACATGTTGGAGAAATGGAAAACAGAGATCCAAATACCCATTCAACATAGGCAAGACCAGATGTCCTTACTGAGAGATACCCACAAACCCAGATTCTTAGATATCAAGTTTAACACATAAACAACATGAAAAACAATGATAAAAAGTCTTCTCCACAAGTTACTGCCATTGTCTATAGGAACACATAGAAATTGATAAGTGAGACCATGATTTTAAAATAGAAATAATATATTCAAGATCTCAAAGAGGATATGAATAAATACTCAAATGAAGATCACAAAACACTAACAGTTTAATGAAATAACAACAATTCAATGTATGAAAATAGAATTGAGTGACGAAATAAATTTTCTGAAGAGAGGTCAACTGAATTAAAATGCAAAGAAAAACTCAGGAAGTCAAACAAAAATTTCAAAGGAAAGGCACATCATTAAACTGGATCAGAAAGAGACAGAATATCAGGTTATGAAGATAAGATAGATGGACTGGAAAACTAAGGGGAAAAAATAAACTAACAAGACCCAGAAAAAATCTGGAAGTTCATGGTATTTTTATGGTTTATAATTTTTTTGTGGTTACAAATGAGCCTACATGTAACCATTATGGAAAAAGACAAACTGAAAGTCAAGGGCATATAAACTACTTTGAACAAAATCATAGCAGATTTTCCCAGAAATCAAAGCAATAGATATCTATTTGGTACAAAAGATATGCAGGCACAAAATAACCCATTGCAGAACATGGTCTAAGCATGATGCCCAGTGAGGAAAGTTCTGAGTGCTTGTGAGAAAACACAAAGAAAATGAGACAAGAATTTTGTGATCTCAGTTTCTTTAGAACAAGAAATTGCTCTTGAAATGAGTTTTCATTATCTTCCCAATTGTAGCATACAGGAGTGAGTTTCCCTCAGATTATTCATTACACCTGCCTATTTTTATTTGTTTGCATGTCTTCATAGAAAACAATGTTTTTGTCACATGTATCATATCTGCCAGGTACAGGTTTTCTACTGTATGTGTCTTGCACTTGTGATTATATTCTTTACTCACATGTATGCTCTGAATGCAATTTGCTTTTGCATAAGACTTTACTCAGCCTTATTTTTATACTTAGCTTACCTAGGACTCACTGACAGCAGTAAAAACTTGGCAGTTATAACAGGGACCTGAAGTGGGCTATGAGATAAAAGATTGAGGGGGTCATCATATACTTAACTGAGGTAGGTAATTGGGCTGAAAACCAGGGAAAGCTTTGACTTATATTAAGCTTTTGCATCATTTTTTAAAGAAAAGAGAAACACAAGTATTAAAATTACAGCTATTATATTACTTGGAAGTTGTTTATGACTATAATTCTTGGTTTACAGTAGAAACTATGGGAGAAGAATCAGAAAGAATAATGGAAAATTAAACAGAATTAAAGATACATATTAATATTTGGATTGTTTAAGCACTAGCTCAGACTCATATTAAAATACTTATGAAACCTGAGGAGGATATTAATTAAAAGGAAGAGATAAACTGCAGGATCAATCCATAAAATCAGTAAGAGTACAAAAAGGGAAATATTTCACTCTTCAGGCAAAATCAAAAGTAAGAACAGATACACCAATAATTATTTTTGATTAAAACTCCCTCAACATCTTTACTGCTGCCTCCTTTAAATATATATAATACATTGTTGAAAATGACACTGAAGCATGGGGTGACAATTTTGATAGTCAATCTAATCTTAAATTCCCTTCACTTCCTGTTGAGGATTTATAAGAACCTATGAAAATGCTATGTTTACATTCGCAGCAATCTAGGGCATAGCAAGGTAAAGTCACTTCTTTCCTAATACCTCCCAACTTCCTGACCTGTGTTGGTATTTCCTAGGCACTAACTCATCTATTTTAAACTGTAAAGGGAGAACATTGTACAGCTTTATACTCTAGATCAGTGGATCTCAACTTTCTTAATGCCATGACCCTTTAATACAACTGGTTATGCTGTGGGGGCCCCCAAGCATAAAATTATTTCATTGCTACTTCAAAATTGTAATTTGCTAGTGCTATGAATCATAATGTTATCTAAAGGTTGAGAAGCAATGCTGATAGATTTTTCTGATCAATAGAACTAGATATATTTTGGGACCCTGTTCTTAGTGGCACACACATGCTTTCACTATTCAAATGTTATTCATTTCATTTATAGTTTACTTATAGGGCACTCGTATCAATGACAATTGGATTTGTCTGCAGCAATTCAAATCAAAGTCACTTTGGATATTCTGTTATTAGCAAGTAAAAAATGGGGAGATGTTAGAACATTTTCTAAGAATGCAATATTGTGAGGATAAATCTGAGTACTTCTGAAAAACCTCCAAGAAAGAGAATAAAGTTTTACAATCTGTTTCTTCAGAACACAGAATTGTTATTGGAATATGTTTCTGTGGTCCCCTCACCCAGATATACTGGATAGGGGTGAGTTTACTTCAGATTATTCAATACGACTATTGTTATTTGTTTAAATGCCTCTATTTTGGGGAATGTCCTTCCCTATATATTTTTCTTTTGTTTGTTTTTTAATAAAAGACTCTTTGGCCAATGAGTAAGGAAAATAGGCTAGAAGATGAGACAAGAATAATTCTGGGAAAGGTAGGCAAAGAAGGTCTGTGAAACAGTCTCCATGTAGGCCAAGAAGGAGTAACAGGTCCAGGCATTCTCCAGTAAGGCAAGACCATGTGGAAATACATAGACTATTTAAATGGACTAATAATTAAGACAGAGCTAGCCAATAAGAAGCCATAGACTCAGCCAACAATTTAATAATTAATATATCATCTCTGTGTGTTTATTTGTGGCAGAAGCAGTTATGGGGCCTGGCAGGATAAGAGAAACTCCAGCAACATCTCTATATAAAAAATATGTTTGTGGCACATGTAGGTATCTTCCATGTGTAGACACATAGGCTTGCCCTTGTAACTGTACACTTTACTCAGGTGGATCCTTTTAACCCTCCAGGGACACATTGTCTGAAACTCAGAATGAAATTTTCTATTGAATGATACTTTAGTCTGCCTCATTTTTACACTCCATTGTCCCTGCTTCCAATGCCTTTAGAGAGGTAAATACCCCATTTAGCATAATAATCCAAGCATTAAATATACATACCAAAGAAAACAATTTAAAGCTTCCAGAGCAAAGACCAATTCATTTAAAGAAATGTACATCAGTATATTACCTGACTTCCCATGATTACTCTGAAAGCAAGAAGTGCCAGCACACATACTTAAAAGTTCTGAATGACTACAAATGTCTGCCCAAATTAATAAAGCAACTGTTAACCAATGTATGAAAAAAATAGAACTAAGACTATGTGTTCTGTTTCCCTACAAAGTGATGACAATGTGCCTGGCATGATACGTTAGCAATGGTATGAATATTATAGAGGTACCTGAATATGTGCTGGGTGCATTTAGTTATAATCCATGAGCTAGCACCCATACTTAGCACTGTGGCAAAACCATAAACTTGGATATAGATGGGTAATATGCTCAGGAGAAAACCTACTACTATTATTTTGATATATGGATATAACTTTAAAGCAGCACTTGATGAATTATCACTATACTCATAGATCAGAACGTCGCTGAACCTAATACATTGGAGAAACTTCTTCTTGTAATATATGGTAATTAGAAGAGTGAACCATAACTGGTAAATATGTGGAAAATAGGGAACTTAAAATTGTTCATCCATACAGATGACATCATTATCATACCTACCTCCACTCAGGGTTCAGGAATCATTGCAAAAGAGTGGGAGAGTTTCAAATGACTAAGGTTGTAGCATGACTTCTAATTTTTCTTAATAATGAAAACTCAGAGTCAGATATTAGTGGAGAAAGCTGAAAGATCAGAGAAGCAAAGCCACCCAGCACTAGAGAGTTCTTAGTGAAGGAATTCTCCTATCCTTAGACTGCATCCTCTGACTGCTTCCTACTAACTGCTGCTCTGACATCCTGGGCTCCTGAATCCTACCTCCATATATTCCTCTCTGTACCTAGCCACATCCCTTTCTGTCTCTAACTCCAGTGCTGGGATGAAAGGTGTGTCACTCCAACTGCTAGGATTAAAGCTGGCACATCCTCAATCTGTTTCTCTTTAAGACTGGATCAATTTCATTTAGCTCAGGGATGCCTTGAATTAACAGAGATCCCTCTGCCTCTGTCTTACACGTGCTATGATTAAAGGTATGTACCACTTCTGCCTGGGCTCCATGTCTTGTTAGTGTGGTTAGATTTGCAGTCTGATCTTCAGGCAAGATTTATTTGTTAGAACATAAAAAAATTGCCACACAAATTGGTGCCTCATTTAAGGTGATAATGTCTGCTACACATGACAGAGTAGGTAGAGATATGAACTCAGTGACTGCTTCAGCATGCAGGACACCTGACAAGTTCAACCTAGAGCAAATCCCAAAATGCTGAGTGTTCATTCCCCCCCTAAGCTGAAGACAAATTGTTGTGACTAGTTTAGCAACACAAACTGTACTATAAAAAGAGGAAATAAGGGAGAGAATGAAGGATAGAAGGAGGGAAGAAGGGAAGGAGGTGGGAAAGGGAGGGAAATGGAAAAAGAAAACAGTAAAGGGAGTACATAAAATTGACTAGGTAGGAATTGAGAAGTGAATTTGAGATTAGTGAACATGATTAAAGTATATTACATGAAATTCTCAAGGAATTAATAAAAATATAATCTTTTAAATAATAAGCAAAATAATATACACTATACTATTTTTAGTATAGCATAACCAGTATATAATATGAGGCATTAACTACTACACAGAATTGAGTTTGGAGCTATAGCAGTACACTTGTGAACAAACAGATTTCTGCCAATTTCTAGTTCTGTGTAATTGAGAAAATTATTAATATCACCTTTTACAAAAGATGTTGATTTTATATATTTAAATAATGTTTTCCGAGAATTAAATTGCAATTTTTTTAGAAAGTGAGACAAATATTACTTTAATTCACTCAAAGCAAGTAACCATTTAGTTGTCACCATTGCCATTAAATACATCAAGTTAATACTAAGGCATCCAAACAAATATTAATACTTTTCTCAGAAAGTTTAAGGAATTGACATAGAAACAGAAGCATAGATAAGTTTTAGAGTGTAAGACTGATCAAGAGCAAGGGCAGGATGTTTAACATCAATGTTTGTTAAGACCATAACAGTGGGTGTTACATGTAGGTAAAACAATGAAAAACAAAACAGCACTGAGTGGGCAGAGGTAGGCAGAATTCTATGAGTTCCAGGCCAGTCTGGTCTAAATGGAGAGTTCCAGGACAGTCCTGATGACCCAGAGAGACACTGTTTCAAGAAACAAACAAACAAAAGAAAGAAACAAACAAAAAACTGTTACATGAAGAAGGAATATATACACCTGAAGTAGGAAATGTATGTTAAATTCTTTGTGAAATTGTAACTTTTAGAATTATTACAGGATAAATCACATAGTTACCAACAAATGCCTTACAGAAAGAACTAAGTCACATATTTGTGTATATTTTCATATTTATTCTTAAATTCTTTTGTAGGGTTTGGGAGCTAGATTTGAGGCCAGTTCTTGCCATAATGAAGTTTTCTGTCTGGTTGTGTTTGGAAGACTATTATTTTTAATGGTTTTGTCAGAAAGGAAGACAGTATCCTCTATGTTAAATCTGCACTGTGAGGTGTTAAAGAGGAGATTTTGGCTTCAAGCTGCCCAACAGAATTTCCAAGTATAATGATTTCTTTTTCTGCTTGAAGTGTGTGGGATTAACTGGATAACCCTATCCTAGCACTTATCCTTGTCCTTAACTCCGAATAAAAAGAACCATTTAATTTTATTATTATACCTAAAGTAGTACATGATCAGAGGTATAAATGGGGAAAACATGAAAAAGTAAAATACATTGACTCAATCATACCATCCAGAAATAATTAATTTGCATGTTAACTTTGTATTTATTTCATTAAGATCCCTGAATAAATAGCCATGTTATTGAGAAATTCCATACTTAAAATGAATATCCACTGCTGCACATTCACCGGAGTATAGATTCAACTGGGTTATAAGAATACACTTGCCTTACAATAGTAGAAGGCTTTTCTTAAAAATACAAGTCATCCTACATATTCAGTGAAATGTGGACTCCATAGGGATATAACTGTAATTATCCCAAAGAATAGTAGGAAGCTTTGCATAAAAATGTAAGTTTCTCCTTCACATTTTGAAAGGTTACCTGCTTAAAATTACAACAGTTTCTCTACTGAGCTATTATTGTCTTTTGAAAGACTGATGAGCAGCAACATATGTACTACAACCACAAATGACCAGATTTTACTTGTGATCCATGTAGTCATTTTTATTTTATTTTTCTAATTAGGAAAATAATTTTTCTCAAGTTTTACTTCAGAATTTAGTCACATTTAACATAAAACACAAAAATCTTAACTTTTAAAGACTGATGATAAATATAATGAAGCTAAGATTTTAATGCATTTACATTATTAGGAAATTAGAAATAAAGTAAGTTAGCCAGATCAACTGTTAGACTAAAAGACCAACTTATGCTATTGAGACTGTTCAGCTGATGATGACTGCAGCCAAGCCTGGCAACCAGAATTTAATTCCAATGACCTATATGGAAGAAATAAAGAACCAAATCAACCAAGCAGTCCTTGGAACCCTACATCTCTTGTGCCATTCCTATAAAACCCACCATCTCATGCACACAAAATAAGCAAAAGAAATGCAGTAAAAATTTTAAAAACAAAGCATATGATTGCGTGAAAATTTGTGTTGAATTATAGCAAGACAGTCAATGTAACAAGATATTTTCATAAATAAGGGAATTATAAAAGTTAGCTCCTGGATCTACTAGCCAACTCTCCCTTATTGCTTCTCTTTACTGCAGATGGAGACCATCACAGAAAACCAAGCTGGACACAATGGAGAGATCTACAATGAAGAGACTCCAGATGGATGGACATATCTTCATCTTGGCTACAGTCTGATGGACACATCTGCATTACAGCCCCAGCATCTATGGCTCAGGGGACATTGTGAAAGAGGGTGAAGACAGATTGTAAGAGTAAGATACCAGGAAATTTGTTGTGAAGCAGTCTCTCCCAGAAATGGCTGCAAAAATAGACTGAATAATGACAATATAAATGAATAATTTAAAGTTTAAGGGACATATCTTTGTGTAGTTTCACTCCAGAATGAAGAAGTACAAATAATAATGATTGCTGACTGAAGGAAAATTACTTTCTCCCAGCGATGAACCCCCATATTCGTTGTTTATTGCAGTGTCCTCAGTCTTAAGGCTATATATAAACAACAAAAATGGATTTAGCAGATGAATGGTCATGTAATAATAATCAAAGAGAAAGAGGCTATCAATTTAAGAGTTGGGAGGGCATGGGAAGAGTTCATGGGAGGGTATCTGGAAGATCTGGAGGGAGGACAGGGGACAGGAACAAGAGATGTAATTCTATTCTAATTAAAATATATTAAAAACATATAAACTACAATTAAAGCTCTTTAAAGAGCTGTCAGAATCTTTCTCTTCTCCCTTTTCTTCTTCTACTCTAGTAATTGTATCTCTCATTTCAACCAATCAAACAAGGGTTGCACTTATTCTGTCCTTGTCTTTCCTTTAACAATGTATGTTCTTCAAGGAAAAGTTGTAGGTAGCACAGAAGCTGGCAATATCAACCCCAAGCCCCAGGTCAACTTAATTCCTTATGGACTTAGTCAAAATTCTTAGCTTCCAACTCTATTTACAATAGATTTAATATTATCAATCACAATATGTTAAATGAATGTTCAAAATCTACTTAGCCACACACTACTTCAAAAAGTACCTCAACATTGGTGAAACCATTGTGTTAGCAATCATCATTCTTCCTTGAGTTTATATTTTTCTTACAGTATACCAGTAATATCATGTATCTTCATGGTGCCAACAATTTATCACATTTCCAATCATTTATAAAATATGAAATTGAAAATTATTCCCAAGGGTCTCATTAAAAATAAGAACAAACAAAAGCCATACATTGGCCAATATAAAAAGTATGCTCTGCTGGTCACATTTTGCATTCACAAATGCCTTTTAAATGGGAGAAAATACACTATGATTATTAAAATTATTTACAGAGTTACTCTTTTTCACAGAAATAAAAATTCCTATATAGGAAAATAGGAATATAGGAAGGAGAAAAGGCTGTTTTCTCCTTCTATCTCCTTTCTTCTCCTTGTTTCTCTTTTCTGCTCTCTGGTTTCCTTCTTATTTGATTCTTACTCTAACATTATTAATATCATAAAATAAGGATAGAGTAAAACACTGAAAAACTTGTCTTCATATAGGAGAAAGGAGAAGAGGAAAGGAAAATAGAAGGAAAACCTAAGAGGTTTCATTAAACAACCTGAAGAGCGAACACAGGAAATTTTGAACTATGTGTGGCCATGTGTAATTTTTATCCGAGCACTCAGGATGTGGAGGAAGACACCTATTCGTGTGCTTAAATCTGACCACTTTGGATTTTTAGACATAGAGCAAAGGATTACCAGCCTGGAATCCACACTTCCAGAGGAGTTAGGACACAAAGAGGACCCTAAGAGAATATTTCATAGTCCCTGGAAGTAGGGGAGAGGGACAAGAAACCCTGAACAAATTGGGAGCAGTAGGGGGGAGGAGGTGGGATTGGGAGAATAAGAGAAGTGAAGGTGGGAGAAGAACAAGAGGACTGAGACAGGGGAGGATTAGAGGAGGACAGGAAAAGAGATGCCTTGATAGAGGGAGACAGTACAGGTTTGGAGAGAGGTCTGTCACAGGGGAAATGTTAAGGGTTCCACAGGGATGACCCCAAATAAGAATCTAGACAGTTGTGGCGAGGCTGCCTTTGATGCCCCTCTCCTATAATGAGATTGATGACTACCTTGGTTATCATTCCTAGAGCCTTCATCCAGTAGCTTATTGAAGCAGAAACAGGCACCCACAGCTAAGCACTGAACCATACTCCTGGAATCCAGTTGCAAAGAGGGAGAGGGATGAGCAAAAGAGCCAAGAAGGTGCTGGAGAAACACACAAAACAGTTGACCTTAGTAGTGAGAGCATGGAGACCCTAGTCATAAAGCTGGGGAAACAGCATTGGACCGAATTAAGCCCTCTGAATGTGGGTGCCAGCTAGGGGGCCAAGACAGTCTATGGGACCTCAAACAGTGGAACCAGTCTTTATCCCTAGAGCACAAATGGACCTTGGGAGCCCATTCCCTATGGAGGGATACTATTGGAGCCCATATACAGCTAGGAGGGCTTAGGCCCTCCCTAAAATTATGTGACAAACACTGACAGTATCCTATTGAGGGCCTCACTATCCCTGAGGAGGAGCTGGGGGTAGGATGGGTTGTGGAGGAGTATGAGAGGATAGAAGGGCAAAGGAATGGCGGCATGAATATGTAAATATGAGTACCAGTGAGATATAAATAAATAAGTGAGTAAATAAATAAATAATCTGGCCACTTGGTCCACTTAGCAATTTCCAGACCATATAACTTTTCATAGTGAGACCATCACACAAACAGAAGCAAATAGAAAGAAGTGTAGGACAAAGAGTACTGGAGGGGTACAAGATGGGATTTGGAGGATGAGAATAGACAGAGAAAGGAAAAGAGAGCCGGGCCATTGAAAGATAACACATAAGGGACTAGCAGTTTTACATACAACTAGCAAAGACAGTAAACTTTAATTAACAAACAAATCTAGTTATGCAAGAAGCAAAGAGATGTCATGTAGCCACCAAAGGAGTAACAGATCCAGGCTTTCTCCAGTAAGCCAAAGCCACAAGGAAATGCATAGAAACAGGTCCAGGAATTCTCCAGTAAGCCAACACCATGTGGAAATCCATGGATTTATAGAAATGGGTTAATATTTAAGACAGAGCTAGCCAATAAGAAGCCCTATCAATGACCCCATAGTTTAATAATTAGTATAGTGTCTGTGTGTTTATTTGTTGCTGGAGGGCAGTAGGACAAGACTGGAAAAACCTCCAGCAACAAAATAGTGCCCAGACTAGGGACATAAAACCTGATAAATGCTTTAAAAGGGATTCTAAAAACAAAAGAACAAAGTCAAACATAGCTTCTTGATAGCAGCATTTTCTCAGCTTGGCTCTGTTTACTAGAGAGGAGCAGAGGCTTGCAGCTCTTTTAACAGAGTTTTCCTGACTCAGTTTTAGCAGCAAAAACCACAAGGCTGTTTTATAAGAAGTCTGCTACCAGTTAAATGTTGTGTATGAGCAGCTGGCTGCAGCAGTGACCACATCTCCAAGCTGTACAGCATGCTGCATGGAATATTTAACTTGAATTTATACAGACAAAAAAGGTTTAAGAGTCAAGGCTGTGAGTCCAGCTCCAGGCTCCCGGTTCCCGGCTCCCGGCTCCTGGCTCCCGGCTCCCAGCTCCCAGTTCTGGTGGTAAACATATCCCCCTACCCTGCCATATTAGAAATCCAGCAGCCAAAACAGCCACTTTAATCTTACCATTCTATTTAGCAGATAAAAGACTCATGGCCAGAAAAAGATAGAGAGTCAGATTCAGATGAAGAGAAACTTCTAACGGGTATACAATGTGTTAAGAAATATACCTACACTTGGGATGGAAATGTAAAACAATAGAGAATGACTTTTTAAAAAAGAAAAGAAATGGAGTAGCTCTTGTAGTGGCACATGCCTTTAAACCCAGCACCTGGGAATTAGAGGCAAGCAGATCTCTGTGATTTCAAGTCAAGCCTGGTATACAGAGAGAATTCCAGGACAGGCAAAGTTACAGAGAGAAACCCTGTCTCAAAAATGAAAAACATTAACAAAAGTGATAGTAATTATATTTTTAAATTCCACATAAGAATGGAAACTACACAGAAAGTCTTGATACTGTAGGTTATTGTGTTGCCTTTGAATTGATTCCTGAGAAAAGAGCAACAGCTGCTAAAAAGCATTTGACTATAAATGCTGCTGGATCAATACAACTTAAATATTTTTAAAAATGACTTGACCTCAAAATTTAAATCTAAAGACATGTTACTTTGGAAAAAAGTTTCTGTTTTTGTTTCCACAGAAGATAAAAACATGTGGATTCCTTCCAGACTAATATGGCTTGATCAAGCAAGAGCATTTGAAAAGGTGGCTCAGATGATCAATGTCCAAAACATCTGAGAGCTAGCCTTAGCCTGCTACAGCCAAGGTTTGGACAGGTTTCAGGGTTTTCTCAGTATGCCCATGGTATTGACAGTGCCCCCAAATAGCAGGAACCAGTTAGGAGAGAACAAAGACCAAATTTCTAAATATTGTTTATAAACGTTTGTTTTCATTTAAATGGGATTGGTTATAATGGTAAATGGACACAGTCAAACTCTTTCCAGAAAACAAGAGGGAATATTATATAGAAATGTATATTTTTATTGGTATGGATTTTGATTTACTGATACAAATTTAAGGTCAATTTTGTTATTGATATATTTCTCTTGATTTTTAGATATTTTGTTTATATACCTCATTAAAATATTAGGTATATCCGGGCATTGGTGGGGCACACCTGTAATCCCAGCACTCTGGAGGCAGAAGCAGGTGGATGTTAATTAGTTACAGATTATAGATCATCACCTATAATAATCCAAACTTAGGTTAGTTAGATTTTCTCAATATATAGAGATGTATTTCAAATGGATAAATATTCTTCAAACCTTTCAAAGACTTAACAAAATATGACATTTATAATAATTAAGCTTTTTTCATGATAGTGAGACACAACTACTCCTGTCAACACCAATTAGGTAGGAAAGAAGTATGGGCATTGATGAAACTTGATATGGTATTACTTTCAATATGGCAGTATTAGCCATTTGGTCAAGAAACTGCTTTTGCCTGGACTGTTTGACTGTATGCTGTCCATACTTGACCTACAGGTCCCAGAGGAAAAATGACTGCTGAAATTGAAAAAAACAACAACAACAACAACAAAAAAAAAAAAAAAAAAAAAACAAGATACGACAATTCTGAAGGGTTCCTGCTTCATGGAAGTGTCTGCCAGACATTTTGCAGGATGCAGAGAAAAATGACTGACAGATTATCAATACAGGCAGACAGTCAAAATTTCCCTGCTTCACTGAGAAGTATGCCAGACACACTAGGCCTGTAGGCGAAAGATGGATGCCCAAACATTACAGAAGAACTTCAGGTGACTGTACAGGCATCAAGATGTCTCTGTCAATTCGAGCGTTTATGCATTATCCTTCTGAGGTCTTTTATGGAGTTGAATACAATCATGGTTATGGTTTTCCTTAGATGTGATAAAATATAAGTTACATATAAAACTTTAGATTCACAAAGATAGGATTGATTATAGAATATTTTCTTTAAGTTTTGCTAAATATTAATGGACTAAATATGGTTAACTATAGTTCTTACTTGATAACTGTTTTGTTATTATAATTTTACTATTAAAGACCTTTTTATTTAGACAAAATAGAAGGCAATGGGGGATGTCCATATATATATATATATATATTATATATATATATATATATATATATAATTTGTTTCTCTTATTGGTTGATGAATAAAACACTCTTCTGCCTATAGGGGCAGGAAGATAGGTGGGGCTAGGATATGAGAAGAATTCTGAGAAACATAGGCAGAGAGAGACCATGAAGAGATACCATGTAGCTGCCAAAGAGGTAACATGTAGCTGCCAAAGTAGTAACATGTTTGGGCATTATCCAGTAAGCCAAGACAACATGAAAATACATGTATTTATAGAAATGGGTTAATATTTAAGAAAGAGCTAGACAATAAGAAGCCATAGCAATTGGGCAACAATTTAATAATTAATATATCTATAGCAACTGCATGTTTATTTGGGGATGAACGGCAGTGGGACCAGTCTGGAAAGAAACTCTAGCAATAGAGGAATATTGAAAGATAAAGAAATAGCACATAAGGCACTATCAGTTTTACATAGAACTAAACAAAGTCAGTAAACTTCAATTACCAAGCAAATCTAGTTATGCATAGCTTGAAAGATAACATGTTTGGTTTCTTTTTCTTTTTTTTCATTTCTGAGGATGATGCTGCAGTTACTTACTCCATTTCCTCATGGAATTCTTTTATTTATATTTATGTTTTCTAATGATTAAGCTAATATATACAATAATTAATGTTACCTGGGATCTTAAATTACTATATGGATTGCATGAATATGCTTTATTATACTTTTTGGGCAATCAAAAGTTCTTTTCTATTATTATACTAGAATAATAAAAAAAACCTTATGAGAAAATGTGTCCAGTAATCTCCAGGTACTAAATGGCAGAGACAGATTTAAAGGCCAAAGTGCTTTATAGAAAAATCAGCTTACCTAAGAATTTCAAAGAGCACCAGGAAGTAGCATGTCTAGGAAGATCAGGATATACCTTCCCTAGATCTCAGTCAGAAGTCCATGATTAAAGGAATGTTTGCAGAGTTCAGAAATACACAAGAGACTTGTAGTCTCCCACTTTTAATTTGTTTCATTTTTCCTTGGATGATTCTGGTAGCTATCAAGAGGGAGTAAACAGGCATGCTCAGTGAAGCACGTTTAAATTAGATTTGCTCTTATTGCTTTATTTACCCTGTCAAGATAAATCATAACATTTCCATCATCTGATTAAGTGCATATTAAAATGTCCTGGGATGGCAACACATTCTTGGGCAGAAAATTAAAAGAATATTTCTTTGTCCCACTAGAAATGTTTAGCTTTCAACTGTCTTCTGAATATATGCTGGTGGAATTTTAAAACAGCTAATATTTTAGCTTCAAAATCAGTAGCCGTTGTCAGCTGAAGATATCAGTTTTTATACTGAAGTTTCTGTCTCTCCCAGTCCTGCATCCCTTTAGTTCTAAACAAAACCACAGAGGCCAATATTAATTATAAACTTCTTGGACAGTTGCTCAGGCTTCTTACTGGATAGCTCTCTCTTAATTATTATTAACCCATTTCTATGAATCTATGTATCTCCTCATGTTCTTGGCTTACTAGAAAATGCCCAGATATTCTAGCTTCCTTTTACCTACATGGTTTCTTGCTGAAGACTCACTCTCTGCATTCATCTTCCCAGAATTCTCCTAGTCTGCTAGCCCCATGTATACTTCCTGTCTGGCTATATCCTGCCCCTTCTTTGGCCAAAACGGCTTCATTCATCAAACAATAAGGTAAAAATGTATTCACACCATACAGTAGGACACACTCTATGAATCAGTAAGAGTTACAGCAGCCCAGGAAAACAAAATGGCTGTGTAGCCATGGAAAAAATATTTTAAGGAGTGGATGCTGGTAAGATGTGCTTCATTATAGGCAATAAAATATACAACAAATTATTTTAGTTTCATAACCAGACCTTCTCAAATATCCTAAGGTTGAGTGTTTTCTATATTTGCTGATCATGTGCCAATGCATATATATTCATGTATTGTTTCTGGATACAGAACGTAGAGAAAGGTCATTTGCTTCATAATCTCCTACTATTACTGCCAGGTTGAGTAGAATAAATGATTGGGGAAAAATTGAAAAGATCACAATTTTTTTATTGTTTCCAAAATGGCTGCTATTTGAGCAATGTAATTAAAGAAACACAAAAAAATAAGAAGCAGGAGGAAAGCTCTCTTATTTATTTATTTATTTATTTATTTATTTATTTATTTATTTGAAACTACCATTTGAAGTTGTGCTCGTTTTAGCAAACAGAACAAAATTTTATTTGTTTCCTGTGGAGAATGCAACATGTCCATCAATATTGTACATTGAGTGCCAAGATGACTTAGAAGAACTCAGCCATTTACTGCTCATGAGACAATTGACTAAAATTTTTCGTAAGTTTGACCTTCTTTGGGGAATTCTTTCAGGAGAATAAGTACTGCCAAAGTATCAGAGTGGCATAAATCTGTGATATCTCTTCATATTAGGAAATGAACAATAGCTTGTGAAATTTTGTCTTTTCTTTTTAAAAAAAAACTTATTTTTATTATATGTATGAATGATTGCTTCCATGAATGCTAGTGCACTGCTTGGGTATCCTGTCTCTGCCAAGTTCAACAAGGCTTCTAGAATCTCTTAGTCTGGAATTACACATGATTATAAGCCACTATGTGGGAGCTGAGAAACAAATTAGGTCCTATGTAAGAACAAAAGTTCTAAAGTGCTGAGCCATTTATCCAGATCTTAAAAAATACTCTAAGCCAATTCTTTTATTTTAAATTTAAAATCCTACTTAGTGTTGGTATATTCTATCTTTTCTTTTGAATTGTATGTAGTACATTACAAGATCCACCATGTGTAATAAATTAAGATGAACTGTGATATTAAAGTGAAGTATTGTGATAATTTTATTGCCTATTATACAAAAAGGTTCATTATTGATCTGAGTAAATGATGTATATGTTATCACAATTTTCACATTTTATTTTTGTATAATTCATGTCCCATATAAAATCAGTTAATAACTCATTTAATTCACATTTCAATTATGGATAGCAATATTATACCTAGTTACATACATACTTCATCATGTAAACAGTAGCTACACTTATCTGTGGGTTTAAGAATGTGATTTATAATCAAAATATATCAATAAAGGAAAAAAGCTTAAGATATATGTCTCCTTTTCAGGGATTTTATGATTTATTAGTAGAGATATGTCAAATAATATATACCATCACTCAGTGTATATCCATGTGATACAACAAGGTAGAAAATGAAGATAAGGAAGAGAATGCAAAGTAGAGAACATTTAAGGTTACAGAAAGCACATCCCAGGTATGTCTTTTCTTTCTTCATGCTATGAATCTCCTTTCATGTTTTTAATAAATCTAATATCTTTAACAAGTTTTATAATAATAAAAGCCATGTATCACCACCACTATCCCCTTGTCAGTTACATGGATATTTTGCAGCAATCATGTTGCACATTTAGCTAAATCTTTAAGTAATTTTTCTTCCTAAAAATATCAGTCATCTGTGAGAAATACTATCTTAAATAATAAAATTTTCTGAAACACTTTTCTGTAGTTATTTATTTTTTTCAATAGTTTTTAAATTGAAATGCTTCAATGATACTTTTCTGTTTCCTGCTTCCAAATCTCCCAGTTCTTCTCTCCAACCAATGATACTCTCTTTCTCAAACTGATACTTTCTTTTCCTTTGTTTGTTATTGTTACATATATGTGAACAATTGTATAAACACAGCCTGCTAAGTCTATTCTGATGTTGTATGTAAGTGATTTCAGAGCTTGCCACTTTGTATTGGACACTCTATAAAGGGACTTATTCCCAGGATTGGCTAATTCTCTCTGTCTCCAAGTAGACAAAACATTCCTAAAATCCTTTGTCTATGGGCAGGAAACCCTTATAGTTTTTCCTTTTCCAAATCAGCATGTCTATTGATATGGCTATTGTACTGGTCTTGTACGCAGATATTTTTAGAAGACAGCATTTCACAGCTGACTTCCTGATATTCTGTCCTTTCGAATCTTTCTTACTTCTTTTCTGTCATAGACTACCTTGACTTAACATTCATAATAGTTTTCACCTGGACTTGTACTGGGATTTCTGTTATTCTCTGCTACTTATATCAAGCATTGCTTTAAAATGCAGGACTGATATACCTATGAATGCACAGGGTCTAAGGCAGCATACACAGGGCCTGCACAGTCTGAAGTCATATGTGGGCCCATCATTGAAGACAAGTGGACAATGTACTCCCATCCCTAACCAAAACACTAGCTTCAATTGGCATCAGTTTACAAAAGAAAAATTAGTATTTATCCCTAGCATAGGTGTGGACTTTGGGAGCCAGTCCATATAGAGGAATACTCCCTGAGCCAAGTCACACGGGGGTGGGCCTAGGCCCTACCCCAAAGGAAATGAAAGACTCTGATGATTCCCTATGGAAGGCCTCACCATCCAGGGGAGCAGAGAAGATATGTGACAGATAGTTTTAGTGGGGGAGCGGGTAGGGGAGGATGGGTGGGAGAAGGGAAATGGTATTGTCATGTAAAATAATCCTGTTCCTAATTCAAATAAAAAAGTTGGAAAACAATTAGTTTTCTCCGATGGAGTATCAATGGGTATATTAAACACACTTAAAGTTAGGATTCATGCCCACCCATGGATGACCAACACAAAATGAACCCAGTGATATTTTTGTAGACTTTTTTTGTGCCATATGGGTTTACTTAGGCATTTTTCTTTTATTTTTTGTTTAATTTTTCATGTATGTTATAGTTTTTGATCCTGTGAATTTTATGGAGTGTATGTATATGTGTGCCCATGTATGTGTGTATGGATACTTTTGTTACGATCCTTTGTCATTTTAAATTTTATTATGCTTTTGTTTGTTTGCATGTTTGTTATCTAAAGACAGAGAAAGAATGGAATTGTGTCTTGTTAGGTAGAAGAATCTAATCTAATTTCTAGAGCAATGTAAAGGGATGAATTCAGTCAAACAATCACTTTCCTTTTTATCTTTCAGTGGGTCGGAACTCTATAATTATGTTAAAACTCACAGTAAGGATGAACTTGAATTTGACATACGAGGATGTCCCATAAGTGAAACAGTAAAAAAGTCTAACAATTTATTTTTATTTTTATAATCAACATAAAAATCTTTATAAAATATTCACATTTCTAACATGTGAATAATATTGTCTTTATTTTATATTTATATATTTATTAAAATACATTTTCATATAATATTTCTTATCAAGATCTATTTCCATAGTTTTAGCAATTAAGTATTCATAAATAAGAAGGACATTTTTTGTTTTGTTTTCTTTTTTGTTTTGTATTTTTTATTTATTTATTTATTAGTTCTAGTTAGGGAACAAGCTTGTTTCACATGCAAGTCCCTTCACCCTCTCCCTCCCCTCACCCCAATCTGACCACCCCCACTCCCCACCCCATCCACCCACCACTCCCCAGGCAGGGTAGGGCCCTCAATGGGGGCTCATCAAATTCCACAAATCTTCCTATGCTGGTCCTGGGCCCTTCCCCATGTGTCCAGGGCCAGAGTGTAACCCTTCATGTGGGATGGGCTCTCAAAGTCCCTTCTTGCACCAGGGAAAAATACTAATCCACCACTAGAGGCTCCCTGGAGTGCAGAGGCCTCCTCATTGACATCCATGTTCAGGGCTCTAGATCAGTCTTGTACTGGCCTCCCAGACAGCATCTGGGGTCGATGTGCTCTCCCTTGTTCAGGCCAACTGTTCCTGTGGGTTTCTCCAACCTGATGCAGACCCCTTTGCTCTTCATTCTTCCCTCTCTTCAACTAAATTCCAGATTTCAGCTCAGTGTATATCTGTGGATGTCTCTGCTTCCATCAGCCACTGGATGAGGTCTCTAGGATGGCATAAAGAGAAGTCATCAATCTCATTTTAGGGGAAGGGCTTTTAGGTTATCCTTTCCACCATTGCCTGGATTGTCACATCTTGTCATCCTTGTAGGTCTCTGGAGATCTCCCTAGTTCCAGATCTCTTCTCGGACCTATAGTGGCTCCCTCTGATATGGTATCTCTCATCCTGCTCTCTTTCCTCTATTCTTCTCCCAACTCAGTATTTCTGCTCCTCCATTTCCTCTCCTCTACTCCTCTTCTCTTGCTCTTATTGTAGCAGCTCCTTCCCCCTACCCTCATGCTCCCAATTAGTTCAGGAGTTCATGCCCCTTCCCATTCATGGGGACAATTTATCCCTTAGAGTCCTTCATGTTTCCTAGTAAGAAGGAAAATTTTAATGTATGAAACAATGAGAATAAAGGAAAATAAAACATAGCAAGAATACATACTCTTAAAAACAGCATTTAAAGAAGGAAAAAGAAGTAACTGACTTTGGCTATAAATGATCTAGATAGAAAAGGCAGACTGCTTCTACAAAGCCTGCAGAAAACCAAACTCTCCACATGTGAAAATCTAAATGGGAGAATTCTTCAAAATTACATCCTTAGATGAAGAGAACCATAGACAATTAATGTCTATATAGAAAGAAGGAGAATTAATTTTCACTATAGAGAAGATTCCTGATCAATTATCTTGCCACACATGGTCAGTCCCTGAATATATGTATATAAGAGCAATACTAAAGAGACAGAATATAATATATATATATATATATATATGTATAAATATTCAAATTGTGTAAAACTAAAAATTTAAGAGAAGAGTGCAGAATGAAGGGAGATTAGGGGCATAGTAATAGCGAGAATAAGTGTGAGAAAGAATGTCTGAATGATACAACTAATTTGTATTAAATTATCAAAAATAATATATTTTAATTATAAAATAATGAACTATAATATGTTATGGAATGGAGAAATGTAACTATAGAGCTCTGAAATCATTTTATTATCCATAAAAAGCTCACAAATATATAGATGTACTGTTTCAGTTATCTTTGCCAACCTGATGTATTGTTGAGTCACCTGGCAAAATGGGATTTCCTTTAAATAATTGCCTCCATCATATTGACTACAAGCAATTCTCTGGGACATTGTTTTTTTGATTCATTATTGATGTAGGGAGGTCTAACTCATTGTTGAAGTTGCCACTCAAGGGCATGTATTCCTAGATAGTACTTGAAAGCTAGCTGAAATTCCCAAGGAGTAAAACAGTCAGCAATGTCCTCCATGGCCTTTGTTTCCATGCCTATGTCCAATTTTGTACTTAATATCTTATATGACTTTCTTCAATGATAACTGTGATCAAAAACTTTAAGCCAAATTAATTCTTTTTTTCCAAATTGCTTTCAAATAAATCTTTAGTATTATTAAAGAGAATCTTAAAGGGTGGGCTCATAGCCTGCAGTAGATAGCCAACAGAAAACACATTCAACATCAAGACTGGAGGTTCCATCTTTGGAGTTTCCTTGGTCTGTAATATATCATGTAAGGGATAAAAGACCTTTTCCTGCCCCTACCCAGGTTCCCAAAGGTGACATTCTTCTCAGGAGGAAGAGATGGTAAAAGATATCTATAGTGACTTCAAACATATTCTAGGGATAAAGAGTTTGATCTTTATTTCATGTGTTCAAGGTTGTTCTGTTTCTACTCTAATAATCCTGTCCTACTTCTAACTTCTCCATGCTTCTTTTCTCCTCCTCTTCCTCCTCCTCCTCCTCTTCCTTCTTCTTCTGTTTCCTACTTTCTTGTTTTTCTTACATTCTTATTCTTTTATATTTCTACTAATGTCTGCCAGCTTCTCCCTCCAGACTTTACCTCTGTAATCTCCTCTTCTCGAAACCATTTGTCCCCAGAGTTTTGAAGCAAAGGATAAGAATTACAGAGTAGGTTTTAATTTGGTCAGGAGCACATTTCTAAGCTAAGCTATAAGGGCAGGGCCATAGCCATGGCAACATAATATCCCAAGGCTATAGGAGCAAAGCTGCAACCACACAAGCAAGGGCGCAGTGCCCAATAACAACTTTAAGACCCAGATGTATTGTTAGTAGAATGTCAAGTGAAGAATACTCATGTGTTTCTTAGTATCATTTGTAGGACATCTGTGACTCTGACATTGTACATAGCTGTAAGGTTTCAACATTGTGATTTACAGAATATCTTTAGTTTGAAATTGTTCTGAGTTGAAAGTGAGCTAGTTTTGTGCAGTTGGTCTGAATAAGAGAACAAGGCTGGCTATTAAGAGGTAAGACTAGTTAATACCTTCTAAATCTCTCATAGCCCCTGACAATATGAGGTCTTTATCTTTTAAATTTAAATATTTTCATTTCATTATATAACACATAAATAATCATACATAATTTTCTCTTTTACTCTATAGGTTCCTTGGGTAATAGCATGGATTCCAGTTTAGTATTTTTATGGTATTCCTGAGCATGCAAATGAGTGAGTCTCTTACCCCATATCTATTTCTTAAGACTTTATGAGCTCCTTTTTTTTCTGCTTGTTTGCTTTGTCCTATTCTATTGTGACTTTTTTATATTATTATCCTTTCCTTTTCTTTTTTTGATATTGTTTTTGGGGCAGTGCTTCCAGGACACTGGCTGTCCTGGAAAATATTTTATAGACCAGGTGGGCCTTGAAATCTCAGAGATATCACTGCCTATGCCTCCTTATTATTATGCTTTAGAAGCCTATTTTTGTTGTTGTTTATTTGTTTCCCTTTTTTCTGTTTTGTCCTTTTTCTTTTCTTTATTTTTTCTACTTAAGTGAGAGCCAGAAAGGGGGGTAGATCCAGAGATATAGGTGGAAAGGCATGAGACAAGAAACTGGGTGAAGTATAGGGATAGAAAATTACAGTCAGAATATACTAAATGAGGAAAAAATGTAGTTTAATAAAAGGAAACAAAAAGGGTACAAATACAATTTTATAAAACTGAAAAGGCAAAAGACCACCAAACAGAAGGCAATCATTCCACTTTTCTATAGTGATCAAGAAAAGATAAAATAACATTTTACATACCATATGATCCAAAAATTTAACATCTGATAATAATGTTTTCAAGGATGGGCACTAATGGACTGCCTCTCTTATGTGCATTCCAGAGCTGTATGAAATGATACAAACATATTAAAAGGCAATTGTCCATAACCTAGTAAATTTGACGACATACAAACACCCAATTATATGTGTATCCTTGTATGAATAGTCATTTCTGTGCACATAAATGAACATATGTATATCTATCTATATTACATCCATGAGACAAGAAGCACCAGTTCATCAGATAAATATTAATAATTGAATAAATATAGAAATTTTAGAAATTACCCATTTTCAGTATCTTCTCAATAAGTTTTAATTATTTTCTGATTAAATTTTGGGAATTTTATATAATAGTCACTTTAATTTCCTATTTTATTATATTGTGTGGCAAACTGTATAAAGTGAAAGAGTTCAGGGTTGTATTATTTTAATTTTGGACCACATGCATTGTTATATGCAATTTTCAACTTACAATATTTAAGTTGCAGTGTTTCTTGAGAAGCAGAATAGGAAATCATTTGAACAGATATTCTGAAATAATTAAATGAGTAGATAATGGCAAAAATGCCAATCTCTCAAGCAAAGTACTTTTTGAGAATATTTCCCTAGGATAGTAGGACCGCTCTCAGAAGCATCAAATGTGAAAAAAAAAAAAACCAATAAAACCAAACAAAGAAACAAACAAAAAACCTTGCAGAGAAGATGGAGCTTCCCTAAGTAGCTTCCTGGCTCCTGGCCGTGTTGTCCAGGGTAGCACGGTTCATAGCTGCTTGCTCTCTTTCTCTGGTATACTTCACAGAGTGTGCCATACAGTATAGTGATTGATCTGTAGTTTTCTCTAATGCAGTTACAGGCTCTCACTACTTTTAGATCTTTTCAATGATGCTAGTCAACAAGAAAGTGTCAATTTCTCATGTGGTAACATTAGATTCTAGTAGGATATGTTAAGAACTATCATTTGTATTTTATTAAGTAGTGGATCTAATTTGAACTTAATTTTCCTCCCCCTTATTATCAAATACAGAAGATGCACAATCCCTTTTTCAAATTCAGTTACTAACTTCAGCTGTCCTATGGGATCAAATGTATGGTAAGTTTTAAAGTAGAAACCTGTTTAGTGTGTATTGGATATATTATTTGGTGTTTTGAATGAGATTGAATGAGAATGGCCCCTACATTCTTAATCATTTAAATCCTTAGTCCCTTCTTGGTGGCATTGTTAGGGGAAGATTAGGAGGTAGGGCCTTGTTGTCAAAGAAGGAGGGAGTTCTTTGCGATTTCTCTCTTCTTGGTGCTTTTGGTGCATGTTATAATTAACTTCTTAGTTTGTTGCTCCAGCCACCCAGGCTGAATTTTCTTTCTTTTTTTTTTTTTCCATGATGAACTCTTTTCTCTGGAACTGGAGCCCAATAAACCTTTCATTTTATGGCCTGCCTTGGTATGCTGCTTTATTACAGCAAAAGAAAATGATTAATATTAAGTCAGTAAGTTCTGCAACATAATGTTTGCCAGGTTTCCAAGAGTATCTAGTTTCATTCCATAACAGATAAAAGGGCTAAAGCAACAGCACCAATTGTTTGGAACAATGCAGAGTGGGTTGGGATAGCAGGTGAAAGGTCCCAGGTCCCAGAGTGGGTGATGGACTGGGGAAGGAGATGGGGCAACAGAGAACTGTAGACATGATTTATAATTAAAGTGTTATTGAAGGGGAGGTAAGAAAATAGGAGGAGACACGGAAACAGAGAGAGGACAGAAGAGAAGATGGAGACAAGGAAAGTCTTCTCTGCCACAGGGGAATAGCCAGCAAGAGCTTAAATGGGCAGGAGCCTTTGTTTTAAAGGAGTCCTTGGCACCTGCATGTAGACTAATTTGCCAGGGAATCCTGGGTTGACTAGGAAATGGCCTGATTGCATTCTGCCAGGTGACATGGGCAGGCAAGCATTATGCATGAATCATTACTCCAATGGCAAATAAATCAAAGGATGACAAACTTTTCTTGTCCATTCTTTTTACCCCTTTTCATATCTTTCTTAAATTATAGATCTTGATAAGAGTAGTGAGCAGTAGCCATGCAACACCCTGAAGAAGAAATTGTTTTCATGAAATAAATAAGTGCATAACTACTTAATTCAGCCTGTTATGTTCTCAGGACCTTGGAAGAATATAGACTGGTTCTTTGCCAGTGTGTAATATATACACTCCAATCTGGATCAAGAAAGATTCCTTGTTTCTCTTGGAAACTTCAGGAGATAAAGCAGCTCTATTTTCCTTCATAGTCTCCATTTCAGTTTCAGTTTTCTAGGGATTCTTTAGCCTGCTACTCCAATCTGTTCTACATTATTCCAGTATAAAAGTTCCACAACCTAAAATTCAAATGATCAAGTTTTTCATTGCAATTGAGCCAACCCTTGATGCCAATTTCCTTTATCAGTTAATGCTTTTTATTCTTGTTATAAAATATTTTATATAAGCAATTTAAGGGTATCAGGGTTTATGTGGCTCACTACCATAGTAAGAATAGTGCCAAGACATGAGACAAGTGGGCACCACAAATGTCAGTAAGTAAATAAAGGAAGGGTAGGTCAGTAAGCACAGAAAGATAAGTGCTGTGCTCAGCTGAGTTTCTTATTTTTCCTCAGTCTAGGACCCAGTGCATAGAATTGTATATAAACTAAAGGTTGGTTTTCCTAGTTTAGTTACATTTTAGAAAATATACCCAGAGCTCTGTCTCTGAGATTGTGTTTAAATCCCATGGAGTTGATAACATTAAACATTGTGTATGAGCAGGTTTGCAAATATTGCCCTAATTCTCTGGTTCTTTTCTAAATACAGGAGAAGAAAATCTTCCAATAAGAGTGCAGATGTAAGTATGATTTGTGTAACCTCATATCTACTGATATATAAATCCATAGTACAGACTTATAAATTTATTAAGCCAAAAATATGAAGTTCTATGGGAAGACAGATATCATTGTTTCCTAGGCAACATTTTACCTAAATGCAAGTAAACACAAATAAAAGAAATCAACTTTTATTTGTGTTTACCATCCATCTCCAGCAAAGTGTACAGATAATACAAAAAATGTTGATTAAATGGAAATATGAACTATAAGAAAACAATTGGGTATACTGGAAAATTTGGTACAGTATTGAAAAAATAACTCACATTTCAAAGTATTTTTGAGAGCTATATAATTACAACATTTCTCCATTACCTTTTTCTCCCTCCACCCCCATAATCTCAGCTTGCTCCCTTCAAATGTATAACCTTTTTTCCACTAAATGTTATGGATGCTTGCAATATATATATATATATATATATATATATATATATATTATATATATATATGCGTGTGCGTGTGTGTGTGTGTGTGTCTATATATATATGCTTGCAATATATATATATATATATATATATATATATATATTGTGTGTGTGTGTGTGTGTCAGTGTGTGTATGTATCTGTTATCCTAAATATAACCTGATCAGTTCACATATTGTCATTTGTATGTATGCTTTCAGGGTTGACCATTGGTAGGGGCAACCAGTGGGTGGACTGTACCTGTAAATGCTTACTTCTTTCCTCCCAGCTTTTCTGATTACTATAGCATGTTAAGTTTCAAACAGACACAATTACAGAGTTGGCTAGTAATTCCTAAGCCCTTTACTCTCTTTATATTCATTTTCTTCTTTGAGTCTTTAGATTTTTGAGCTAAAATTATTTGTCTTAACATTTCAGAAACTGTGTTGAGTTGGCTATATTTGGAACAGAGGGAGCACCTATTTTTATTCTGTGAATGCCTCTAACCTAATCATTTCAGAAAACACAATTTTCCTTATTAACCTCTTCACATAAGGTCTTATGAAGCAATGACAACAGGGAGATAGGAAGGAATTAATTGTAAGTTCTTGGATGTAAAGGAATTTTGAAGTCACATGTACTGTCAAGTAAGCTGAGTGACTGCATTGCCTTCTCTGTCAGTCTACAAAGGCCATTTCTACTTTTCTGAAAGGGTGGGGCAGAGTCTGGATGCCTTACCTTTGTCTGAGGAGGAGTGAAGTTCCTGACCAATTTCTTCTTTGCTTCAAGAGGCATTTGCAAAGCTGGTATGCATTTTTATTTTAAATGGTGTGTGTGTGCGTGTGTGTGTGTGTGTGTGTGTGTGTGTGTGTGTGTGTGTGTGTGTGTGTTATCTACATGTATGTATGGGGTATGTGTGTGCTGTATAAATATATAGATCCTTGATTAATATGTAATTGCAAGGTACTTATCTAAATGACTACAGATTAATAATTCTCCAGTCCTTGAGCATAGAATGTTCAGAACATGCAGTAACTCCAATTCCAGTGAACCCAATTTTCTTTTCTGGGCCTCAAGGGCACCAGGTGTCACATAATACATATACAAATACATGCAACTAGGCAAAATACTCACAAACATAAAAATTAGTCTTTTCAAAACATTCAGATACCTTGGCCTGAGGTGATTGTTCAGTGTATCATGTTTTCTGTACAAACCTTAGTGCTTGAGAGTGGGTACCCAGTATTCCTAGATAAAGCTATCTGGGATTAGGTTTGTTTATAATCCTATAAACAAGGGGATGGGGAATTGAGGAACCCTTTTAATTCCAGTGATAGCAGGAAATAATATCCATGAGAGCATACCAAAAACAGTAGTGGTGTGTAAACATGAAACCATCTGTACAGAAAATGAATCTGTGATTTAAAAACATCACTCACTCTGTCACGTGCTCTTAAAAGAGCAAATATGTCAATAGTGTACAGTTGTAAGAAGAAGACCCTCAATGATTTTTAAAAACCTGTAGAAAGAAATCTCCCACCTCCTATGTTTGCCATAACTACCCTTTCACTATTGTCCACACTTCTTTCAATAACAGACCAATGGGAGACATAGTGCTCACTTTAACTTACAATCATTTTTCCACTGAATAATGAGAACATGAATTGTTCAATTATCAGAAAATTACACCTAAAAAGTTAGTTGTGTATATGAAGTTTAGGAGTAGTGACTGTTGAATTTCAATTTCTATATATTGTATTGTTATATAAACTATACTTGCAATTATAGTTCTAGTAGTTGTCATGGTGATCATATTTCTTCATGTTGATTTTAAATCCTTGCATTTATGCCATAAAACACCCTATTTTGTTCAGGCCACTGTTTCTGTGGGTTTCACCAGCCTAGTACCCACCCCTTTGATCTTCATTCCTCCCTCTGTGCAACTAAGTTCCAGAGTTCAGTTCAGTGTATATCTGTGGGTGTCTGCCTCTGCTTCCATCAGCCACTGGATGAGGGCTCAAGGATGGCATAAAAATTAGTCATCAGTCTCAGTATAGGGGAAGGGCATTTAGGTTATCCTAGCCACCATTGCCTAGATTCTCAGTTTGTGTCATCCTTGGAGGTCTCTGGAAATCTCCCTAGTGCCAGATCTCTCCTCGGACCTATAATGGCTCCCTCTAATATGGTATCTCTCATTCTGTTCTCCTCTATTCTTCCCCCAACTCATTATTTCTGCTCCTCCATTTCCTCCTCTTCCCCTCCTCTCATACTGACAGCTCCCTCTCTCCTACCTCATGCTCCCAATTTACTCAGAAGTTCCTGCCCCTTCCCATTCCTATGGTCCATGCATTTTTCCCATAGAGTCCTTCTTGTTTCACAGTTTCTTTGGTGAAGAGTATTGTAGACTGAAAACCTCCCTTCTTAAATCCCCTAATTATTTTAGGTGTGGATCCAATGCTTTGTTTCCTTTCATTGTGTCCTCTGAGTAAATGAAAAGCTAACCTGATTTACACTACATTTTACTGTGTTTTTGCTTTGTTACCTCTCTTCCTACACAATAAAATTATTCTTGATGGCTTCTGCAAAAAAAAATGAGGTATACCATGATTTTAAATCTTTTACTTGCATCTCATGTGAAATACTTCATTAAATTGTCTTTACATAGTTCTCTACTCTTGGAAATCTGAAGGAAAAAGTTACTCTGAAGTATTGCTATTGCTAAAATATAATTTCTTCTCATTCTGAATTATATGCTATTTATCCATATATACATCCAATTATGAGAGATATATTTAAAGTACTTTTAAATTTGTAGTCATAAAAATGTATGATACTGTTCCTTAGTAATGTATTATTTGCCTGAATGCATCTGCTTCTTATTTTAAAGATCAATTGATTCTTTTACTTTTTCTAGAAAATAGATTCTTCTCTCTTACAATCCATCCCAACCACACTTTTCCCTCCCTCTACTCCTCTGTGCCCCCACCCCATCACTTTTTGGAAAGATATTTTAAACACAATCATTTGTACTCAGAACTTTTCCTATGTGTCTTCAGTTTGTTTAAACATTGTTATCTGTGTCCATATTTTCTATGAACTTTAACCATAGATTCCAAATAAAAATACCCTGCAATATGGGCTTACCAACTAATGTATTATGCACTGTGAATGTGTGTGTGTGTGTGTGTGTGTGTGTGTGTGTGTGTGTGTGTGTGTGTGTGTGTTTTCTAATGGTGTACTTGACCTCTCTGACACCTACAATCATTTTCCCCATCTTTTGCAGGATACCCCTGTCTTTGCCTCATGTTCCACCATGGGTCTGCATCTTTTTCCATCAGTTGCTTCATACATCCTCTCTGATGACATTTGGGTTAGGCAATAATCTATGAGTATAGTAGAATATCATTACACAACATTACATTGACATTTTCCCCTCATGTTTTGCTTGGTTCTACCTTATGTCTCTGGGACACCCAGCTTGTAGACTTGGTGCTCCTGGCATTGTCAGATGTGGGATTACTCTCCTGGCAATGGCTTTATGTTAGAACACTCATTTGTTGGTCACTCCCCTAATCTCTTGGCCACCCTTACCCCCAGCACATCCCACAGGCAGGACAGACTGTACATCAAAAGTTATGTGGCTAGGCTTGTTTCCCACTATGTACACTTGAAGCATTACCTCATTGCAGAAGATGGACAGTTCAGCCTCTTTGTCTGCTACTTCTAGGATTCTTAGCTGGAATCATGCTTGTAGATTTCTGGGATATTCCCTTGCACCATATTTTTACCTGACCCCAAATGCCCAACTCATTTCAGTACTCCACCCTAGATCCACTCTTGCAAACTGATGGCTCATGAAACTATCTCCAGTCCACTCATGAAATCTCTTCTATTTCTTCTGCCAAGAGAGATCTAGGCATCCTACCTTAGACCCTCCTTGTTACCTCAACATTTGGGGTTTGTGGATCTAGTATACTTATCCTTTATTTTAAAGCTAATGTCCACTTATGAGTGAGTACATACCCATGTTTGTTTTTCCTAGTCTGGGTTATTTCACCCAGTATGATTGTTTTCGTGGTCAATATATTTTCCTTCAAATTTGCAATTATCCTTGTTTTTAACATCTGAGAATTGGAAAAATATACCATATTTTCTTTATCCATTCCTAGGTTGAGGGACACCTAGGTATTTCCAGTTTCTAGTTAATATAAATTAAGCTGCTATGAAAAAAATTGAGCAAGTGTCCTTGGGACAATGTCGGGCATCCTTTGGGTATATGCCAAAGATTGGTGGTATATTGATTCTGAGTTTTCTGAAAAAACACCATACTGATTTCCAAAGCGGCTGTATAAGTTTGCACCACTGGTAACAATGCGGCAGTGAAAGCCTTGTTCCTCATTCTCTCCAGAATGAGCAGTCGTCAGTGTTTTTGTTCTTACCCATTCCAACAGGCATAAATTGGTATCTCAGAGTCTTTTAATTTGCATTTCCCTAATGGCTAAAGATGTTGAACATTTCTTTAAGTGATTCTTGGCCATTTGAGACCTCTCTGTTTAGATCTCTAACCCATTTTTAAATTGGATTATTTGTTTTGTTGGGTTCTACTTTGATTATTTCTTTATATTTTAGAAATCAATCCTTTGTTGAATGTGGGATAGAGAAAATTATTATCCCATTTTTTTGAGACAGGGTTTCCCTGTGCCTTTGGAGGCTGTCCTTGAACTAGCTCTTGTAGACCAGGCTGGTCTCGAACTCACAGAGATCCACCTGCCTCTGCCTCCCAAGGGATGGGATTAAAGGCATGTGCCACCACAGCCTGGCTTTTTTCCCATTCTGTAGGTTGCTGTTTTGTCATATTGACAGTGACTTTTTCCTGCAGAGGCTTTTCAGTTTTATGAGTCCCATTTATCATTATTCTCAGTGCTGTGACATTGTATTCAAGGCTACTTTCCACTTTTCCTTCTATCAGGTTCAGGTCTTTGATCAACTTGAACTTTAGTTTTGTACTGGTGATAGATATGGAACTATTTGCTTTTTCCTACACACTACTTCTAGTTATGCAAGAACAATTTGTTGAAGATAATTTATTTTTTTCAAATGAATAATTTGTGTTCTTTGTCAAAAATCTAATGTCATGCTTTCTAAACTTTCCTGTAAATATTAAGACAGAATATAAGAGTGATGTATTTGGAAAATGGAAGCAGGAGGAAGAATTATCTTAGCTATTAATTTGGTAATGATCTTTTAGAGTTTAAAATTGCCAATATTAGAAAATCTCTAATTTTTTGGTGCAGTGAAATTAATATTTCTTTTCAGGTACCATTGCCTTTTAGCACTGTTCTATGCTATGCCTAGTTCTAATTTGGCCTTTCTTTCCTTAATGTTTATTCACTTCCTTTTGAAAGGATATTATGCCTTCTCTTACTTCATCAACTCAGCTCAGATTCTTAAGAGAATGTTTGCCTTGTTTTTGTCAGTTGGATTTTCTCAGGATTATTGCCTCCTACTCATAGATATATGGGGTACAGAGATATTTTTGATGTTTATTTCGCTAAGAAACTTAATAATTCTGAATCATGGGTGCTTAGTTCTTAAGTAGGCATCTCTGTAACTCAAAATTTTCTGAAGGATGCCATTGTTATAATTTAATGAATATATCTTATACCTATGAAACAGACATTGTATTTTGAGAGTCAAATGCCAGAAATTATTAACGAGTCACCTTATAAAGCTTTCTGACATATCACTTAAGTCATGGTGCTTTCTTTTAGTTTTTTTTTCTCTTTTAATTTATCCACACCTTGAAGATATATCATTTATAGAAGATTCTTACAGCTGTTTGAACCCCAAATGAACACAATCATGCTATATTAGTTATAAAGCTGTTGGCTCTGGTAGCTTGGGCTTTTTATTGGCTAGCTCTGTCTTAATTATTTACCCATAACTACTAATCTATTTATTTTCACATGGTATTTGCTTACTGGAGAATGCTGGACCTGCAACTCCTTTGCCTGCTACAATGCAACTCATAAGCATCTATGCAGAGAAGAGAGCGATTTCCTGTTTGTCCCTGCTTATACACTGATACTGCCCAACTACTTCACATCTTGTCTATCTGTACAAATCTCCAGACCTCTATGGTTAGCTAGTAGCAAGGTTCTGCCCAGTTATATCACTTCTTGTGAATCACACAATCAATGTTTTATTCATTAACCAATAGAAAAGACATATACAGAAGAACAGTCACCATCAATATCATCTTATTCTTAGATACTTCCATCTTCAAGGCATTACAGCCTTACTAACAAACTCCTCTCTTTTCTATAACAAGTACCTCTACCAAGCTCCTCTCTTCATTGTAGCAAGTACCTTTAACAAGCTCTTATCTTCATTGTAGCATACACCTTCTGTACTTATTTCTATTGTGTAAGAAGGGGGTGCAATTAACTAAAAGTCTTGATTTCAAATTCTGTGTTTAGATGGCAAATACCCATGAAATACAGTGTCAAATCCATTTCTTTCTTAGCAGTGATAGAACTCATTAAAAGGAGAGATATTTATATCAAATAACAAAGTTGGAAAATAAAGAGGATAAAGCTCACACAATAAGGAACAAAAATTTCTACCTTTTGGTGAAATACTAGAGGGGTACAATAAATACAAATATCATAACTAAGATAACAGTTTCAAATTACGAAAATAAATTAATCAAAATTTCCATGGCCTTCTGCAAAACAAAACAAAATGACACAATAATTGAAATGTCTATCATCATATAAATATTGTCAAACCAAAATAAATGACTATACAAGAGGAATATTATCGCATGGTATCAGTTAAGAAAAACCTTGTTTCTGATATGAATACCTTAATAGGCTTTGCTTGTGTTTTTAAAATTATGATACATACAGCATAAGGGAAAATTTTCTAGCCACTGATGCCAAGTAGTCATTACATGCCAGGTAAATTCAGATACGCAGGAAAGGAATCCATTAGAAAACTGCTTATTATATTGAGTGAATAAAGCATGTTAAGAGGTGAATGGAAGTTCAAGGAAGTAGCAGAACTTAGGAAAGTCTAGAGGCTTATGGTTTGTCTGTAAATATTTCTTCATTATTATTGGAGCTAATATTAGCTACTTAATCTCCCAGTATCAAGGTCTGTATTTATATAATATGGGAAAACCAAACATATTTTCCTTTTTAAACATAATTTTATAAATAATATGAATTAATAGTTATATTATGCATTTAATATATCACAAACAGTAACTTACTTTATAAAAGATTATTGAACTTCTAAGTTTAGTAGAAAATTGGTATGTTTTCATGATCTCCTGTTCTTTAATTTTATATTTTATCTATTTTATCAATGTAATCCACTGTATAAACAAACTGCATAAGAAAAACCACATGATTATCTCACTAGATTCTGAAAAGTCCATTGACAAAATCGAGCATCCCTTCATGATAAAGACCTTGGAGAGAACAGGAATAACAGGAACATATCTAAACATGATAAAAGCAATATACACCAAACCAACAGCCAACATCAAAATGAATGGAGAGAAACTCAAAGAGATTCCTGTAAAATCAGGAACAAGTCAAGGCTGTCCACTTTCTCCATGATCTCGTTTTAATTTCACAGTATGGAAAGAAACATTTTAGAAAATTCTCTTCATATTTTCAAAAAATTATTTTAAAATTTTCAAATTGTTTGGAATTAAATTATTAATTCTTTACAATTTTAACCAGAATCTATAGAGAGTGCCAACCAATTGAAATGTAATTTTACTGGATTAAAAATTAATAAAATGTATTAATGCAGATGCATGAATTCAATATTAAAAATAAGTCTTTCATTTCTTTGATCACAACAGGATATACATTCACAGGAAAAAATACAAGGAGAATGAAAAGGAATATAGTCAAAATATTTCTGAAGATGTGTTAAACAACAAAACTATTACCACCATCACTGTCATCTTCACCCTCATCATAATTCAAAATCATGGAATAGAGATGTTTATATGAGGCAAACTAACCTTCTGTATACTCTATAAAACAAAGAAAATCAGTACAGAAGGAAACTTTCCCATGAGAAAAGACCAGAATACTATCATGAACGAACATGTTGAGTCCTCCACTGCTTCAGAAATACACTCCTACACCATTAGCTAATGTGACCTTGTCTGAACAAAAAGAAAGCAGATGGATTCAATATAGTGTAACTAAAACTGCAAAACTTCTATCAAGCTATACACAAGAAAGCAGTTCTCTGACTTCTGACTTCTGCTTTGGAGAAGTAAGTTTATAATGCCACTGAAAAGAGCATAATTGTGGGGAGGGAAGGCAGAAGGGGAGGAAGAGAGAAGTGTAAGAGGAAGGAGAATATGAGGGAACTGGATGAAGAAGACAGGGGAAGCACAGAGAGGGAGAGAGAGGAAAATTATATTGATTGAGTCATTATGGGGCTAGAGAGAAACCTGACACTAAGGAAATTCACAGGAATCCACAAAGATGACTCCACCTAAGGCCCTAAGCATTAGTGGAGAGGGCACCTGAACTGGATTACCCCTGTAATCAGATTGATAACTACCTCAATTATCATCATAGAACCTTCATCCAGCAACTGATGGAGGCAGATACAGAGATCCACAGCTAAGCAGTGGGCACGGTTCTCACAAAGTAGTTAAAGAGAATGGGGGTGATGATATGAGCAAACAAGTCAAGATCATTTTGGGCATACCCCCAGAGACAGCTAACCTGAACTAGTGGGAGCTCATTGACTCTAGACTGACAGATGAGGAACCTGCATGGGATTGAACTAGGCCCTCTGAATGTGGGTGACAGTTATACGGCTTTGGCAGTCAGTAAGGCCACTGGCAGTGGGGCCAGGATTTATCCCTAATTGTTTGAACTGGATTTTTGGAGTCTATTCTCTTTAGAGGAATACATTGTTCAGCCTAGCTATAGGAGGGAGCGCCTTGGTTCTACATCAAAGAGATGTGACAAACTTTTTAACTCTCCATAGGAAGCCTTGCCCTCTGTGAGGAGTGGATGGAGAGGGGTCAGGTTTAGGTGGGAGGAGTAGGATGAGGGGAGGATGTGGGAACTGGGATTTGTATGACATATGAGAAAACATTATTTTAAAATAAAAAATCATGTCTTAAAGAAAAAAAGTGTTTATCATCCTCATTACCTCACATCTCCAAACATCTCCTATGTCAATAAAAATGGAATGAAAACTTCCAAGTTCAATGTGCTATCTTCATTTCATAACTTCAATAGTAGTTCAATGTTAACATTTAACTAATGTGCTTTTACATCATCTCCATAAAAAATTTAAATACTCAATAGTTTAGTACTTTATTTGTAAAGTAAATTTATGAATACTTTGTTGGTGAATCATTAAATATTAACAATGTTTTTTAAAAGATGATGACAAACACTAACAGGTAAGAAAATTAATGGTGACTCTTGAAAATTTGTTCTATTTTTCAAAGTTTGTTCTTAATATTTAGCAACATCAACTCCAAAGAAAATCACATTCGTGTATAATTAAAAGTCACATGGTGGCTAGTCTCCAAAGTATTCACAATAACATCTTTAGTATGCTATCAGATATTTCTCTAGTTAAATATACTAAGTAATTATGTCAACATATTGTAATTTGTAAAGATTAATCTTTTTCTTGACATTGAGCCTGGAGATTGTAACAATTCCACTACTAATATACCATCAGTATGTTTCTGTTTATGTAGGAATTGGTTAGTTCTTACTTTGCTGATTTCAGATAACATTAAGTGATTTTTACAGGTGCCTGTTTAACTGTGGATTACTTTGTTGCGGCTCCAACAATACATATGTAATCAACTAAGTCTGAATCCAGTATTATCATTATTCAAAGTAGATTAGAACGAAATAGTCAATATTTCAGCAAGAGATGAATTCAAATGTTTTATATACAATTTTAGCAGCAATGTGAAAACAAAGAGAAGGAAGCTTCAAAGGAAGCATGCAGAAATACATGCTAAGAGAATTTATATACACTCAAATTCATGAAATCATGACACTTCTATAAGAACTTTTCAATTACTGCATATTTCTCATCAATAGCCATCAAGCATTTTCTAACATGTTAGTATGAGACATAATGTAGCATGATGTCTCCTTTGAATGTCATACAAGAGAGTCGTATTACATCTGTTGGCCATTTATTCCCAGAAACTGAATCCTCTAATGAATACCTGGCAAATATAGGATGGTATTGGATACCTTATATTTAAAATGTTGGTGACTGACTCAGACCCTACTGACTTCATTTTCTGATAAACCCCTCTATTAACCACATATTTATTCATCTATGTTCCAGAGGTTTTTTCGCTATTCTTACCTCTTCAATTTAATTTTTGTACAATGCAATGAACTTGAATAAATCTAATAAATTTGTGCACTATTTCAGAGTGCAACATTCCATTACAAGATACTACAAAGTGGAGGCAACATTTCCTATGAATGACAATATCTCCAAAGCTGAGGAAATAGCAATATTGCCCTGCTGCCTGTGCTTAAAGACTCTATAACCCAACTCCCAGTAAACTAGGAGGCTACAAAAAAGCACATTAAAATAGTATGTTCAATCAAGGTGTATTAATCTTTGTCAATATTCTTATCTTAGTGAGTAAATACTTTTGGCTAAACGTACAAGCCTGCACATTTCACCTGTATTATACAGTTATTAATTTAATTAAATATTGACTGAACAAATGGAAAGCTGAATAACCAAGTAAAACCTGGAATCATTTCCTTGTACATTTTTTGATAAGAAAATTGCTTGAAATTATTCACAAAGAGAATTTTGTTTTCTGATTCTATTTCAAGTATTGCTGCTTCCAGTTCTTGGCTTTGATGTGACCTCAGAGAAGTCTTTGCTACCTTGGACATCCTGGAATTGGCAAATACCTGGTTCACAGCCCGTTTTCAGTAGGTTGCCCACATACCCAAACTATATAGGAATCTTTAATGATTTGCTTGTTGTTAGACCTATTACTTCTTGATGACACCCATTAATTTCCTAAGCAGCACTTGTAATTTTCAACAAGGTCCTCTAACTCAGTTCATGTGAAACATTTGTTCAGGCTTAATTTGTCAGGGCCAGGCCATGTTTGCTTTTGCTTGGAGTTGCAGAAGGTTGATTGTGGGGGTAGAAATTCTCTGAGAATTACAGTAATTACTGAAGGTTGCATTCACTTGGTATTATTCACATAAACCCTCCACTACAAGGTTAACAAGCAGAAGGGAGACACACATCAGAATTTAAGTGGCTTAAAATGCACAGAAGCTGTAGGAAGTGTGATTTTCTTCTATGATGATTATGATGGTGTTCCATCAGTGATGCACCTGTCACACATACAAGGAATTACAGCATGATACATAATTTAGTGACAATTTCATTATAGCATTAGCATTTTTCTGAAAATCCTTGTAGTAACATTCTCCTTGTTCATAAAATGTTAGGTCATAAAACGTCTATGGACTGATGAATCTCTCCTTAATGCTACTTTATCTCAGATTCAAATCATGTGCTTCCTATCTTATATGTTTTAATAAATAAAAAAGTACATTTTTGGCTATAATTCGACTGCACAGATGAACTCTTATCAATATTTCCTTCTAACTTGTGAAAGGAAGAGTGATCTTTGTTCTTTACTTATTATCAGAAAGGTAATTAATTTTATTTTAATTTGTAGTTATATAATTAATGTGATGGTTCTTTTCTTTATCTTTTATTTGCATCAGTCAAGGATAGCTAGCAGATTGTTTTCAACACTGTAGAATTGTGTTGACCTTAAGTTTAAACTGTGAAATTATTTTAAAACTAACCTTTAAGAAATTTCCGAACAACTGACATATGCCTAATAAGCATACCAACATTTTAGTTTTAGTGTATTTGTCATTTGGAGCATTGTCTTAAACTAGCACACACATTTTAGCATTACTTATAACTTAATGAACCATGGCATGGAATGTTTAAAATATTCTTCCATGGAGGAAATTAGCATATTCTTGGTATGTCTGCTTTTGCTCAATAACCATGGAAGATAGAACACACTTTATTTATAACATTATTTGTATGCAGTCATGTAGGGAGCCGTTCCTGCATTCTCCATTACAATGATGAATAGCATGCATGGCCTTTTCCCCTATCAAAGACTGGGAAAGCCATCTGTAATTTCCTCCGCTCCTCTAATGGTAAGAAGGAGTCAGTACCAAATAATGGGGGTGTTGATGGAAGTACACCCGCTGGATTAACAGGTCTCTTAAATTTACCGGGGTGTGACCGGTTATCCCCTATTTTCTCTCCCTCCTTTTTTGTTTCTTTTTCACCTAGCTGAGCTGTTTCCTCTAAAACTTTATCTCTTGAGCTTTTAGAGTCATCAGAGCTATCAAGATTTAAAGCTTTAAACTTATTTACAGAATCATCTAACAAATTATTCACTCCCTTGTCATTAGACATCCCGGGAGGTCCTTTTTTCTTATTTGTTGTTGTTTCTCTTAACAAATTACTCACTCCCTTGTCACTAGACATCCCGGGAGGTCCTTTTTCCTTATATTTTATTGTTGGGCGCGCCCCATCTCTCACTACATTCGGTTTCTGACATGTAATTCTGGACTTCTTTAAGATTGTTACAACAGTGAGAAAGGTCAAAATAGCTCCTAGTAAAAGCACAGAAGCCTCTATATTAACCTCCCAAAATAGCAACATTCCCAAGCCAAAGTCCAGAAAAGACATACCTCTCCGAATTTACCACCCTGCAGTTCTGAATCCGCCCCGTTAGAGGGGTCTCCGCAATGCCGGAGATGTTAACAAGTTCCCGGGTTTCGGCACCAGATGTCCCGCGCGCTATATGTTCTTGCCGGCAAGAACAACACACAGAACACTCGGATCCTTCTGCAGGAAAGCTTTAATGCATCTTGAGAGTGGGAGAGCATAAGCTTACCAGAGCGGAGACCGCGGCCCAAGAATCCCTTCCCTTAATAAAGGCTGGCCGCGGCCGCCTGGGACGTGTTACCCTATGAATGGCTTCAGCTCCTCAGGCCAAATGAGCCACGGGATAGGCAGAGATCAAAGGAATGGAAATTACCCAGCGCCTGTGAAATAATTTACATTTGGTGCCTGCAGGCACCATCATTGTAATGGAGAATGCAGGAACGGCTCCCTACACAGTCACATTGATATTATTTCTGTTTTAGGCACAAATGTAAAGCTGTTTTTTTGTGTAAATTCTGATTATAAATATCCCATAACTATGTTTAAGTTTTAAATGAAATTTTAATTATTCAAAATGGGAAAATTATTTGTAATATCAGATTTATGATCATTCATTCTGTAGTAATTAAATTTCTCTCAAAAATAATTGAGAAATGATATAATTCCAGATACAGTAAAATTAAAGGATTTTATTGTTGTTGTTTATCTGAGAAAAAATGGAGGGAACTGGAAAGGGAAGCAGATGAAAAAGCTAGAGACAGAAAGAAGTCATACTAGATATTCATAAAATAGTATAGGAGAATATATTTCATTTACTTGTGAGATTTCCTTGGAAATCTTAGACAAAGCTTACTACAGGGAGATTGTCATGCCTAAAGGAGTGCAGTACATTCAGTTTTCAAAACATGTCACTAATAAATGGAATTAAGTAGATAGAGTGGCAAGATGACTAATTTTCACCACTGCAGGTTTTCCCCACTACTTCTGCTTCTCCAAATCCAATGTCCCAGTCTTATTCTAAAATATATAACATACTCCATTCTGCAGCCTACCATACACTTTCCCCCATTTCCAGTGGGTTATATGGATCTTTCCTTGCAAAATACCTTCCCAGACGACTGAATTTATTCAGTCCAAAATTGCAGCACATAGTCCCTGGGAACTCTTAGACTAACCACCCAGGGAGCAGGTACCCTGACTTTGGATCTTGACTGCTCCTTTCTTTAATGCAAACCAAACCTGAAGTTTTATGCCCATCTCTGTAGCAGACCATCAACAGAGGCCTCCACTTATTTTTGGCCCAAATTCTCAAAGAATTACAAACTTCTCCTCCAACCTTCCTGGCCACTCTTCTTAACTTGTTATCAGAGAACGCAACCCCAGCATCCTTTCTGTGGGGACCACCAGCCAAGCCTGCTAGCGAATCAAGTAGTACAGAGAAGCAGGTAATCTTTCTTCTGATCTTCATTCTACTTTCCCTCCTCCGTATTCTCTCCCACTCTCTGCCCTAGATATGCACCAGATATCATTTGTGGCCTGTCTTCACTATCTACCGCTATTCTCAAAGGAATAGGCAGATCATGGATGAACATCATGCTTTCCTCCATCCTCTTTATCTTCTCAACACACTCCGTCTATCCCATTTCTAAATGTCAGTTCCCAATACCTAAGATTGTATTTTACCCAGAACCCCCATGGGCACACCTATGAGGATCCCAGAAGAATTGCCTGTTAGGCAATACACAGCCACCACACTCTCCTAAGAACCAGAAAGGGCAACAGAAACCAAAGAACAAAATACTCACCCAACAAATGAAAGACCAGTAGCAACAATTATACATTTCCCAAACTCTCATGTCTAGATACCAGTCCCTAATAGAGCAGAGAACATTAACACATCAAGCCCAAGTATTTCAACAAAACTGAATCACAAGAAAAAGATGTTGTGGGACATTGGTGGCGCACGCTTTTAATCCCAGCACTCAGGAGGCAGAGGGAGGAGGATCTCTGTGAGTTTGAAGCCAGCCTGGTCTACAGAGCGAGTGCCAGGATAGTCTCCAAAGCTACACAGAGAAACCCTGTCTCAAAAAGCCATAAAAAAGTGAAAGATGTTAAAATATCATTTATGAATGTGATAAAGGTACTTAAAAGGGAAATGAATAAATCCCTAAAAGCAAAAGGAATTTATTAATCAAGGAAACATCTTTCACAGTAGTTTCAAATAATATAAAATATCTTGAGGTAACTCTACCCAAACAAGTGAAAAACATGGTTGATAAAAGCTTTAAGACACTGAAGAACATATCACATGAAAAGAGCCTCCATTCTCATGGAATGGTAGTCTTAATATAGTAAAAGTAGCCAGCCTACCAAGAGCAATTAACTGATTCAATGCAATCCCTATCAAATTTCAAAGAAAATTCATTTTTTTTATTTTAATAAGAAAGAAAAATATTTTACATGTCAATCCCAGGTCTCTTTCTCTCCCCTCTTCCCCCCAACCCCCAACTAACACCCTACCTATCCCATACACTTTCTTCCTTCCATAGTTGAGGAAGTTGAGGCCTTCCATAGGGGGTCTTCAAAGTCTCTCTTATTCTTTGGATTAGGGCATAGGCCAACCCCCTTGTGTCTAAGCTCAGAGAGTGACCCTCCATGTGAGATGGGCTTCCAAAGTCCATTCCTATGCTACTGATAAGGACTGATCAACTACAACAGGCGCCATAGATTTCAAATGTCTCCTCACTGACACCCACATTGAGGGGGTCTGGATCAGTCCCATGCTGGTTTCCCAGCTATCAGTCTGGGGACCAAGAGTTCTCCCTTGTTCAAATCAGCTGTTTCTGTGGGATTCACCAACCTGGTGTGGACCCCTTGGCTCATCAGTCCACCTTCTCTGCAACTGGATTCCTGTTCAGTTCAAGGTTTAGCTGTGGGTGTCTGCTTATACTTCCACCAGGTATTGGATGAAGGCTATATGATGTCATATAAATTAGTCATCAATCTCATTATCAGGAGAGGACATTTAAGGCAACCTCTCCTTTGTTGCTTAGATTTTTTAGTTGGTGTCATCTTTGTAGCTCTCTAGATATTCCCCTGGTGCCTGATTTCTCTTTAAACTTATAATGTCTCCCTCTTTTATATTATCTCTTATCTTGCTCTCTTCTGTTCTTCCCTCAACTCATCCTCCTTGCCCCATCATGTCTTCCTCACCACTGCCCTTCTCCCCTTCTCATTCTCCTAGTCACTCTCTCCTCAACACCACCCCATGCTCCCAATTTGCTCAGGAGATCTTGTCCCTTTCCCCTTCTCCAGGGGACCATGTATATCACTCTTAGGGTCCTCCTTGTTTACTAGCTTGTCTGGCAGTGTGGATTGTAGGCTGCTAATCCTTTACTCCATGTCTAAAATCCTCATATGAGTGAGTACATACCATGTTTGTCATTTTGTGACTGGGTTACCTCACTCAGAATGGTTTCTTCTAGTTTCATCCATTTGCCTGCCAATTTCATGATTCCATTGTTTGGTCCCCAACCCCCACCCTCCCCACGCTACCTGCCCTCCCCCACCCCCCACTGAGTAGTACTCCATTGTATAAATGTACCACATTTTCTGTATCCATTCTTCAGTTGAGGAGCATCTAGGTTTTTCCAGGTTCTGGCTATTACAAATAGTACTACCATAAACATTGTTGAACTGATATCCTTGTATAAATGTGCATTATTTGAATATAAGCCTGAGAGTGGAATTGCTGGATCATGTGGTAGACAGATTCCCATTTTCCTGAGAAATTGCCATACAGATTTCCAAAGTGGCTGTACGATTTGGCACTCCCACCGGCAGTGGAGGGGTGTTCCCCTTTCTCCACACCCTCTCCAGCATAAACTGTCATTAGTGTTTTTGATTTTAGCCATTCTGACAGGTTTGAGGTGGTATCTTAGAATTGTTTTGATTTGCATTTCCCTGATGGCTAAGGAGGTTGAACACTTTCTTATGTGTCTTTCAGCCATTATAGATTCCTCTATTGAGAATTGTCTATTGAATTCTGTACCCCACTTTTTATTTGGATTATTTGGTGTTTTGGAGACTAGCTTCTTGAGTTCTTTGTAAATTTTGGAAATCAGCCCTCTGTCAGATGTGGGGTTAGTCAATATCTTTTCCTAATCCATGGGCTGTCATTTTGTCCTGTTGACTGTGTCCTTTGCCTCACAGAAGTTTCTCAGTTTCAGGAGGTCAAATTCATTTATTGTTTATTTCAGTGTCTGTGCTACTGTTGCTATGTTCAGGAAGCAGTCTCCTCTACCAATTCATTCAAGGATATTTCCTACTTTCTCTTCTAATATTTTCAGTGTGGCTGTGTTTATGTTGAGGTCTTTGATCAATTTGGACTTAAGTTTTGTGCATACCATTAGTCATGGATCTATCAGACCTTGAAAAGACAGTCTTCAATTTCACCTGGAAACACACACACACACACACACACACACACACACACACACACACACACCAAAAAAAAAATTAAAAAACAGAACCTGAAAAGTAAAAGAATGACCAAAGTATCAAAGTATCAGTTTTCCTTATTTCAAGTGATACTACAGAGCTATAATTTTTTTAAAAAAAGTAGTATAGTAATGACAAAAAACACATAATGATTAATGGCATTGAATTGAGTGCACAGATATAAATCCACACAATTTTGCTATATATATATATATATATATATATATATATATATATTATAAAGAATCAGAAATACACATGGAGGGAAAAAAAGCCTCTTCAATAAATGGTGCTGTTATGATAAATCTTTCTGTCAAAAGCTGCTGAGCCCCACCACCATTTGTGTGCTTTATGCCAGTGGTCTGCCAAGTTAGGGCCCAAATTAATACACAGAGAGACTTGTATTAGGTACAATGCTTCTTGGACAATGACTAGGACTTCTCATCTACTAGCTCAGTCTTAATTATCATAAATCTATATATGTTATAAGACTTATCTTTATAGCGAATGCCTTTTGTTGGCACCCTCTCTTGCTGGTGGCTCACATCCTGCTGCTGGAGGAGGCAAAGGGGAAAGGGGTCACTTTCTGTTTCCTTGCTAAATATGATTCTCCTTGCTAAGTCACTTCTGGCCTGGATCACCACTTCTCTACTACATTTCCCAGAATCCTCTTTGACTACTAGTCCTATCTAACTTGCTGTTTCATTGGCCAAACAGTATTTCATTCAATAGTCAATAAGATGAACATACACAGTACATTCCCTATCATGGTGCTGTTCAAACAAAACAGCTACATATACAAGAATCCAAATAGTTCCATACATATCACCCTGCACAAAACTCAACTTCAAGTGGATAAAAGACCACAACATAAAACCAGAAACAGTGAACCTGATAGAAGTGAAAGTGGGAAATAATCTTGAACTCATTGGCATAAAAGACTTGCTTTACCGAATAGAGTTAGGAAGGGCATCAAGAACAACAATTAATAAATTAGAGTGTAATAGGGTTTCTATTGCTTTGAAGAGACACCATGACCATGACAACTCTTATAAAGTAACACATTTAATTGGGGTGGCTTGCTTAATGTTTCAGAAGTTTAGTACATTGTAGTCATGGTGGGATATGGCAACAGGCAGGCTGGCATGGGGCTGGTTATACCTTGGCTTATAGGAAACAGGAAGTTGTCTGTAACACTGGGAGTACCTTAAGGATAGGAGATCTCAAAGCCTACACCCACAGTGACACACTTCCTCCAAAACTGCCATACTGCCTAATAGTGCCACTCTCTTTGGCTGCAATTTTCCATCAAACTACCACATTGCACTCCCTGGACCACAATGTTGTGTAGCCATATCATAATGCAAAGATCAATTCAATAACCACACAGCTGAATCTCTACTCAGCTGTTTGTGGTTTCTTCTCCCAAATGAATTAAAATAAAACTCTTTAGTCTCAAACTGGTTCTTCAGATAAGGTAAAAATATGCCACATTCCTCATCAAAATAGCTCAAGAATAATCTCTGAGCAACATTCTAAAATTCTTGTCTTCTGAAACTTCTTGATCCAGATGCTGACAGTTCAAAAACTTGTAGCACCACTTCCTTCCTTCCTTTTACTAGTATGGCCCATTAAGCATTCAAGCATTCTACTGCTCCCCCCCCCCAAAAAAAGTACCAAAGTCCAAATTCCTCTAAGCAAAAACATGATGAGGCCTATCATATAAATACCCCAGTCTCTGGTACCAACTTCTGTCTTAGTTAGGCTTTTATTGTTGTAAAGAGACACCATGAAAATGGCAACTCTTATAAAGGAAAACTTACTTGGAGTAGCTAGCTTACAGTTTCAGATGGTTAGTCCATTATCATTTTGGGGCATTGCAGCATGCAGGCAGGCAAGATTATGGCTATATCTTGGCTTGCAAACAATAGGAAGTTGTCTGTGACACTGGGAGTTCACTGAGCATAGGAGACCACAAAGTCTGCCCCCATCATGACATACTTCCTCCAACAAGGACATAACTACTTCAACAAAGTCATATTTCCTAATACTGCCACTCCCTTAGATAACTATTTTCCTCTAAGCAACTACAGTGAATTCCAGAAACTGGAAAGCTGATGTATGTCAAAAAAAAACATCATTTGGAAATATTAGCAGCCTCCATAATAATAAAATATTTTTACCAACTACATTGCCTATAAAGGACTGATGTCCAAAATATACAAGTTCTCAAAACTCTAGCTATCAAGAAAACCTAATTTAAAATGGAGCACATAAGTAAACAGAGAATTACCAAATGAAGAAACTGAAATTTCTGTGAAACATGTAAAAGAAAGGTTCAGCATCATTACTTTTTCATGGAAATGTAGATCAAAATTACTTTGAGATTTTATTTTGAGACCACCAGAAAACTAAGATCAACATAAGAAGTGATATCTTATAATACTTATCCACCATGATAATTTAGAAAATGACCTACCAAGCAAGAAAAATTTTAAGAGTCATTCATATAAATTTGTCATTTTACTGTATTTTAAAGAATGTATTATTGGATTATCATCTTAGATATATAATCAACAAAATAAAATGAATTCACGTGACCTGAATGACTTATATTGTTTTTTGTGTTCATGAAAATAGGTTACAATTACCAGATTCACAAGAAAATATCTCTGAAATTCTTAATTATCAGTAGGATATAATTGTTAACTTTGATCTTTTCAGGTAGAATAATTAATTGGTTTTTATTGTTTGGGAAGCATTATTCATTATGCTTATTTTTCAAAAACTCCCCCATTAGAAATATACATATGCCTAAATGGCATACTATACCATAAGTTGCAGAAGTTACATAACAAACTCTATCCATTCTATCACAACTAAAAACAGACACATCACTCAATTCTTGTGTTTCATACACTCCATCATTTGGAGAAATAGCAACACAACCACTCTCTGAGAGTTATGTGCTTATTGGAGTGGTAAGAGTGAAAATTAGCAAGCTAATGAATGAAATCCAATACAAATAACAAATTATTTTATACTCTTATATCCATGCCATACACAGGATGAGAATTCCTAGAAAAAGAATTCTGGTATTTGGCTGCTATGATCCAGGAGATCATACAATGTCTATGAACTTTCTGATGGAAAAGAACACTGTTGAAAAGAAATGATAATGCGTTTGACTTGTCTGTTTTGGTGTTTGCACAGCAGTGACACTCAGTTGTTCACTTTCAAGTCATTAATTTTAACTTGTGTGAATATTATCTCCACTGGGTTATTTTATTTATTTTTTCAAATAGGAAAACTAATTGTTAAGAAAAGGAACAGAGACTTCAGGCATGTGATTATGAGAATTAATTCTCTCAAATAGCCATAACAATCACACTCCCTGAGATCCACACATTCTCCTGGTATATATGGAACAGGAAATCACTGTTGTAACAGAAAAATTTGGGAAGATGATTATAGGCTCTAGGAAGCCTTCACAACAGAATTGCAACAAGTGACACACCATGATCCATCTCTGTGTCTTCCTCAGGATGCAAAGGTAAGCTGCGATAGTATCCAGACAAGTTTAGAAGACACAATTCTTAAATCCAGAGTCAATAATAATCAATGGTTGCAAACTTTTGTAATTCTATTCTACATGTATACACACACATTTTTTACAAATATTTTGCCAGTGGTAGTTCAATAACTCACTTAGAATCTTAATGAAAGATATATTCAGCGTATTTCAATGGAAGCCAGGGGAAGGGAGAAGTTGAATTAAAATTTAAATATATCTGCTTGATAGTGAGTTCTTGGGCATCATATATCACATAATGTGATTCTATAGCTCCACATAGATTATTTATACTCTAGTTTATCTCAGTCAATAGATCCTTTTTGCTTTAAATAGCTACATAAACATAAAGTCATTTTTCTCCATGTTATCAGCCACATTTTGCTGCTTGATTAAAAGGGACGTTTTATCATTCATATAACAACAGATGACACACTAATGAAGACAAAAAGAACACTATTGTGCATTAAAAAGCATGAGTGACAAATGGTTTTCTTCTAGTTGCCAAGAACTTTGAGGAAAAAGTTTTACTCCACATTGTATACAATTCATCTGAATGCAGCAATCAGTGACATATGTGCCTTTATTTTACATAGCAATAGAAGAATTCTGTTTTTTACTTCACATCAAACAGCTTTGATTTTTTTCTTCAGCGATCATATGAGTTCTGGTAAAGAATCAAGTACAAAACATAGACTAGTCAGTGACCAACACTACAAACATAATGGTCCTTCAGATTTAAGTGAAGAAAGTTAAATTGATGAGGTATAAAAGCAAACAGAAAAATAAAAGCCTATTCACAATAGTGGGAAGATGACTCTGCCAGCAAAACATTTGCCATTCAAGTGCAGGAATTTGTTGCTCAGAACTCATGTAAAAAGCCAGGTCACTTCTAATCTTGGCATTGGGGAACCAGAATGGGCATATGCCTGGGGCTCATTGACCGGCGAGGCTACCTATCTTTGTGACTTGCAGATTAGGTGATAAATCTGCCTAGTGACTTCTATATGCACACACACACACACACACACACACACACACACACACACACAGGAGTAAACATACCACTTGGGCATTAGATATACAAGAGTAAATGAACATGCAGAAACACAAAGCCCATATCCACATACAGAGATATGCTCAGAAAGCTCTTGACAAAAAAAAATTACAACAATAAAACCACATTTTTAAAATTCCTTTTCCTTCAGCCACTGAATGTTTCCAAACTCAAGTAGCCATCATGAGAGTTGAAAATGTCTCTCTCCTACATGATTTTTTCCATGCAGCACAACTCCAACTGTCCCACCTTGTTCCTCTATCCCCCAGCTCTAGACACCATTCATCCACTAATCTATCAACAGGGTGGATTTTAAACAGGGATTTCAAATCTTAGCCACACCTAACTTTAAAGGTCAGTGTAAAAATAATTTAAGGGATGAAATTTGAAAAGAAGCAAAAAAAAAAAATTATCCAGTTCTGCACAGTCATCTCTGCAAAAGTGCAAAAACAGCTAATAAATAGCAAACCTGGGAAAGGTCAAAATGGAAATTATTAATACATGCTAAGCAAGCCAAAGCTAGTTCCAGCAACAGAGAAAATGATGAGATGCCAATTTCAAAACACCTTGTGAAGCAAAAAAAATCTTTATATTTAATGTAAAATTTCTATAACAGGGAGAAATAAAACAAATTTCCAAACAGCTTTGTATGGCCTGATTACTAGACTGCTGGCAGGAATACCGTTTTCACTTAGGAAGTTACAATGCATAAACAGCTTTTATCTCCCAGAGATTGCTACAAAGACTTGAATAAAATAATTTAATTAGTTTATCAGATGACCCATGGATTTTTCCCCCCTAAAGTGAGTTAATAAATAAAAAAGGAAGAACAATTTAGACAAAAAGTTTTATGAACCTTTGCCTTTAAGGACAAGACTTCAATAATTCTTAAATTTAAGGTTAACGGTGTAACAGTGAACTTTATTGTTATTTATTGTTATTTATATGTGATATATTTCTGGATGTATGACCCCCTGTCTGGGTGCCCTAGAAGTCAGAGGAAAGTGCCAGATACTCTGAACCTCAAGTTAAATATGTTTCTGAGCTTCCTCTTGTATGCTCTAGGAACTCAGCCCCAGTCTTCTGGAGAACAAAGCCATCTTAAGAACTGAGCCATATCCATCCCTAAATGTTATATTTTGTAGGAACACAGCAGCAAAATATTGCATATATATATATATATATATATATATATATATATATATATATATATATTCAGGCTCAAGATGGTTAATTTTGATATTATCAGATTTAAAGCATTATGATTTGTTCCAATACATTAACAAAATATATTTTCTATCTTCCTTTGTCATGTAAAAACCTTCAGATTTAATATTTAAGGCAACCTTAGTCTTTGGGATGAATTTGTGAAATTTACAATGCTTGGAAATATAGTGATCTTAGAAAATGCATTTTAGCATTTTCTGAAGTGTCTGGCATTTTAATCGAAATTCTTCACAGGCCACAATGAATAGGAAAACATAAAGACAATTCTACTGAAATAGCATTTAACTGATGGAATGAACATCTCTTTCGAAAGAATTGGTAACAAGAACTATGTGTTGACAAAAAGTGTTGAGAATTATCATATGCAAAGTGAAACAAAAAAAAGTGGAAATGGTGTGCCATGCAATAATGACATTTTTTCAAACACCTGCATACCAAGAGAGTAATGTCACAACATTAAAATAATAAGAAGAAACAAGATAATGTTGCTAAAATTGTGAGACAGGTTTTGGGGTGAAAAATATCAGCATACGACAAGACTTGGTAGGCCATCAAGACATGAACACAAATTGATTTCAAGCAAGAGAAAATGTAGAATAAAAATCAGTAGCTATAAAATGTACTGTAAATTTCAGGTCCTCATGGAATACAAAAACCAAAGTTGTTAAGAAAAAATTACAGAAACCTTTTGAATATTTAGAAATCTTTTATAAAATTTCTGATATAGTAGAAAATTTCTTTATGAGAAAACACAAGCTTAAGTATTTGAGAATATATGTTAAGAATAGTTTAAGCAAGAATATTTATCCATCAATTATAATTTAAAAATTCAGAAGAAATTTATAATGAATCAATTAGAATGACTATCCTTAGTAAACAGAAAATAATTAAAATTTCTCCATGTATATTACTGCTAAATTTATTACAATACTACTGTAGTATTTAAAAGCACCTCCATATGTTGCCTGTTATCAAGAAGAGGGACTGAATGAGGTAACATGATTACATAGAAAGTGGTCTGCTCTTTTGTCCTCATGTTCCCACAGAAAACAATGGACAAGTAAGACAGCCACCTCATATTTGGTAGGCCACCCAAATCAGCCTTGGAAAGATTGCAATGCTAGTCATATTGCCTTCTGTCCAGATTTACAATGGTGCGGAAGAACTGATGCACTGTGTAGTCACTCAGAAAGCCTCAATTAGCATCTGAGACATTAGTGTATTATGGGAGGCAAGGAATCTGCAGCTGATGGCTAAGCTTTCTTCCTGAGAAGACAGTCTTGACAGAAATACATTATTCCCCCAAGAAAGTTGACAGGGTATAGGAGTTGATAAAGTGATCTAGTATGGATAATACTTATGTGCAAATGAATTGTCTTAAAAGTAAAATATAAATTCTTGAAATCCTGGGAGAATTCAAAAAAGTTTTCTTAAGGCATCCCAAAAAGAAAAGTACTGAACCAATATATAGAAGTGTATAACACTGGGAAAGACTGACATATTCTATAAATAAAAAAGCAGTAAGTAGTAAATTTGCTAATATTTTAAGAGTGTTTGCAAAATTAGATACTCCTAATTTTTTAATCATTTGTACCTGTAACATACTTTTTTTTTTTTTCTGTAACAGCTGCATTCTAGCACAAAATTACTTTGGAAGCACTTGTGCTTTAATTCATGGATATTTCTGAATTTCTGAATATTGCATAGTGTCATTTTGGTGCATTGCATAATAGTTTGGGATTCTTTATAAAAAATTTCATGAAAATAATAATTTAAAATTGGGCTAGTAATATGGGTCTGTGTTTATGAGTACACTTTCAGAGGAGCTATGTTTGGCTTTCATAATCCAAATAAGCACCTATGATACCTCTGCACTGGCATGTACATTCCTACATGCAGTGTGGGGACCAAAATAATTCCACTATGAAATACGTTTTGATCTAGCCTTGGGTTTCACTAAACAGGAACACCAGAAAGCTGAGGCCCACTATTATATTGTTAATGCTAGTAAGGCTACTATTGTTTCGCTACTATTGTTTACCATAGCCTCAGGGTAATAAGCCTCCTATTTGCATCTCTGTGGACCTAAGCATCTGAATAGGCCTGCACTTGGGCCCGAGGTCAGAGGTCTGTGAGTGACTAGGGAGGACAGGCATTAGTGGGGAGCAACCAGAAGAGAGAGAAGAACAAATTGAGAAATGGTTCTCTCATGGTAATGAAAGGATGGTTAAGAAACAGCAGAAAAAATGGCAAATAAAGAAAAGACTCTAGTTTTACAACATGGAACTGAGAGCTCATTAAAGATGACAAGATGCCTGTGTTTGGTCTTTATTGCCCCTGGGTTGCTAGGAGTTTCCAGGTCCAAGCATCCCCACTCAGGTAGAACCTCATAGCTGTCCTGGGTTAAAGCTGAGACATGTAGGGTCACAACAACGCAGAAACACTCATAGACATAAATGTAACATAAATGTAAATCTTTAAGAACAAAATAATAATTTAAAATTGATTTATTTTACCAAGCATTTAGGAAGAAAAAAATGTTTATTATTGGTGAAGAAAATCCCATGGAAACATTTTATGCAAGTTCAGTGTTGGCTCCCTTTGAGTAAATGTACTCTCTGACATTGGTTCAAAATTCTACATAAGTTCTTTCTCTGTTAATATCCTAGTGATTGACCTTGAAGGATCTTTGGACATAGTGGTCCCTCTAATCTAACAGTTCTCAAGTGCCTTCTAATGACTTTTACAGATCATTCTATGTATTATTTTCACCACAGTTAATGTTAGTACAGTGATTCCTAGATTCTAATAATTGAAACAAGTAAAATATTTTCATGAAATATCTGAGTCATGCAACTAATGGAGTGAGAGGAAATACATTGAAATGTTTGACATTGTGTAGGTTGTAAAGAACATTTCAATGTTAGCTCTTGTTAAAACTGTTTCTCTTCAAGTTAAAAGTGTATGCCTATGAAAATACGAAAGTTTAAAATGTGAAATAGTGAAATGATCATTATAATTTCAGAACCTAGTAAGTTGCTGCTGGATAATACTTCTTCTCTTCCCTTCCTTCTCCTTCTCCTCATCCTTCCAATTCTTTTGATTTGTTTGACACAAAGTTTCTCTGTAATTTTAGCTCTCCTAGAGACTGGCCTCAAACTCAAAGAAATCTGCCCATCTCTTTCTCTTGAGTTCTGGGATTAAAGTATGTGGCATAAACCTTGCACTGGATAATACATCTTGTTATTAATTTGTCTAGTGTATTTCTAAAAGATTTGTATCATTCAAAACTGCATATATATATATATATATATATATATGTGTGTGTGTGTGTGTGTGTGTGTGTGTGTGTGTGTGTGTGTGTATGTGTGTGTGAGTCTGTGTGTACATATTATATTTAAAAATATATACACAAATTGTAATTTCTGATTAAATAACATCAATACTTTCAAAGTATAATAAATATAATTGAACAATTTTTTCTCCTCTATCATGTACCCTACTTAAATATTTTATTTTATCAGAGAGAAGTTCAAACTATTCCTTCCTTTAAGACAATTTTCCAGTCCCTGAAGATGGCTCAGCAGATACTTCTGTACTTGCCACAGAAGCCTGATGACCTGAATTCTGTGCCCCAAACCCATGTTGGAATGGATAAGAACAGACTTCAATAGGTAGTCTGCAGAGACTGTATATTGCTAAGAAAATAAATTTAAAATTAAAACAACTTTCCTCTTTGGACTAAATGAAAAACCATTTTTTATATAAATGCTTACAGAATTTCAACTTAAATTAGTTTTTTTTTTCATTTTTTAACACGTTGTTTTTTCAAAGCAGAGTAGATAGAGTTGTTGTATGCAAATAATACATTTTTACCTCCTATTTTGGAGGAGAGAATGGAATAAACTTCTCCAGTATTAAAGTAGTAAATAAATGGGAAATTTTTTAAATGAGGATAAGTATTAAAGTCATCTGGATCTAGAATTTGATCTATTGAACAATGACCTGTGAATACTCTCAATTTCATGAAAACAAGTCCACCATTGAATTCTAGAATCTGAATTAGGGGCTTAGGGTAAAATTTGAAGACAGTGACAGAGATTTAAAACCAGAAAAATTTAATCTGAATCTTTCACAAGATCTTAGACTTTAGAAAAAGTCACGGGCTTACAGAAAAAAATATTATATTACATCATAATTCCAAATTAAATCACAGATCTTCCTTTCCCTTCTCCCTCTCTCCCTCTCTCTGTCTCTCCAATCTGTGAATTTATAAAAACACTATTTCTAAAGCTTACTTTTTATAACCTACAAATTGCCTTCTTTGTGTTACACAGCTTGAGACAATTTTGTTTATCATCAAGTTCGCAGGACACTCGCTTAGTTATAAAGAGTCCATCATTCTCAATGATATCCTGGTATATCTGTATTGATGTTTTCTCTAGCCAGTAGCTCCTTGTCTCCATAGGGAAAAAAAAAAAAAACTTTGTCCTAACATCTTGATTCTATGCAAGATACATGGTCAAAGAAAGTGTTTTTAACAAGTAATTCACAAAATTTATTTTTGGTTAGTAGCACAGCTGTGACTCTGATGGGATAATTGTATTGATAATTCGTTGTGTGAAAAGTGTTGTTTAGAAACAGTAAACCCAACAAAAAGGAATAATATTAAAACTTCAGTTGTGTTTTGGCTTTATTTGAGAAACAGATCCTAATTCTTCCACTATTCCAGTAAATTTCTTTTGCTTTTTTCCTTTTTTGTAGTTTTTAAAATTCATTTATCACCACATCTTATTATTATAGATGGTTGTAAGTCACCATCTAAGTGCTGGGATTTTAACCTGGGTCCTCTGGAAGAGCAGCCATTGTTCTTAACCTCTGAGTCATGTCTCCAGTTCAAGGTACTTTTACTAAACTAGTAAAATATAGACATTTAACACTTACCAAAAAGTACTACTGGGAAGCAAAACTGTGCTAATTTCAGAGTTTAAGAAATTGGAAATGATATTCATTCATTATTTCACAGTACAAAAACAGTCCATCCAAATGCTTCTGTTTGTAGCCAGTGTCATCATCCTTCAGGTACATTCAAGATTTTGGCAGGGATTATGATCACACCAGATGATTAAGATTTGCTTTTTTAATTTAAGTGTTGCAAAAATTAGTACTTGGTGATGTGAGCCTGAAGACTATATTGAATTCTTGGCTCTTGGCCAGAGGCTAATTTATAGAAATAGAGACCATCATTGCATGCTGTTTTCACACTCAATTCAATGGAGAATCATCATTAGTTAGAAGATTCAATTCCCTTTGCAAGAAATATTCTGTGTAAATATTGCCTCCTGATACTGGAGCTTCCATTGTTCATTCCTAATGCTGATTTATTGTGACAATATATATGAATCACTTCAAAAAGTGCATAGATTACTGGGAGACTGAATGATTGAAAGAAGGCATCAATTAATTGCTGGAAAGAAACTTGGGGATACGTCAGAAATTTATATGAAACAAATGATAAAACAAAACTAAAATAAAATAAACTATTCTCTTTCATACCTTTCTCTCTGGTATTCACTCTATGGTGTGAATATTATCTCCCATTTTGATAATTTTGATGATGTCTACCATACTGTGACACAGCTAGAGTTCCATACTAGATGCCAGTATATTGATAACAAATGTATTCTCTACTGCTTAGAAAAATAAAACTCTTTTATTTTTAAATTTACAAATGTATAGTTTTCATCAGATGGAATAATGCATATTATACATACTTATTTGCCTTTTTTGTCTATTATCTATTACATGTATTTTCAATACAGTAGAAGATGTATTATTTAATCATGTTTAATAAATTCATCTTCCAATCTTTTCTTTGTTTTAGTATTTAATAGATTGAGTATTGTATACTGACAAATGTCTTAATAGCTATCTTTGTAATTAAATTTTCATTTTTCTCATTTTCTAATTCTATCTTCTATCCCTTATTACTGCTTTATGTCCCTATGAGTTATTGAAAAATGTTTTAAAGTGTTATTTTGATTTGTACAGCTTTTATAATAATATGTGTGTATAAAGATATGTATGTGATTTGATATAAATGTGTGTTATATGATATATATTTACATTCATACATATATAAAATATATTCTGTTATTGCTGCAGTCAATAGCTTATTGTCAGGATATTTTGTCATTTGCTGAGTCACTGAAATTTTACTTTAATTTAGCACCTGCTTTTCTTGCTGACAGTGATGGGATCCTGGGCTATTTCCTAGCCTCTCTCTAGAAAAGGGACTATTTATCCTCAAGGATGGAATATGCTGCTCAAGAAGAATTTTTTTGTTTGAAGTAAGTCATTCAGGAAACCCTTAAACTCAACCAGAATCTAAAGCATGTGTGAGAGGAGAAGAGAATTTCTTCAAAAAGATTTGCTTTCATAATAAGATCCCTTCTACTGTTGCACCTCCATGGTGGTACCTTACAGGTATTTCAGTGTAGAAGAAGGCTGGATATACCTGGAGATTTCCTCAACTGATATTGAAAAATACTAGAATTGACTAAGTTTCTACTACTCAATGTGATTGTCAAGAGTTGTGCAATAGTCTATTAAGTTAAATGTTCAAAACTTTATTTACTTTGTATGATCTACTATCCTTGTATAATTAAAAACTATACAATTGGAACAAAAATACACAAATTGATAATAATCCAAAGTAGGAAACAAATATTAAGTAGAGGTAGGGAGACATGAATAGACAAGAAAAGCAAAAGCTGGTTTCATGAGAAGGCTTGTATTTTTGATCCCAGAAAACATTCCAAGTATTAGTGGTGGGAAGGCATGGTGACTGATATCAAAATAAGACAAATAAATGAAAATAGAAGATCAATGTGCTCTATAAGGCACGTAAGCCAGTGTATTTAGCCATTTCCAACTTTCAGATCTCTGCCATACAGAGGAAATGAAGCAGATACTTTAACTCTCCATGCTCTTCTAACATTCTAAATGTACAGTTTATTATTTGCTATAGTGAAAGATGGGGAAATACATAGGCAAGATTCAGCTCTCCTGTTACATGTTGAAAAGACATGTATTTACATTACAGCTAGAAAGGATAATAGAATAAAGAGAAATACTCATATATATACTGATGATAAAAGATAGATAGATAGTAGAAGGGTAGGTGACAGAAACAGGGAAGGCAAGAAAGACATGACTATGTACATTTTCACAACCAGTATTTTATAAGATGTAGTAGTACATATGTGTTCTCAAAGATTATACAATAATTCTGTTTGTAGTGCTAAACATAATATGGTGTATATCTGAAATTTTAGTACTAAAGAGGCTAAGGGGAAATTAGTTCCAGATGAGTATATTGGGTTGGTATAAAAAGTGATATTTTATACCAACCAAGTTATTTAAAATTCTAATAATTCCTTCTCATTTAAATACTTTTTACTACCTTTAAAATTCTTTTAAAAAATCAAAAACTAACCTTGAGCATATCTGAAATGGAATGTGCATTTTTTCTCTCAAAAATATTTGGTTCCATCAGAACCATTCCAGTAGTCAGTGAAAACGTCACTATCTTGTTCTTCAGTTATTTTCTTTGTTGAACATAGAAAATAATTAATCTCTTCTTGACAGATAAATATATTATTATACAATTTAGATATATCACATTAATATGAATCAAATGCAAAATAAATTAAAACACCTCTTGATATTTTATACCATAGCATCTTTACAGGAGAAAGGCTCAAGGTCTCCCTGAACATAAACACCATGTAGTGTGATCCTATGAATTTGGAGTAGTGACATCACCAATTTAAGAAACTCATCTGAAAGCCAATATTGACATATTGGTCCTTCAACCCCTGAGCTTCGCCTTTAGCCTTGACACTTCATGAAAATATGATATTCACAATATGTTGACATAATTATCTTTAAATACAGTGTTGGTTATTCATTGCCATTACATTACATTCCAGTTGATGATGGACTTGCAAAATCTCTATTTTCTCTACTGTGAAAATGTATACACTGTTTTAATATAATTCAAAATTGGTTAAATGCTCTTGCTCTTATTTCATTCCAGTCTTTGATTTACCTGTGTTTTCAATATGGATAATCATTGTGTATAGAAATAATCTATCACTCTATCTGCTAACCCAATCAACATTAATGTTTATTTGTTGTTTGAAGTGCTCTATCTTTCTTAAAATATCATTGATATAATTTACAGGAATTTATTTATAAATCAATTCTGAGGTTGAACTTTTAAATTTTGCATAATAACCCTTATATTACTATGTTATCTAATAGGGCCTTGTCTGAAATGCAGTATTCAAAGTCTGTACAAAGACAGACAAAATGCTCTTTTGGGATTTACTTCTACACTTTCTTTCCTCCAGTTAATAGGCTCCTGGTCAAATATATAACATAATTTTTAAGCTCAAACCAAATTTCCCTCCATGATAAACTCCCTTACTCTCAAATGAATATTCATTCATGACTGTCATGGGAGCTTATCACCTGTTGCATCATGTCACATAATTTCATACATCATGACTCCTGATGAATTTTCTTGGCATATTCTACATGAAAATGACATAGAGAAAGAATGTTCTTTGTCCTTGTTATTTTCAGATCTGATAGGCTAGTGTGTAGGTTTTTATGAGAATGACCTACATAGTCTCATAGGTTTCAATAATTGGTTCACAGCTGGTGGAGCAGATTGAAAATGATTGGGAAGTGTGGAAGAGGTATTCAATTGGGGTAGTTTGAAGATTCTAAAATCTTAGCACCTCCCCAGTGTCTCACTATGTCTGTTTTCCTCTTGTGGATCAAACTCTAAACTCCTAGCTCTTCCATTGACTATGACTTTGCTCAAGCTAACAAATTGTTAGTTCATTATTCTTATATAGTCTTTCAACTAAACTTTTTGTTTTCTAGTACTCTTGCATTCATATGAAATTCTGTGATAGATGATATACCTGAATTTTTCTTTTTAAATCAATGACTTTTTAGAGTTTTCCTAGCATGAACTTTACCTAGACAGCCTAGAATCAATTCTCTTTGTCAGGATACCTGTGGGTATATCTGAAGGAGATTACCTCAATTATCAATTAATATGGAAGGCTGAAGAGCTCTATGTACTACACAAGCTCTATAGAAGTGAAGTCGGACTATATAGAACAGTTAGGTAAGCATAAACGTGTCAGAGTGAACCAGCCAGATACTGAGCCAGCAAACAATGTTCCACCAGGAATTTTGCTTCAAGTTCCTACTTGAGTTCCTGCCTAGAATGTCTACAATGGTGGATTGTAAGCTGGAAATATAAGGAAAATAAATCCTTTCCCATTCAAGTAGTTTTGGTTCATTTTCTTTTTATGCAGTTTCCCTGGCAAAACAAAGGTAACTGGAGCATGGGGCTACACACTATCAGAGCACTAAAAAAATATCCCTGAAGTTAAAGAAATTTCAAAAGAAAGAGAAATCATGTCTATGTTGATGACATTTTCTGTGGTGTAAACAAATAATTGCAGAAAAACCTTATTTTTATCTGTATCTAAGGAGGTTGAAGCATTTGGATGATCTAGGGAGAAAGGTGCCTAAGGTCTCTTGAACTGCTGGCCTCCTGGCCACAGCAATTCATCATTGCAGATTACATAATCCCTAGGACCTCACTCTTGGAGGCAAGGCCAATCACCATTGATGACCCTGGATAATGCTTTAGATCAAACTTTTCAAAAAAGTGCCAATAATTTTAAAAAAATAGGAAAAAAACCCAGGTCAATAATAGAGATTAATGTCAGAAATTTAGTTCAAGTCTATTCAGTTATATACAAGGAGGTTGAGCAAGGTAGTGATGAGATCAAACAATGACAAGAGAAATCTGCTGCTAGGTTATTTAAAAATAAGTGATACTTTTCAGAATTTTGTAGATAAAAAATGAGGGCTGATTTCTGTTTTGTTTTCTATTTTTTTAATTTGAATTACAAACAGGCTTGTTCTACATGTCAATCCCAATTCCCTCACCCTTCCCTTCTCCCCTTCTTATTTGATGGATATGTCTAATAATATTAGTTTACAAAAAGATCTTGTGCATTTTCTTGTTTAGTATTTAAATTTATTTAGAAACATGTTCAATTCATGTTTAATATTTTTAGGATTAAAAAGTTCCCTTAGCCATATAATACAACTCCCAAGTGACACCTGAGAATGGTTTTCTGGTAGTGATAGCTAAGAAGAGAACATTTGATGAATATCTGAGATCTAAACATCTTACATTTACATATCTTATTTATTATATTTTGGAAGTGAGGAAAGAAAATGAGGAACTTTAAAGGAATAGATTCATTCCAAAGCCTCAAAATTTCTAAGGTATCTGACAGAAATCACTTTGCATACTTCTTTATGGCATCAGAGATACTTCATATATGGCATCAGAGATAAACTAAAGAAAAAATAATAGAAATAAAGCAAAAATAATAAGAATAGTTGTCTTGCCCTAGGCTCAGCAGGTGCCTGAGCTTCAGGTGAGTCTGGGCACTGCTTTGTTTCCCAACCTCTCCCATCAACCCCTGCTTGCTTCTGCCTGAAACACCCCTCCACCCCTGGACAAGAGTGGACCAACCCAGACAGGAAGGCCCACCCTGAGTCCGGACAAACCTCACCCCTGTCTACCCCCTGCCTTCTGTCCTGAAGCAGGTGCCCTAGCTTCAGGTGAGTCTGGGTGCTGCTCTGCCATCCCCCAACCTCCTCCATCAACACCTGCTCACTTCTGCCTGACACCACCCAGACAAGAGTGGACCTTCCCAATATGGGAAGGTCCACCCTGAATCCAGACACACCCCACTCTTGTCAACCCACCCCCTCTGCAATCCCATTGCCTCCAGAGGCTGAGCCCTCTGCCAGCCACCTGAGAGAGGGAGAGACCCCACCTGCACTCACTGGAAGAAGGGATGGGAAGTAGACAGAGTATGAACACACTCAACAACAGAAAAACCTATATGACATCACCTGAATCTAGGGACTCCACAAAAGTAACATCTGAAAAGCACAACATAGAGCATGAAGAAGCGATGGACCTCAAAAATTATCTTAGGCAGATGATAGAGTCCTTTAAAGAGGAAACAAGAATATCGCTTAAAGAAATAGAAAAAAAAAAAAAACAAGCAAAAAATTCCATGAGATGGAGGAAAAGACAAACCAAAGTATTCAAGAAGTTAACAAATCTCTCAAAGAATCTAAAGAAAGCCAAGAAAAAACAACCAAACAAGTGAAGGAAGCACTTGAAACAGTTCAACGCATGAAAGCTGAAATCGAAACAATGAAGAAAACACAGAATGTGGTGATGCTGAAAATAGAAAGGTTGAATAAATGATCAGGAACTAAAGATGTGAGTAAAATAAATAGAATACAAGAGATGGAAGAGAGAATCTCAGTTGTTGAAGACTTGCTAAAGAATATACAGTCATTGACCAAAGAAAATCTGAAGTCCAACAAATCCTTAACACAAAATATGCAGGAAATATGGAACACCATGAAAAGGCTGAACCTAAGAATAATAGGTATAGAAGAAGGTGAAGAAATACAGCTCAAAACTACAGAAAACATATTCAACAAAATCATAGAAGAAAACTTCCCCAACCTACAGAAGGATACGCCTATGAAAGTACAAGAAGCTGACAGAACACCAAACAGACTGGACCACAAAAAGAAGTCCCCCTGACACATAATAATCAAAACACCAAACCTTCATAATAAAGAGAAAATATAAACAAGAGCAAAGGAAAAAGGCCAAGTAACATATAAAGGCAGCATATCAGAATCACACCCGACTTCTCAATGGAAATTTTGAAAGCCAGAAGGTCCTGAATAGATATCCTACAAACACTAAGTGAGCATGGAGGCCAACCCACTGTACTGTACCCACCAAAACTTTCAATCACTACAGATGGAGAAAACAAGATATTCCATGACAAAACCAGACTTAAACAATACATATCCACAAATCCAGCACTACAGAAAGTTTTAGAAGGAAAACTCCAACCCAACGAAGATAACTACACTCACAAAAATATCTGCAAAAGATAATCCAATTCTCCCAACACAAAAAGAAACAGGAGGGCAAAATCCACACACAATGACACCACCAACTATAAATCCAAAAAAAAAAAAACAAGAACAAACAATCAATGGACATTAATATCCCTCAATATCAATGGTCTTAATCTGCCCATATAAAGATACAGGCTAACACAATGGATATGAAGACAGAATCCATCCTTCTGCTGTATTCCAGAAACACACCTCAACTTCAAAGACAGGCATTACCTCAGAGTAAAGGGTTGCGAAAAGATTTTCCCATCAAATGGGCCCAAGAAACAAGCTGGTGTAGCAATCCTAGTATCAAACAAATTAGACTTCAAACTAAAATCTATCAAAGGGATGAAGAAGGATTTTTTGTACTTGTCACAGGATAAGTCTATCAAGGTGTAGTCTCAGTCCTGAACGTTTTGTCCCAAATAAGAAAGCACAGAGATTTGTAAAAGAAATATTACTAAAGCTCAAACCACACACATAACCACACACACTTATAGTAGGAGTCTTCACCAGCCCACTTTCAAAACTAGACAGGACCAGTGGAGAGAAATTTAACAGAGAAACAAAGGATTTAACAGAACATATAACCCAACTGGGTTTAACAGATATCTATAGAACATTCCATCCAAACACAAAAGAATATACCTTCTTCTCAGTGCCACATGGCACCTTCTCTAAAATTGAACACATAGTTGGCAACAAATCAAACATCCATGAATACAAAAGAATTGGAATAACCCATGTATCTTATCAGATCACCATGCTTAAAAGCTAGAATTCAACAACAATACAAATTGCAGAAAACCTACAAACTCCTGGAAATTGAATAACACCCAATTCCATGATTCCTGGGTTGAGGAATAAATATAAAAAGAAATTAAAGACTTCCTAGAATTTAATAAGAATGTAGACACAACATACCCAAACTTATGGGACACTTTAAAAGCAGTGCTAAGAGGAAAGTTCAAAGCACTAAGTGCTCATATGAAGAAACTGGAGAATAGTCACATGAGAGAATTGACAGAACAACTGAAAGCTTTAGAGAAAAATGAAGCAAACTCACCACGGAGAGGTAGACACCAGGAAATAATCAAACTGAGGACTGAAATCAATAAAGTAGAAACTAGGAAAACATTACAAAGAATCAATGAGATAAAGAGTTGGTTCTTTGAGAAGATGAACAAGATAGACAAACATGTATCCAAACAAAACAAAAGGCAGAGAGAGAGAGCATACTAATTTACAAAATCAGAAACGAAAATTGGGATATAACAATGGACACTGAGAAAATCCAGAGAATCATCAGGTCATATTTTGAAAACCTTTACTCTACAAAATTCAAAAATCTAAAGGAAATGAAGAGTTTCCTGGATAGATATGACTTACCAAAATTAAACCAAGAAGAGATAAGCAGTTTAAATCCACGTATAACACCCAACCATAAAATGCCCAGGACCAGATGGCTTCACTGCAGAATTCTACCCAAAATTTAAATGAGAGCTAATACCAGTACTAATACCAGTACTGCACAAGATGGTCCACACAATAGAAGCACAAGGGATATTGCCAAACTCCTTTTAAATGAATCTTCTAGAAGAGAAAATAGGAGATACCCTTGAATGAATTGGCACAGGAGACAGCTTCCTGAGCATTACACCAGTAGCACAGACATTGAGAACTGCAATTAATAAATGGGGCCTCCTAAAACTGAGAAACCTCTGTAAGGCAAAGAACCCAGTAAGTGAAAACGATAGCCAGCAGAATTGTAAAAGATCTTCACCAACCCCACATTGACAGAGGGCTGATTTCCAAAATACAAAATGAACTCAAGAAGCTAGCCACCAAAACACCAAACAATGAAATTAAAAAGTGGGGTGTAGAACTAAATAGAGAATTCTCAACAGAGGAATCTGAAATGGCTGAAAGACACTTAAGAAAGTTCTGACAATCCTTGGCCATCAAAGAAATGCAACTTAAAACAACTCTGAAAACCACCTCACACCTGTCCCAATGGCTAAAATAAAATCATCAATGAGAGTATATACTGGAGAGGATGTGGAGAAAAGGGAACACTCTTCTATTGCTGGTGGGAGTGAGAACTTTTAAGACCACTCTGGAAATCAGTAGGACAGTTGCTCATAAAAATGTGAATCAGGCTACCTCAAGATCCAGCAATTCCTCTCTTGGGTATATACCCAAAAATGCACGTTCATACAATAAGGACATATGTTCAACCATGTTCATAGCAGCATTGTTTGTAATAGCCAGAAGCAACCTAGATGCCCCTCAACTGAAGAATGGATAGAGAAAATGTGGTACATTTACACAATGGAGTACTACTCAGCAGAAAAAAGCAATGGAATCTTGAAATTCTCAGGCGAATGGATGGAACTAGAAGAAACCATCCTGAATGAGGCAAACTAGTCACAAAAAGATGAACATGGTATGTACTCACTCACCTATGAATTTTAGACATAGAACAAAGGATTACCAGCCTAACATCCTCTTCACAAAGGAAATTAGGGAACACGAAGGACTCCAGTGGATAAATGCATAGACCCCAGGATTGGGAAGGAGCAGGTACTCCTTAGATAATTGGGAGAATCAGGGTAGGGGAGAGGGAGCTGCCAGAATGAGAGCAGGAGAAGAGGAGAGGAAAGCAGGAAATGGAAGAGCAGAAATATTGAGTTGGGGGAAAAATAGAGGAGAGCAGGATCAGAGATACTGTATTAGAGGGAGCCATTTTCAGTCCAAGGAGAGATATGGCACTAGGGAGATTTCCAGAGACCTACAAGGATTACATGAATGGACTATCCAGGCACTGGTGGAGAAGATTACCTAAACGCCGTTCCCCTAAAATGAGATTGATGACTACTTTTTATGCCATCCTAGAGCCCTCATCCAGCGACTGATGGAAGCAGAGGCAGACATCCACAGATATACACTGAACTGAACTCTGGAACTTAGTTGCAGTGAGAGAGGAAAGAAGAGCAAAGGGGTTTGTACCCTGTTGTGAAACCCAGAGTAACAGCTGGCCTGAACCAGGAGGAACAAATCGACCCCAGATGCTGTCTGGGAGGCCAGTACAGGAATGATCCAGACCTCTGAACATGGATGTCAATGAGGAGGCCTCTGCACTCTAGGGGACCCCTGGTATTGGATTAGTATTTTTCCCTGTTGTAAGAAGGGACCCTCAGAGCCCATCCCATATGAAGCAATGCACTCTTGCCATGGATACATGGGGGAAGGGCCTAGGCCCAGCCGAGGATGATGTGGTGGACTTTGTGGAGCCCCTGTGGAGGCCCCCTACCCTGCCTGGGAAGTGGAGGGTGGATAGGGTTGGGGGTAGGAGGGGTGTGGGTGAGAGGAAAGAGAGGGAGAAGAGATTGACCTGTGAAACAAGCTTGTTCCTAATTTGAACTAATAAAAAAAGAAAAAGAAAGAATACTTGTCTTGACTTTGGGACATTTCCAAAGAAATGCTAAGTTTCTACATTTCATAATGTGTAACATGAATAATAAAACTCAGAGACAAATATCCTCTGTCTCTGAATATCAAGCTGAAGATCAAAGGCAAAGCAGCCAAGCTACCAGAGAGCTCTTACCTCTACCAAGTCTGAGGTGATACTGTCCTCAACATTCCTGGAAACTATTTGACTAAGACTGAATGCCACCTGAGAACCTGAGCTCATTATATACCTCTGTAGTGCTGGGAATAAAGGAGTGAGCTATGTTTCTCTTTTAGACTATTCATTATCATGTAGTCCTTTGTGGCCTTGAACTCACAGAGATTCATCTGCCTCTGTCTCTTGAGTCCTGGGATTAAATTATTTGCCACCACTGCCCAATTTATATGGCTGTGGCTAGCATTGCATTCTGTTCTCCAGGAAAGCTTTATTAGATCATAAGCAATATATCAGCACAAAAATTTAGCAAAAATTATCAGCTCATTCATTTCAATAGTGAAAATACAATTCCAAACTAAAATTTAAATTTTTAAAATGAACCAAATTATGTTAAGTGAAAACATAACCTCTCAGAAATAATAGATACTTAGTACAAATAGTGCTATAAAATATTTTTCAAGCAGAAGATATAATTTAGTCTCTTCATCAAAATACTCACTTTTGACAGCCTGTAGATTTTTCAGATGTGTTTGCTTGAGTAATTTGCTGATTTGTTTAACAAAAGGCCTCAGAAATTTCAAGTTATATTAAAATTTATACTTCTGTCTCCCTGGAAATTTACTGAAATCATTGCTATCAGTTTTGTTCAGAATGGAACTAATTGTGACACTGAAAAATCATGCCAAATTCCAGAACAGTTCCAACATATGATCCTTAAAGTTTTACAGTATTACTCATCGATTGTGACATTTACTCAGGAGTCAATAACTACAAATTTGCAGCTTACAATGTTTCAAGTATTCAAAAATATGTGGAATTTACCTTTAAAGTGATAATAATTTTAAAATGATGAATTAGTGTCTAGTGCTGGCAAAATTGAAAACAAACATCAGTAGTGTTTGCCTAGTTATAATAGTGGAACATGTCTCCAAGTCACTGCACATTAGCCCTACTCAATGTGGTAGTTAAGATAGAAATAGGAAGTACTACACTGAATGTCCTATCAAGTTCCTTGGTGAACAAAAGAAAAATCACTGATGTGACTTGAAATGAGTCCAAGGGATTTAGTTACTGTCCTATTAGCTTCAAAGTTCTGTTATAAAAATGCATAACAAATAGCACCCTCCTGAAATCTTTATTGTTTAAGTCCTTATTTCAGATGTCTTTGTCATTCGATCTTACATCCCAAACGCTAGCTTTGAGTTTTAATTTTAACATACAATCAGCTTTGTCAGGTGAAAAGTTGGAAGGACAACATACCCTAAGGCATATCTCTCAAAACATCTAGGGCTTACTTCTTAACCTGAAGCAAATAACAGAACAAAGACAAACATTTTTGCAACAATCTACCATGCAACACAATTTGAATTGCTTTCCCCTACTTAACCATACTGTTTACACCTGTCATAAAATCTTTATAAGAAATTCAACATGGCAGGCAAAAATATAAACATGGATGTGTGAGGAAAGAAGTATGAAACTGTCTTTCATAATTTCAGCATATTCCTTGGTCTGTCTTTTCACCCTTTCTCTCCATATTTGTTAGTCAATCATATCTTAAAGAAATGACTGGTTGCACTTCAACTACCTTTCTCACTATTATCAAAGTCAGAAGGACAATAAGTAGTTCTGATTAATATTTAGTGTTTGTGAGACAAAAGTAGATTCTTTGGAGGTGTCTATTCTATTCATAAAAGTCTACTTTAAAGTTGTTTCTTTGAAATTCATGACACTTTTTCCTAATTTAAAATGTTCACTCTCTAGGATGGATCAGTAGTAGTATATTAAATTCCTGATACAAATTGCCCTAATAATTCAATTTTACCCATTTGTAACAGATTGACTGCATAACAATGCCTCTTGACTTGTGCCTCACTTCCTAATAATACCCTGCTCCAGAACAAGATGCCATTTAAGAACAGAGCTGCCTGACATTTTAGATATTATCTCTTCTTGCCATATCAGCAGAAACAAGGCAGAAAACAGTGAAAAGATTTTCTATATGAAAACAGTTTCCAAATCATCACTTTATGCATACAAATGGACCTTTCAAAAATTTGTTAAGAGAAACAAGTGTGAAGTCACAATAATTTGTTAGTTGCCTTAAAGAAACATAAATAAATATATGTATGTATGTATATACTTATGGTATTTTTATTTTATATGATTACTTTTTGACTATTTGAATAAGCATATAAGCAGATACATGTCTATGACATGTATATAAGCATATGTATATATAAATGGGTCTATGAATTCATGTGTCAGTGTATATGATGCATATATATATATTATATATATATATATATATATATATATATATGGGATGTTATATTTGAAAACTGAAGTTAACCACTCAATCACATGTTTATGAAAATATTTACATAACCTAAGTTGTCAGCTACCATACAGAATAAAAATGATTTAAGTTTCATTGCAATACCACTATTAAAAGAGTAAAAAGAAAATCATGGAGGAGCTGGTTACAATAAGTAACATACACATGCTACAGCTTTTAAAAATGACATATAAAAAGAATGTTATTTCTACACACTGAGGAGAATGTCTACATAACTGAATTGATGTAGAAATTGGAGGTAAGTAATGCTATGCTATTCAAAGAGTATATGCAAATTGTCTATGGATATTTAAAAGGATTACCCAGATAAAAGTGAGAGTGTTGAAAGAGCAAATTACTTATTTTAAGATTTTTGCCTAATTTAAACATTTCATCATGGAGATTTCTGTCTGACTTCATCAAACTCAAGGGACCAAAATCAGTGTGTTCACTAAGTAAACACAATTTTCCCTGGTATAAAATACTCCAAACATCCCTATCCCTGATGGAAAAATAAATACACACACACACACACACACACACACACATATATATATATATATATATATAGATAGATAGATAGATAGATAGAGAGAGAGAGAGAGAGAGAAGGTTTCTCTGTGTAGCTTTGGAAGCTGTCCTGGAACTCACTCTGTAGATCAGACTCTCCTCAGACTCACAGAGATCAGACTTCCTCTGCCTCCAGTGTGCTGGGATTAAAAGCGTGCACCACCAAATGGTTGGCTGGAAATACATTTTTATCTATATGAAAATGACAGCAGTATTACACATAGAGCTAGGACTAAGCAAAAAGAATATTCAGGAGATGGGCACACCTGTAATAATACTTAAAATACTGATTCATGTGACACTCTTTGGAGTCCTTATTTTACTACCTTAATCAAACCAATGACAGCATATTGCACATGAACAAAGTTTTTAATGACAAAAGGTTACATTTTCCTTTCCTACAAAAGTACTCTCCTTGTTTTCCAAAGAACCAATGCTTCTCTTTGTTGCCCAACCACATAACATCAATATATTTAAAATGCATATTATATTGATATTTTTGTCTATATACAAGTTTGTGTACCATATCAGTGATGACAGATGGCAAAAAGTGTTATTCAGTGCTTTTGGACCTGTTATTCCAAAGCTTGGAAACTGCCATGGGTTGGGAATATAACCAAGTCCTGTAGAAAAATCTTCATGCTCTTCCCTGGTGTGATATTTCTGGATCCCATGACAACATTTCTGGAGAACTTTTATGTGTTCGTTCCCCTTTCAGACTCAGTATGTTCCTCTTCCAGGAATTTGCTCTTTCAACACTCTCACTTTTATCTGGGTAATTCTTTTAAATATCCATAGACAATTTGCATATACTCTTTGAATAGCATAGCATCACTTACCTCCTTCTCTAAATAATGGAAGTTCTCCCCTTGGAAATCTATATCATTATCCTCCATCACTTTCTTACCTTGATTATACTTCAAATAAGAGTAATTTTCATGCTATGTGCTCAAAATCTGTCACCCAAGGTACTGAACACAACATTCAAATTATGAGATGCAAATGCTTGGGAAACACTTAATTAAAAGTTCAACAACCTTAGTCATCAAGAAAAACAAATGAATGCTATTTTTGTTTGTTTGTTTTTTGAGACAGGGTTTCTCTGTAGCTTTGGAGCCACATGAAATCTATTTTGATATTTCATCTTATCCCAGCCAACATAATTAAAACAAATGGCATCTCATACTAGTGAGGATGTAGGGAAAGTGGAATACTGTTATTTTTGTTATTGAAATGCAAACTGGTCCAACCACTATGGAAATAAGTGTGGTTATACATTATTTCTGATTTATAAAGATTGCCTGAGGATTGAGAAAACAAAGTCAGCCTCAAGCTGTAGAGAAAAGGCACAGGTGACACACACCTTTAATCTCAGCAGTCAGAAGCTAGGAGGTGGTGGCACACACCATTCATCCTAGGACTCAGGATTAAAAGGTAGACAATGTTCAAGACCACCCAGATCCAAAATTATTGATCCATTCCTTAAAAGAAACATCCCATTAAAAGATGATCTCAGCACCTAGAATCACAGGTCTTTAATCCCAGCTCTAAAGGGGTTATAAAAGATAGGAGTAGGGTCTTCAGTAGTGAATACCAGGCATTCATTCTCCAGTCACATTGAGGATAAGAAAACATTGAACACTCATGATTCTCCAGCCACGCTGAGAGGAGGCTTTAGTCTTGGGTTTGGTTGAGCTAGAATTGCTTTTCACTTTAAGTTACAGTGAGAGCTAGTACCCAGTTGCTTTGCTTTTCTGATCTTCAGCTTGAAGCTTGAACTCCTTTATCAGTCTGTGTGTCTTTTATTTCCCAAGCAACAAATCAGTGTGAGTATTCCTGAGAAAACTAGGAATAGATAGATCTGCCTCAAGATTCAAATATAGCTCTCATGATCACATACCCAAAGAACTCTACATCCTATAACAGGCACCTGTTCATTTATGGTCATAGCTGTTGTAGTCATAACAGAAGTTGGAAAAATATCATAAATGTCAATCAGGGGATGAATGGGTAAACAAAATGTGGCACATTGCACAATGGAATATTACTCAGCAATTATTTTTTTAAAAAATCATGAAAAACACAGTTAAATGGATAGAACTAGAAGTGAAAAGACCCAAAATGACAAATGTGCTATGTTTGTTTATACATGGATATTAGATTTAAAGCTTCCGTAAATGGGCTATATTCAATATAACCAGAGAGGTTAAGTGTAGCATAAGTTACTGGGCAGTGAAATCTCCTGGGGAAGGTGAAATAGAAACAGGAAGATGTAATAAGAAAAGGGAGTAAAGAGTGGATATGTGAGGTCATAGGGGAAGGGACAACCTCCATTTAAGAGGTCATATAGAAATCTATTACTATAGAAGCTCTAAAAATACATACATGTGAAAGAAATCTAAATGGAATCACCAAATAATTTTTGAGACCATACACTAGGTATTCTGTTATCAACTGAAACTTTCAGTATGAAGAATGTGTTGAATATAATCGAATCATTGGCTCAAGAGAACCTTTGGAAACCCCCCAAACAACTCAGGGTGTTGACAAGGGCATAAGTTGCTCTTCAGAAAATGATGGTGAATCCTTCTTGGTGAAGGCAATGCTTTTGTATCTCACTGAACACAGAAAAGTTAGGCCTTCACCACTACTAACAAGTGTTTATGGTACTAGAAGGTACTCTGCATACTACCAGAGGACAAATGTAATAATCATCCCATCTACCCTGGTCACAGCAGTGACCTGCCAGCATGATACACTGGTAAAATAGTAGCACAACCATTGGGAAAATAGCCTAACATGATATGATTGGATTTAAAGCTCACTCTATGAGACTGAACCAATGCCTGACAATGCCTACGTGGTGAGCAAGCACAGAATAGATAGCCCAGAGGCCTAGGGGTTATCCAAATGTTCAATTTTTGCTACTGAAAACAGCAATAAAATGACTCCTAATGACATTGAGTTATTAGCATTGCAGGAAAAGTATAAGTGAGCTTCCAGAATAAAATCTTTTATGTGAAAGTGCTCAAAAAATAAGCATTTAATGATTGAATTGAGGCAGGTATTTGTCTATGTAAAGTAGCTAAATCTGTCATATTTGGATTTTATGTGTAATATAATTAGTGTTTAAATAAGTCTTTTAAGTATCAAAAGTTAATTCATTAAATGTTAAATTTTATACTATCATATATTATTTACTAGTTAAAAATTCCATAAAATACATCTTATTTGAAGGATTATTCTAAAATGGAGATTTAATCTATAAACCAAATTAAAACAAGGATTATCATTTAAGCAAAATATACATAGGCATAACTTCACAGACTATAAATTTTCATATTAAAACTGGAGTGGTAGAGTTTAAGTACACATTCTACTCTGCATTACTCATTCTGCATATGAATAGTGAAGATTTCTTAACACTCTAAGAAATACAAAGCACTTTGTATTCTTTATCTTATATACACAAAAGTCAGAATAGTTATTATTCTTATATCAACAAGCTGGAAATAAAAAAGAGAATTTTCTATAACTATTTCCCCTGACTGAGGACTGAAAGTGACCATGTCTCTGTAACACCAGTTCCTCAACACTCACTCCATTACACAAAACAAACACACTTATTTTTGCCAGATATTTTTGTTACTCATTTGATTGATGGGCATGTTTGTTTAGCAGACACTTAAATTTTCAAAACATCTTTATTTATTTAATCAATTGTGCAGTTATATAACATATGTATCTATATATCTATATATCTATATATCTATATATCTATATATCTATATATCTATATATCTATATATAGATATATATTCAGTATATTATATATATACTGAATATATATATATATATCTATATATATATAGATATATATATATATATTCAGTAATTCTGAACTAAGTAAAGGATAAACCAGCCAAATAATTATTCTGTTAATCTACTATTTTTGTAATAAAAAATTTATTTCATAACTGGAAACTTCTGACAAATTCCTCAACAGATTTCAAAACACAAAATCAAACTATACAAGAAGAAAATATTAGAAATGTGATGTGATTCTATAGGAAAATGATGAAGTGATTCTACATATTAACTGTAAAATGTTATGAATAAAGATCTGCTCTATTTGTTTATATATACATTTTTTTGCCTCATATGTAAATAGTAATTGCTAAAATCAAGCCTAAAATAAGAAACAGTCACAGAACACTGAGCTCTAGCTCATCCTGGTGCATAGTCTATTTCTGTCCTCATCTTTTATCTATGAGAAAAGCATGAACAAAAATCATGAAGTGCCAGATAGTTTCATAACACAGCCATATTGAAAAGACAATTAACTACATGATGTTAATCACTGCAGAAATTATCACTGCCAAGTTGAAAATTGCATAAGTATGTACAATTTTAAATTGGGTGATATATATATATATATATATATATATATATATATATATATATATTACAACTATATGAATAAGTTCTAACTATATGTGAATCAACTTTAGTGTACAATATATGTGTGTATGTACAAACATGCTTACACACAGAGATACAGAGCACATACACACACACACACACACACACACACACACACACATATATATGCATTTCTTTATATAGTATAACATAGATCTAACCTAGTATTCAATATAAACTACAAGTTGTAAAATGACTTTCAAATTGCAATCAATAAAATATAACTTTTTTTAGACAACTGTAATTTTTCATAAATTTGTTGCTAATATATATCCATGTAAATTCAGCTCTGGAAAATGCCACTAGTTGATAGAAAATGAATATGAGATATGAATTATATTTGTAAAAATGAGGAACTATAAATATCTTTACAAAGAAGTAAATACAGATGTAAAGGAATGTTGTTTCATATCATAATTTTTGAGAGGAAAATATTTTCATATATTATATAACCCTGGTATCAACAATACTATCTAAAGTATGTTTGCAGATGGATGGGAAGTTGGTTTCCTGCTTTTCTCCATTAATGAAAATGGAATCATAGACATCAAACAACTTAGATTGTGTCTTCTCTATCTTCTTGATAATCTTCAAATTATTATTATGCCAATCTGTTAGTGACCATATTATAACAGAGTGTGAATTGTCCTTACCCTATACAAAGCAGAATATATTGCAAAAATGTTAACATGTATACATTATAAATATTTCCAATAAAATGAAAGTTTCATGAGACCTTGTGGTTTCTGATAGTTATACAACTGATGATTCATCTCTTTAGAAGCATTACTAGGACCCAACCACAAGTAGGTTGACTGGTGCAGCTTTTTAACGAAGTGAGCCCATAATATTTTTCATTTTTTTAAATTTTTTATTAGTTCAAATTAGGAACAAACTTGCTTCACATGTCAATCCCTTCTGCTTCTCCTTCTCCATCCTCCCAACCCTCCCCCACCTAACCCCGACCCTATCCACCCTCCACTCCCCCAGGAAGTGTAGGGCCCTCGACAAGGTCTCCACAAAGCCCACCACATCATTCTGGGCCAGGCCTAGGCCCTCCCCCATGTATCCAGGCCAAGAGTGCATCCCTCCACATGGGATGGGCTCTCAAAGTAGCTTCTTACACCAGGGAAAAATACTAATCCACCACCTGGGGACCCATAGAGTCCAGAGGCCTCCTAATTGACATCCATGTTCAGGAGTCTGGATCAGTCCTGTACTGGCCTCCCAGATAGCAGTCTGGGGTCCATGTGTTCCCACTTGTACAGGCCAGCTCTTTCTGTGGGTTTCATCAGCCTGGTCCCAAACCCTTTGGATTTCCTCAGTGTCCTTTGTGATATCCCCCTTTTTGTTTCTGATTTTAATTAGCATGCTCTCTCTCTGCTTTTTGGTTAATTTGGATGCCATCCTTGAGCCTTCATCCAGTGGTTGATGGAAACAGCAGCTGACACCCACAGATATACACTGAACTGTAATCTGGAACTTAGTTGCAGAGAGGGAGGAATGGATTCTTGCAATTCACAGCCAAATGGATAGAACTAGAAGAAACCATCCTGAGTGAGGTAACCCAGTCACAAAAAGAAAAACATGGCATCTTCTCACTTACTTGAATTTTGGACATAGAGCAAAGGATTACCAGCCTAAAATCCTCTTCACCAAGAATAATCAGGTCATACTTTGAAAATCTCTACTCAACAAAATTGAAAAACCTAAAGGAAATGGACAATTTTCAGGATAGATATCACTTACCAAAATTAAGCCAAGAACAGATAAGCAGTTTAAATCGACCTATAACCCCAATGAAATAGAAGCACTCATCAAAAGCCCCCCCCCCAAAAAAAAAGCCCAGAGCCAGATGGCTTCACTGCAGAATTATACCATAAATACATACAGGAGCTAATACCAATACTACTCAAATTATTAAACACAATAGTACCAGAAGGGACATTGCCAAAATCCTTTTATGAGCCTACAATCACTTTGATACCCAATCCACACAAATATACAACTAAAAAAGAGAACTAAATACCAATATCCCTCATGAGCATCAATGCAAAAATACTCAACAAAATATTGGCGAAGAGAATCCAAGAACACATCAGAAAAACCATCCACTATGATCAAGTAGGCTTCATCCCAGGAATGCAAGGATGGTTCAACATATGAAAATCCATCAACATAATCCATGATATAAACAAAGTGAAAAAGAAAAACCACATGATCATGATACTAGATGCTGAAAAAGCCTTTGATAAGAGCCCATAACTTTTACCAATGCATCCAATATCTATATCTAAGATCTAACATAACTTTAAATTGTTATTTTGAACATACCACCAAGATGTTAAAATATATAGATATATGTAGCTCAAATAGACTACTGCTAATGTTATCCAAAGTCATTTTCCAAGGATATTCAAGACACATATATGTGCAGTGTAAATTTTTAAGCATTATGTAAAAGTGATTGCATACATTTTTGAACTTATGAACTCACAAATGTATATTTTTATTGACAACACAGACTGATAGACAAATATTCAGCAAGACACATAGCCATATATGCTTCATTTTTACTGCATTCTGTTGCCAATCAAAAGCAGTTATACTAAGTCTACATGACAATAGCTGGTCCACTATCTCCACTGATGGACTTCTTCTGAATTTTATCTTCCTGCTTTCAAGCAGTCTGACACAGTTCTCAGTCATATTGCCTAAAGTCTGGCATACATCAATAAATTCCTTTCTCAGTCATAAATGACTGTCTTCCATATTGAAGATGAGGTACTATTATTGTCTGAATCATATAAACTAAATTTTCTCATACCTTAATACCATTTTCTATAACTACTTGGGTTTTTCTCTGTGAGAGTATCACATTGCATTAAGTATTCTCGCATCATATATTAAAAAAATCTCTACTCCACAAGATTAGAAAATCTAAAAGAAATGAATAATTTTCTCAATAGATATATCTTGCCAAAGTTATAGAAAAATCAGATAAACAATTTAAATACAATATTACAGCTAAGGAAATAGAAGTCATTAAATATCTCCCCCCCCCACACACACACAAAAGACCAGGACAAGAAGTTTTACTGCAGAATTCCACTGGACTTTCAAAGATGAGCTGATGCCAGTACTCCTCAAATTATTCCACAAAACATCAACAGAAGGAGTATTGCCAAACCCATTTTATGATGTCATAGTCATTTTGGTATTCAAGCCACACAAAGATTCAGCAAAGAAATAGGAATAAAGAGAAATTTCTCTCATGAACATAGAAAAAAACTCAATAAATACTCACAAACTGATCCAAGAACACATCAAGATCACCTACCATCATCAACTAGGCTCTGTCACAGAGATGCAAGGAGGGTTCCCCACAAGAAAATCAGTCAATGTAATCCACCATAAGAACAAACTGAATGAAAAGGATTATAATTAAAAACAGCTATAGAAAATTAAGTTTACAAGACCTCATCCAAGTGAAAATGTTTTCCCTCATTCCAAATCCCTCGTTTTGCTTAATTCCACATGACTTCTGTTGTATGACCCTATACTTGCAGAGATAGGAAAAATATTTGTTCATACCAACTAATGAACTGATGACAGACCAAAGTACATATACCACCAAAGTCCAACTTGGTGAATGAGATTTTTTAAGGTTACTTTAAGAATGTGGGAGAGGAGTTAATTACAGAAGTAGATATTAAGAAAGTTTCATAGCCAAAAACTTATCCCAGTATTCTTGACAGCTCTGGAAACTTGGGAATCTAGAAGATGCTGTTCAATTTGCAGGAAACTCACAAGAAGAGAGATTGGCTTGTTCAGAAAGTTCAGGTGGACTGGATTCTTCCAGATGACTCAGCTGACATTTGCATCTTTCTGGAGGCTCTGCTGGTTTCTCTTTCCAAAATGCTGTTTGAAGAATCTTGATTTCTTCAAGGAGGCTTAGCATGTGTGAGCCTGATAGGGGATGTACTTTTGTATATAAGTTTCTCTCATTGGTTGATGAATAAAACACTGTGACCAATAAATGAAGGGAGATAGGTGCATCTGGGAGATGAGGAGAATTCTGGGAAAGATAGATAGAGTAACCATGCCAGAGGAAGTTGCCATGTAAGCCACAAAAGGAGTAACAAGTACTGGCCCTGCTCCGGTAAAATAAGATTATGTGGAAATACTTAGATTTATAAAAATGGGTTAATAATTAAGACACAGCTAGCCTATAAGAAGCTGTAGCCAAAGGCCTACAGTTTTGTAATTAGTATAAGTCTCTATGTGATTATTTGGGGCTGAGAAAGTGGTGGGAACAGGGACAAGAAAACTTTCCACACCAGGAGCCTGTTTTGGGTATCAAAGATGTCTGAGAGAAGTCTCTCTGCAGTTTAGAGTCCTTATTTATGTTTGATGAGGAGGTGTCTAGTGAATTTCTGAAGCTTTTGAAATGTGTAATACTTGAGCTCAAGGAGCATTTCTTCAAGAAGGAATATTTTTTCTGTCTCCCTTTTGATTATCATATGTCTTGAGAAACTCCCCTCCAAAAGGACTGTTTTATCTTGGAGGACTTACTACACAGCAAATTCCAAAATAATAGAGAATAGTCTAGGAACAAACATGGTAGCGCATGCTTTTTTTTTAATGAATCTTTTTTTAAAGGAACTACATTTATTTATTTTTTAAAGATTTATTTATTTATTATGTGTACAGTGTTCTGTCTGCATGTTGCCTGCAGGCCAGAGGAGGGCACCTGATCTCATTACAGATGATTGTGAGCCACCATGTGGTTGCTGGGAATTGAACTCAGGACTTTTGGAAGAACAAGCAGTGCTCTTAACCACTGAGCCATCTCTCTAGCCCAGTAGATGAGGCTTTTAAAACTAGAACTTGGTTATCACAGGGAAGACTGAATTGGGTTCATGCTAAATCTAGGCTATATATTCAGCTTACCTTCTGGATTATATTATTTGACCCTGTCTCAAAGTAAACAAAGCAGGAGAAAAGAAAGAATCACTACATGAATACATTGTTATAGTTGCCTTGCTGGATACTATTTAAAAAGTCAGGGTGAAGAAGAAACAAAGATATGATAGGTGTGAGAAAATAGAGTGGGGAGGAAAAAATAGGAGAGATGTAATACAAAAAAGTAGATGATGTGTATTTCTGCCATTGAGGATTTGTTGACTCAGTTTGAAACAAACTCACATCTGATGTGAAAGTAAGTTATTTATCTTTGTTCTGTAGGTGATATTATATTATTCTTTGTGATGACATCTATTTACCTTGTATTTAGCTCTTTAGTGATGAATAGTATATATTATAAAACTGAATATGAGATACATACAGTACATAAACACAACCTTTACTCTAAAATGATCCATTTTAGGGTTAATGAGAAGTCTCAGTGGTTAACATCACTTCCTGTTCTCTCTGAGGTCCTGGGTTTAGGTCCTATTACTCAAGCGATGCAATGCTTTCTTCTATACTCTGCATGAAAAATGTAGGTTCATGTGGTCCATAAATTTACAAATATGTGTAAATAAATATAAACAAAATTTCTAATTTTATTCATATGGGCATTCTTAATGGATTCATAAGAAACACAAATTTCTTACATTAGAAGCATTTATTTTGCATAATTAGATTCATTCAATGCACTGTGAAGATTGTGTAACTTAAAGCTATTATTTAAACAATAATATTTTAGATTCTTAACATGCCTAAGAATCTTCTGCTAAGCATAGGTTTCAAACACATTTAACCATCTGGGGATGTGTAATTCTTCACAGTGTATCTATCCCCCAATGTTGACAACCTGTGATATATTTTGCCCAGCTTGAGGTATCAATTAACCTTGTTTAATATACAAGTAGATAAAGAATATCAGAAGGATCTAGATTACATTTTTTAAACAATTTCTTCTGTCAATCTTTCTGAGAATAATAATGCTATATGTATGTATGTGAAGTTACAATGATTTAGAAATTGACAAAATGAATCAGGAAAACAACCTGACTAGTTTGAAACATTGCTTTCAACATGGGAAGAATAGCATCAATAACTTTCATTTTCTCTGTACCTATAAGATAGTTTGATTGTCAGTATTTATTGTTGAACTTTATTCCTATGGGCATTCATTGTGTAAAAGACATCAAAAGTAATATAATCACAATGCATGCATTGTTCTACCACCACCTAACTTTTCACAAACTTGCTTACTTCCACTTAGTGTCTACCTTTGCAAGGTAATTGTTATGTTGAGTCTAACAAATCACTGCCACCTTCAGAAAGTATTTAATTATAAATTGATTTATTTTATGCTCATTTGGTATGTGCTTTCTGTCACCTTCCTTGATATTTTAAAATGTCTAATGTTTGAAATTATTACATCATTAAGGAATGATTTTATTGATTTTTAAAATTAACTGAATTTATTTTTTTCACCATGGAATCTTTAGATTATGATTTATTAAAGAGAGAAATACAATCAAGTTTTACAAAGTTTACTAATATGAGTAAAGCATAATATCATTAGGAGTAGCTTCATATTTCACTGACTTTTTTTTCTTTTTGGCCAGACATGTTTGGTGTTTTATCTCTGGGATATCCAGCTTCAGTTTCTAGGCCATCAACACAGTGTTGGGAATAGGCTCCCTTTCATGTCCTGGGCCTCTAGGTAGAACAGTCATTAGTTGGACTTTCCAACAATCTCTCAGCTATGATTAACATTTGAAATGTGACTCATAAGTCATTGAATGGGAAATAATTACAACTACACCAAAGAGTGATTTTAATGCAATGACATGATTATAATACTATGAATAATGACACATCTGTCATTTATGAAGAGAGAAGGAAGAATGAATAGAATCATTTCTATTATAGAGTAAGTTTGAAAGCAGTTCCCCAGTGTTTGTATATACAGCACACACACACACACACACACACACACACACACACACACACACACTTTTAAATAGATGCAGAGCTCCACATTAATAAAAATTCTGATTAGATATGGAAGACTTTTCATAGAAAGTAATATCTAGATACAAACCCAAAGCATCAACAAAATTATCTATAGAAAGGAAAGTTCTGAGATTAGAATGCTTGAATAAGAACTAAACTTAGCACATTTGAAGAGCTGAAAGATGCTTGTTCTATTGAAAATGAATCATTATATATTAAGACAATTTATAGATGTTAGATCAGTTAAGTCCATATGAGAAAGTGATTTATAATCTAGACAAAGTGTTAGTATTTGAGAAAGGGTATTTGAAATGCATTAGAATACAAACACTATGCTAAAAATATGTAAGAACCCTCCATGCAAGTATGAGTACCTGAGTTCATATACCAAGCACAAACTAAAGACACAGAAGGACAAATTCATAATGCCAATGCTGAATGCATATGTGGAAACATATGTTCTCACTTATCAGACAGCCTACCATTCATTCAGTTCCAGGTTCAGAGACTCTGTCTCCAAAAATTGAAGTAAAATCTACAAGTAACTACAATCATATGCACATATGTGCACACACCATGCACTCACACATGCACATGTACAGTAAGTACTGACCACAATCTGATCAAAGAACAAAGCTGAATAAATTAAGAGAAACACAAACGATCAAAGAATTCTCTGTTAGAAGAAGTGTTCACATTAACCTTGTCATTTTTGTCACTAGAGGACATGTTGCTTTTTTAAATTCTGTATACTCACAATCATACTTTATTTCCTGACTGCTCTCTAGTCACATGCCTCACTCTTAACCAACTACACTTAATGCTATCTATCCTCACACTATTTAACTTGCTGACTCAACAATAATCAATGATTGCCTCTTATCAAAGCTAATAAATGCTTTATCTTACTTGGCTTTTTAGGTATTCAGTGTGCTTTGTTTATGTTGATTACTGCTTTCCTGACACAGAGTCACTTCTGGATGCATTTGTATTTTCACTAAGACATACAGGTTTCTACTGCAAGATGTTTGGAATCAGCTCTAATTGGGAATAAATATTTAACAACATTGCTATAGATAAATTAACTCAGATAATTTTAGCTTATTTTTTATTATAAAATAATAAAAGTGAATGGTTTATCCTTGCAGGCACCACATGGTGAACTTCGCAAACAGTGAAAAAAAAAAGCAACTACTAAATGTGCTTTGACTGTTTTATCAAATAGTAACATCCACAATACACCATATTTGTTAACAATATATAATCAGTATTTCTTATGTAAGTGATGTTAACACTAAGATTGTGCATACATGCTTATTCTTCCTCTATTTCTTCTTGTTCTCTTCTTCCTCCTCCTTCCAATGATCTAAGGTTTTATTATGTAATTTCATATAAAATATGCAGATGATACTTTATGTTTTATAAATATTTCACTGTGGGTTTATTTATTTATTAAAGGATAAAGAACATTAAATTGAAAGCTATAAATGTGATTAACCTCCCTTTACCCTTATGTATTTCTTACTTTTATTAAATATTATTAGTATCCTCTGCAGTGTCAAAGTTCATTTCATGAACTTTGTCCTTAGTCTTAAATTAAGAACTGCCTGTCAATCACCCCCCCCCAATAGAGCAGCTATCACAATTTTAACAAAGCAATTTCCTATATGTAAATCCTCTGCTTGATCTTCTGGGTCATTTGAAGTTTTGTAAATATTTCTTTTTCTTTACTAGATGACATTTATTAGATCAGTTAATTGTGCCTTACAAAATGTGTAATGCATAAAATGTCTTGAAATAAAGACTGAAACATTGCCAAACTTAATATTTAAGAGAATAAATCATTTGATGCTGGTTCACAGCTTTAATTCTAACACAGATTGGGAGGCAGAGGCAGGCATATCTCTGTGAATTCAAGACTACCTTGCTCTATAAGAGTTAGTTCCAGGACAGACTCAAAAGCTTCACAGAGATACTCTGCTCTAAAAAGCCAAATAAAATAAAATAAATAATAAAATACTTCTCTAAAATTACCTCAAAATGTATGATCAGGAATTACTCTTTTATTTTCAGAAATTGTGCTCTCTATATAATCAATATAAAGAATGACTACATAGGTCAATGAATATCTATTTTCTTGTTTTTTGCCTATTTCAAACCAAGAAGCTCTAAGAATTGGAGGTTAAGAAATGTTTCTCCAAGTTTTCATGCCTGATGTCACAATAACCTTATGTTTACCTCCTTCTCATCTCTGTTCTTCCTTTCTTTTACTCCAACTTTCCTCCATCCCCATATCTTCATATATGTCATTTTAAACTTTATATTTATTTTAAATAGATAAGCATTTGATATCAAGAAATCAAAACATGATCTCCACAGAATTAGTGACTCCTGGAGACACAGACATCCCTGTTTCTAGGCCAGAGGCCATGTTGAATATACAGTGCCCTTCCTGGATCCATAGAAATCCCACTATCTGGTCACTAGTTGATTCCTGAAGGCAGGCATCCCCCACACTGCCACCTCACATTTGACCCTGTGATCTTTAAGCCCCAAACTGGCCCAGAAACCAAAGACCCATGCTCTTCTTCTAATAACAAACATCCTCTGCAGCATCAGTACTCACCTGAAACAGAAGAAAGCAAAGCCTGTACTGACAGGAGGAAGAGGTACAGTTCTATTGAATGATAACCATCAAGACAGCCCAGTTTCTAGGTCTTGGCCCCAAGGCACAACCCCTACTCTGCCCCCACCCATTACAGCACCTCTAGCTGGAAAGCAGGTAAGAATACTGTAGTCATACTGCTCCACTGTCCACTACTCCCAGTGAACCCTGTGATCTACAAGTCGCACTCTGTTCCACAATCACAACCAATACCAGGGCATAAGTGAACAACCAGGGGCACAGACACCTCCACCTCCTGCAATAATTGGAAGAAGAATGGCCCCTGGAGGAACTTGCACTGGCTTCACCAATTGGAAGAAGACATGGGTAGATTGAAGTGCAAGAATACTCTCAACAACTTTAAAAGTGATATGGCACAACCAGAACCTAATGTTTCTACAAGAGAAAGCCCTGAGCATCACAACACAGATGCAGCAGAAGAAAATAACCTTATATGATGATAGAGGCCCTTTAAAATGAAATGAAAAATTCCCTCAAAGAAGTTGTGTAAATGACAACTCAAAAATTGGAAGAAATCAATAAATCCCTCAAAGAAAGACAAGGGGAATGAAAAAAATAAACAGGTACAGGAAACCATTCAAGTCTTGAAAATTGAAATAAACACAATAAAGAAAACACAAGCCAAGAAAATTCTGGAAATGGAATATCTTGGTAAATAAAAAGGTACTACAGATGCAAGCATAACCACCAAAATGCAAGAGATGAAAGAGACTCAGTCATTGAAGATACCCTAGAAGAAATACATCTATTGGTCAAGGAAAATGGCCAAGAAAATACCCAAGAAATTTGGAACATGAAAAGATCAAACTTAAAAATAATAGGGTTAGAAGAAGAATACAAGCTCAAAGGCACAGAAAATTTATTCAACAAAATCATAAAGGAAAACTTTCTCAACTTAAAGGAGGACAGGTCTATATAGATACAAGAAACTTACAGAACACAAAATGACTGGGCCAGAAAAAAATTGAATGATACATAATAAACAAATAATTAAACATACATAAGAAAGGAAGAATATTAAGAGTTGCAAGGAAAAAAAGACTAAGTAACATATAAAAACAGATCCATCAGAATAACCTTCAACTTCTCCGTGAAGGCTCTGAACATCAGAAGGTCCTGGACAAGATATCATGCAGACACAAAAAGAACACAGATGCCAGTACAGACTACTTTACCCCACAAAACTTTCAAATGCTAAAGTTGGTGAAAACCAGATATTCCATGAAATTTAAACTAGATTTAAACAACACCTATCCACAAATACAGATTTACAGAAAGTATTAGAAGAAAGACTCCCACACAAGGCAGTTATCTGTACCCAAAATAACACAGCCAATAAATAACCCCATACCAGTAAATCTCAAAGAAAGGCAGCTTTCTCTCTCTCTCCCTCTCTCTCTCTCTCTCCCTCTCTCTCTCTCTCTCTCTCTCTCTCTCTCTCTCTCTCTCTCACACACACACACACACACACACACACACAAACACACCACCAACAACAACAACAACAAAAAAAATGAAAGCAATTAATTAACAGTCACTGGTCATTATCATCCCTAATATAAATGGACTCAACTAAAATATAGAAAGCCACAGGCTCACAAAAAGATTTACAAACAGGAGCTGTCTTACTGTTGCATAAAAAAACAAACCTCAACTAAAAAGACAGACATTACCTCAAAGGAAAGTGATGGGAAAGATTTATAAATCAAATGGACCTACAAAGCAGGCTGGTATAGCTAACCTAATATCTAATAAAAGAGAATTCAAACTAAACTTTTCAAAAGAGATGGAGAAAGACATTTCATATTCATCATATAAAAATCCAAGAATATCAAGTGTCAATTCTGCACATGTATGTCCCCAAAGGAAGAGTACCCACATATGTAAAAGAAACATTACTGAAACTTAAACCACACATCAAATGATACACAATAAAACCTTTAACCACCCTACTCTCACCAAGAAACTGTTCTGACAGACTGAAACTTAACAGAGAAATGAGAAAATTAACAGACATCATTACTCAAATGACATCTATAGAACATTCAACCCAAACCCAAAAGAATATACCTTCTTACTACCTAATGGAACCTACTCTAAAATTGATCAAACACGTAATCACAAAGAAAATCTCAAAAGACACAAAACATTGTAATAATCCCCTGTATCCTAGCAGACCACCATGATTTAAAGTTATAACACAACTCAAATCACAGAAAGTATCCAAACTCATGGAAACTAAACAATGCTATACTGAAATACCACTGGTCAAGGAAGAAAAAATAAAGAAATTAAAGACTTCCTAGAATTAAAGGGAAATTAGTACACAACATACCCAAACTTATGGGAAAGTATGAATGCAGTGCTAAGAGGAAAGTTCTTAGCATTGGGTGCCTACATAAAAATGTTAGAGAAGTTTTACTCATTCAAGTAAACAGCACACCTGAAAGCTCTAGAACAAAAAGAATCAAACTCATCAAGAAAGAGTAGATGCCAGGAAACAATCAAATAATGGGGGTGGAAATCAACAATTTGGATTCAAAATGAACAATATAACAAAAGGAGATTGATGGGATGCACATTGTAAAAGAATTCAAACTTTAAATATTTGCAGATCATATGATAGTATATATAAGTCACCTCAAGAATTCCACCAGGCAACATCTCCAGTTGATAACACATTAAGTAATGTCACAGGATACAAGATTAACTAAAAAGCAATCAGTAGTCTTCTATATACAAATGATAAATGGGCCAAGAATGATATCAGAGCAACATCACCTTTTATCATAGCCACAAATAATATAAAATATGTTGGGGTAACTGTAACCAAAGAAGTGAAAGAACTGTTTGCAGGAACTGTTAGTCTTTGAAGAAATAATTTGAAGAAGACATCAAAAAAGGAAAAGTCTCCCATGCTTTTGGACAGGTAGGATCAACATAGTAAAAATGGCAATCTTACCAAAAGCAGTTTACAGATTCAATGCAACACCATCAAAATCCCAACAGAATTCTTCACAGACCTCCAAAGTACACTACTGAAATTTATATGGAAAAACAAAAAAAAACAAAGCATAGCTAAAGCAATCTTGTATAATAAAGAACCTTCTGAATGTATTAACATCCTTGACTTCAAGTGCTACTTCAAGAGCTATAGTAATAAAAATAGATTTTTAAAAACAAAACAGACATGTAAAACAACAAAATCATAGTGAAGACCCTAACATTAATCCATACAGCTATGAATATTTGATTTTTGACAAAGAAGCCAGCATTTTACAATGGAAAAAAGAAAGCATCTTCAACAAATGATGCTAGCATAATTGGATATGAACATGTAGAAGAATTCAAATAAATCCATATCTATTTTTATGCACAAAATTCAAGTAGAAGTGGATAAAAGACCTCTCCATAAATCCAGTGACACTAAACCTGATAGAAGAGAAATTAAGAAGTAGTCTTGAACCATTGCACAGGATACAACTTCCTTTTTGTAACACCAGTAGCACAGACACTGAGAGCAGCAATAAATCAATTTTATTTATTTGATTCAACATCTTCTGTAAGACAAAAGACATGATAAATAAGACAAAATGACAGCCTATAGAATGAGAAAAATTCTCCACCAAGCTCACATCTGACAGAGGGCTGATCTCCATTATATGTAAACAACTCAAGAAACTAAACATCAATATACAAAATAATCAAATTTAAAAAATGGGGCACAGATCTAAACACAGAATCCACAACAGAAGAATCTCAACTGTCTGAAAGACATTTGAGGAATTGCTCAAGTTTTGTGTTCATCAGGAAAAATCAAATCAAAACAAATGGTAGATATCATCTTATACCTTGGAGAACAGCTATGATAAAAACACTGATGACCACTTATGCTGGAGGGGATGTGGAATAAGGGAACATGCAAGCTTGTACAGCCATTTTGTAAATCAGTATGGTAGTTTCTCAGAAAACTGGGAATCAATCTACCTCAAGAGACATCAAAACAAATCTTTAGCATATACTCAAGGATATATAATCATACCACAAGAACACATGCTCATCTATGTTCATAGCAACATTATCCATAATAGGAAAAACCTGGAAAGAATCTAGATGCCTCTTGACCAAAGTGAAGAAAATGTGGTAGATTTACACAATGTAGTTACACAGCTGTAAAACCTAATGACATCATGAAATTTGAATGCAAATGGATAGAATTAGAAAAAATAACTTCCAGTGTAACATAACCCAGACCCAGGAAAAAAAAAACATGGTATGTATTCACTCATAAGTAGATAATAAATATAAAGCAAAGGATAACAAGCCTACAATACACAGACCCAGGGGTCTAGGTAACAAAAGGACCATAACAAGAATTCATGGATCACCCTAGGAAGGGGGAAATAGATGAGATCTCCTGGGTAAGCTGGGATAGCATTGAAATGGGGAAGGAACGCTTGGAGAATAAGAATTGAGGGAATGGGATGGTTGAATTGGGGAAGGGATGAAGAATAAGAACAGTGAAAGAGAGCCCTTTCTGCTGACCCATCAGAGACTAGGTGAGTGACCCCCTGCTTTTACCCAACTCCTGTCCAAAGCACCATTCACCCAGATCCCCCCAGGCTTGTCCCTGCTTGAAATAGACACACCCAGGCAGGGAGGAGCTCCCTGAATCCGGTTATAGCCAGTCTTCCTTCCCTTTCCACCGACCCATCAGAGACTTGGTGAGTGACTCCCTGCTTTTACCCAATTCCTGTCCAAACTGCCATTCACCCAGATCTCCCTGGGCTTGTGCCTTCTTGAAATAGACAATCCCTGAATCTGGGTACAGGCCACTCTTCCTTCCATTCCCGGCGACCGATCCGCCAGGAGGTGAGTGATCCACCACTCTTACCCAATCCCTATCAAAGCCCCATCCATCCCGAGCTCCCTGGGCCTGCTCCTGCTTGGGGTAGACATGCCCAGGCAGTGAGGAACCCCCAGAGCCTGGAAACACCCCACTCTTACTTCCTGTCCTGCCCCCACACACCGGATCCCTATGGAGGCCTAACTCCTTCAGAGTAAGGAGAATACGAGGAGAGGCAAGACCATCTAGAGCTTCAGATATTGAATTCCTGGCCCACACACACTACTGCATAACAAGAGGTGATAGAGAGGCCCTACCTGCACTCACTGGAAAAAGATGTGGGAAGAAGACAGAATAAGAACTCGCTCAACAACAGAAAGACCAATATGACACCACCAGAATCTAGGGACTCCACTCCAGCAAGACCTGAAAAGCCCAACATAGTGCATGAAGAAGAGATGGACCTCAAAAATTATCTCAGCAAGATGATAGAGACCTTCAAAGAGGAAACAAGAAAATCCCTTGAAGAAATAAAATAAAAAGCAAGCAAAAAATTACACAAAATGGAGGAAAAGACAAAACAAAAAATTCAAGAAATAAACAAATCTCTTAAAGAATCTAAAGAAACCCTAGATAAAACAACCAAACAAGTGAAGGAAGCTCTTGAAACAGTTCAAAGCATGAAAGCTGAATTAGACAAAATAAAGAAAACACAGAATGAGGCGATGCTGGAAATGGAAAGATTGGATAAATGATCAGCAACTAAAGACGTGAGTATAACTAATAGAATCCAAGAGACAGAAGAGAGAATCTCAGCTATTGAAGACTCACTAGAGGATATACATTCATCAACCAAAGAAAACCTCAAATCCAACAAATCCCTAACACAAAATATCCAGGAAATATAGGACACTGTGAAAAGACCAAACCTAAGAATAATAGGGGTAGAAGAAGGTGAAGAAACACTGCTCAAAGGTACAGAAAACATATTCAAAAAATCATAGAAGAAAATTTCCCCAACCTACAGAAAGATATGCCTATGAAAGTACAAGAAGCTTACAGGACACCAAAAAGACTGGACCACAAAAAGAAGTCCCCCCGACACATATTAATCAAAACTCCAAACCTACAGAATAAAGAGAAAATATTAAGAGCTGCAAAGGAAAAAGGCCAAGTAACATATAAAGGCAAACCAATTAGAATCACACCTGACTTCTCAATGGAAACTCTGAAAGCCAGAAGGTCTTGGATAGATACCCTACAAGCACTAAGGGAGCATGGATGTCAACCCAGACTACTGTACCCAGCAAAACTTTCAATCACTATAGATGGAGAAAACAAGATATTCCATGACAAAAACAGATTTAAACAATACATATCCACAAATCCAGCACTACAGAAGGTTCTGGAAGGAAAACTCCAACCCAAGGAACATAACTACATGCACAAAAACACAGGCAATAGATAACCTAATTTTGACAAACACAAAAAGAAGCAAGAGGACAAAATCCACACACAATGACACCACCAACATTAAATCCAAAACAAACAAGAACCAACGATCAATGGACATTAATATCCCTAAATGTCAATGTTCTTAACTTACCCATAAAAAGATATAGGCTAACAGAATGGATACAAAGACAGAATCCATCCTTCTGCTGTTTACAAGAAACACACCTCAACTTCAAAGACAGGCAATACCTCAGAGTAAAAGGATGGGAAATGATTTTCCAATCAAATGGCCTCAAGAAACAAGCTGGTGTAGCAATCCTAATATCTAACAAATTGGACTTAAACTAAAATCAATCAAAAGAGATGAAGAAGGGCATTTCATACTCATCACAGGAAAAGTCCATCAAGATGAAATCTCAATCCTGAACATCTATGCTCCAAATACGAAGGCACCCACATTTGTGAAAGAAACATTACTAAAGCTCAAACCACACATAAAACCACACACACTTATAGTAGGAGACTTCAACACCCCCCTTACGCCACTAGATAGGACCACCAGACAGAAAATTAACAAAGAAACAAAGGATCTGAAAGAAGTTATGACCCAAATGTGGTTAACGGATATCTATAGAGCATTCCATCGAAACTCAAAAGAATATACCTTTTTCTCAGCACTACATGGCACCTTCTCTAAAATTGACCACATAGTAGTCAACAAAGCAAACTTCCATAGTTACAAAAGAATTGAAATAAACCCCTGTATCTTATCAGACCACCATGCATTAAAGCTAGAATTCAGCAACAATACAAATGGCAGAAAACCTGCAAACTTTTGGAAAATGAATAACACCAAATTGCACCACTCCTGGGTTGAGGAAGAAATAAAAAAAAAAAAAAACAAATTAAAGACTTCCTAGAATCTAATGAGAATGCAGACACAACATACCCCAAATTATGGGACACTCTGAAAGGAGTGCTGAGAGGGAAGTTCATAGCACTAAGTGCCCACGTGAAGAAACTAGAGAAAAGTCACATTACAGAACTGACAGAACAACTGAAAGCACTAGAGCAAAAAGAAGCAAATTCACCAAGGAGGAGTAGACGCCAGGAAATAATCAACCTGAGAGCTGAAATCAATAAACTAGAAACTCGAAAACATTAAAAAGAATCAATGAAACAAAGAGTTGGTTCTTTGAGAAGATCAACAAGACAGACAAACCTCTAGCCAAACTAACCAAAAGGCAGAGAGAGAGCATGCTAATCAACAAAATCAGAAACGAAAAGGGGGATATAACAACTGACACTGTGGAAATCCAAAGAATCTTTAGGTCATACTTTGAAAACCTGTACTCCACAAAATTTGAAAATGTAATGGAAATGGACAGTTTCCTGGATAAATATCACTTACCAAAATTAAACCAAGATCAGATAAACAGTTTCAATGGACCCATAACCCCTAATGAAATAGAAGCAGTCATCAAAAGCCTCCCAACCAAAAAAAGCCCAGGGCCAGATGGCTTCACTGCAGAATTCTGCCAGAAATTCAAACAAGAGCTGATACCAGTACTCCTCAAACTGTTCTGCACAATAGAAGCAGATGGGATATTGCCAAACTCTTTCTACAAGGCTACAATCACTTTGATACCCAAGCCACACAAAGATAAGACTAAGAAAGAGAACTACAGACCGATATCCCTCATGAACATCGATGCTAAAATACTCAATAAAATATTGGCAAATCGAATCCAAGAACATAACAGAAAAATCAGCCACCACGATCAAGTAGGCTTTATTCCAGGGATGCAAGGATGGTTCAACATACGAAAAACCATCAATGTAATCCACCATATAAACAAACTGAAAAAGAAAAACCAAATGGTCATCTCACTAGATGCTGAAAAATGCTGTGACAAAATCCAACATCCCTTCATGATAAAGATCTTGGAGAGAACAAGAATAACAGGAACATATCTAAACATGATAAACGCAATATACACCAAAACCATAGTCAACATCAAACTAAATGGAGAGAAACTCGAAGCATTTCCTTTAAAATCAGGAACAAGACAGGCTGTCCACTCTCTCCATACCTCTTCAATATTGTACTTGAAGTTCTAGCTAGAGCAATAAGACAAGAACAGGGGATCAAAGGGATACAAATTGGAAAGGACGAAGTCAAACTTTCATTATTTGCATATGACATGATAGTCTACATAAGTGACCCGGAAAAACTCTACCAGGGAACTCCTACAGCTGATAAACACCTTCAGTAAGGTAGCAGGATACAAAATTAACTCAAAGAAATCCGTAGCCCTACTATATACAGCTGATAAATCCAATGAGAAAGAAATCAGGGAAACATCACCTTTCACAATATCCACAAGCAACATAAAATATCTGAGGGTAACACTAACCAAAAAGTAAAAAACCTATACAATAAGAACTTTGAGACTTGAAAGAAAGAAATTAAAGAAGATACCAGAAAATGGAAAGATCTCCCATGCTCTTGGATAGGCAGAATTAACATAGTAAAAATGGCAATCCTACCAAAACAATCTACAGACTCAACGCAATCACCATCAACATCCCAACACAGTTTTTCACAGACATTGAAAGAACAATACTCAACTTTATATGGAAAAATAAAAAGCCCAGGATAGCCAAAACAACTCTTTACAATAAAAGATCTTATGGAGGCATCACCATCCCCAACTTCAAGCTCTACTATAGAGTCATAGTTCTGAAATCAGCTTGGTATTGGCAAAAGAATAGACAGATAGACCAATGGAATCAAATTGAAGACCCAGATTTAACCCACGCACCTATGAAAACCTTATTTTTGACAATGTGCTAAATCTATACAATGTAAAAAAGATAGCATCTTCAACAAATGGTGCTGGCACAATTGGATTCGGACATGCAGAAGATTGCAGATTGATCCATACCTGTCACCATGCACAAAACTTAAGTGCAAATGGATCAAAGATCTCTCCACGAATCCAGACACACTGAATCTTCTAGAAGAGAAAGTGGGAATAACCCTTGAACAAATTGGTACAGGAGAATAATTCCTGAACATCATGCCAGAAGCACAGACACTGAGGTCTGCACTCAATAAATGAGACCTCCTGAAACTGAGAAGCTTCGGTAAGGCAAAGGACACAGTAAGACAAAAACGACCACCCACAGAATGGGAAAAGATCTTCACAAGCCCCACATCCGACAGAGGACTGATTTCCAAAATATACAAGGAGCTCAAGAACCTAGCCACCAAAACACCATACAATGAATTAAAAAGTGGGGTGCAGAACTAAACAGAGATTTTTCAACAGAGGAATCTGAAATGGCTGAAAGACATTTAAGAAAGTGCTCAAAATCCTTGGCCATCAGAGAAATGCAACTCAAAACACCTCTGAGGTACCATGTCACACCTGTCAGAATGGCTAAAATCAAAAATACCAATGACAACCTATGCTGGAGAGGTTGCAGAGAAGGAGGAACACTCCTCCATTGCTGGTGGGAGTGTGAACTTGTAAGACCATTCTGGAAATCAGTATGGCGGTTGCTCAGAAAAATGGGAATCAATCTACCTCAAGATCCAGCCATTCCCCTCTTGGGTATATACCCAAATAGGGCATGTACTTACAACAAGGACATATGTTCAAACATGTTCATAGCAGCATTGTTTGTAATAGCCAGAACCTGGAAGCAACCTAGATGCCCCTCAACTGAAGAATGGAAAGAGAAAATGTGGTACATTTATACAATGAAGTACTTCTCAGCAGAAAAGCAATGGAATCTTGAAATTTGCAGGCAAATGGATGGAACTAGAAGAAACCATCCTGAGTGAGGTAACCCAATCACAAAAAGACAAACATGGTATGTACTCACTCATATATGATTTTTAGACATAGAGCAAAGGTTTACCAGCCTATAATCCTCTTCACCAAAGAAACTAGAAATCATGAAGGACTCTAAGGGATAAATAGACCCCAGGAATGGGAAGTGGCATGAACTCCCGAGCTAATTGAGAGCATGAGGGTAGGGGAGAGGGTGTTGCCACAATATGAGCACAAGAAGAAGAGTAGAGGAGAAGAAATGGAGGAACAGAGATACTGAGTTGGGGGAAGAATAGAGGAGAGAGTGCAGGATGAGAGATACCATATCAGAGGGAGCCACGATAGGTTCGAGAATAGCCCTAGGAACTAGGGAGATCTCCAGAGACCTACAAGGATGACACGATTTGACAGTCCAGGCAGTGGAGGAAAGGGTGGCATAGAAGCCCTTCCCCTAGAATGAGATGATGACTACTCTCTATGCTATCCTAGAGTCCTTATCAGGTGGCTGACGGAAGCAGAGACAGACATCCACAGAAATACACTGAGCTGAAATCTGGAACCTAGTTGAAGAGAGGGAGGAATGAAGAACGAAGGGGTCTGTACCAGGTTGGAGAAATCCACAGAAACAGTTGGCCTGAAAAAGGGAAAGCATATTGACCCCAGACACTCTTTGGGAGGCCAGTATGGGACTGATCCAGCCCCCTGATCATGGATGCCAATGGGGAGGCCCCAGCACTCCAGGGATCCTCTGGCGCTTTGCCCTGTTGTGAGTTGGGGACTTTGAGAGCCCATCCCACTTGAAGGGATGCGCTCTGTCTCTGGACACATGGGGAGGGGCCTAGGCCTAGCACAGGAAAATTTGGTGGACTTTGTGGAGCCCCTGTTGGGGGCCCTACCCTGCCTGGGGAGTGGTGGGTGGATGGGGTGGGGGTTAGGTTGGAGGTGGCAGAGAAGGAATGGGGGTGAGAGGAGGGAGAGAGAGAGGGGACTTACATGTGAAACAAGCCTGTTCCCTAACTTGAATTAATAATAATAATAATAATAATAATAATAATAATAATAATAATAAGTAAAAAAAAGAACAGTGAAAGATATATTGATTGAGGGAGACATTGTGGGGTTAGGAGATGCCTGGTTCTAAGGAAATTGCCAGGAATTTAAAAAATGTCCCATCCTAAGACTGCTAGAAACAGTGGAGAGTGTAGTTGAACTGGACTTCTCCTGGAATCAGTTTGGTGAATACCCTGATTCTCATCATAGAAACTTATCCAGTGACTGATGGTAGCAGAAGCATTGATCCACAGACAAGCACTGGGCCAAGCTACAGGAGTCCTTTCAAAGAGAGGGAAGAGGGATAGCATGAACAAGGAGAGGGGGCAGGATCATGATGGGGAAACCTATAGAGCCAGCTGATCTCAAGGGTGCTCCCAGACTCTAGATCAATAGCTCGGTACCCTTCATGGGAACCAACTAGACCTACCACATGTAGGTGAGAGTTGTGTAGCTTTGTCTGTTTGTGTGGTCCCTGGCAGTGGAACCAGGATATATCCTTTGTGTTTTAGCTGGATTTTTGGTGCCCATTCCCTACTGTAGGATGCCTTACTCAGCCTTAATGCAGGAGGGAGGGCCTTGGTCTTGCCTTAACTTGATATGCCAGGTTTGTTGTATCCCCATGCAAGGCCTTGTCCTTTCAGAGGGGTGGATAATGGGTATTGTGGGTAGTGGAAGAAGGACAGGTAGGAAGAACAGTGGTTGCATATAAACTGAACAGAAAATTAAAAAGGAAATTGAAGCACAATGAGAAGAACTTACCGTAGTGGCATCTTTTTCCAACAGTGGACTTGGAGTAGTGGCTATGGGCTCCAAATGAAGGACGGTTTAAAGGAGTCCACAAATCCCCAGATAAAGAATTAACATGTATTTAGTAGGGAAACACTCTCACAATGATGGTAAATAACCGTTGATGTCTTCTGCTCCTGGAGATGCAGTCTTTGTACTTTAAGATACTCTGACCACAACACAATAGAATGCAAGTCAGCCCCTCATCTTCCTTGTGCTGAGGTCAAGTCTGCTCATACAAGCTATTCCCTAATGTGTGGCCACCATCTCATCTCTAATGCAGAACAAAATGCCACTACATTTCCCAAACATGACTTCCACTTACCTCTAGTACATTAATGTCTCTAACACACAAACTAATGATTTTCCCTAATGCTTAAAACACTTTAAGTTTTAACTGTTTTAAAGCCCTCAATGAGTGAATAATGCTGGAAAAAACTGAAGGCATAATCTTCTGTAAGAACCATTATTAAAAATTTCAGAAAAAGGAGGCTGAAGATATGTATATTTAAGAACACATACTGCTCTTACATAGGACCCAAGTTTGATCTAAGCACTGACAACAGGTGTCTCATAAACATCTGAAACTTCATCTCCTGAGTATCAAAAAGTTCCAGCTTCTTTGGGCACTTAGACTTATATGTACATATATGCAAGTCAATTATATAATTACAGTAAAATACATGTATATATATATATATATATATATATATATATATATGTGTGTGTGTGTGTGTGTGTGTGTGTGTGTGTGTGTGTGTATACATAGATATGCAATAACAATTAATAAAAATAAGATCATAGATTTGAAGGAGAGCAAGGAGTGCTTTATGACAGCATATAGAAAGAAAAATAGGAAAGGAAAATAATTATTTTATAATCTTAAAAAACAGTTAAAAAGTAACATAAACAAATATTTTAAATTGCACTAGAATAAATATTAAAAACAAAATCATAAAATGATTGTCCTGACAAGATGGATTAGCTTGTGATATTTGAAAATACTCTATTGATAAGGGAGGAGTCTAATAATTTGAAGTAAACACACTAGCATGGAGAGGATTGCTAGGTTTTAAGGAAGACAGTAAATGGAAATACAGCAGTACTCATGTACAAGGAGACTTTGGAGTGGAAAAGGAAAGGGAGAATGATGTAATTATATTACAATCTCATCAAAATATGTTAAAATGCAATAGAGTAGGATCCATAATATCTTCCAGTAAATGTAGTCTGGTATTTACTTAGCTGTACTTCATACATGCAGATAGGCATCTTCTCTACAACTATAAGTAAACCACAGCAAATTCCTGTCTAAAATGTCCAATAATATTTAGGGCAAATATTATATTACAGCAGTGAAGAATGATGCCTAAATATTCTCCGGAAGTAAAAATTTCAGAAGTGAACAGTTCTGAAAATTCCCCATAGAAAATATCTGAATGAGCACATGGTTTGGAAGCACTGCCTTTTTAGGGTGTAGATTGAAGTTGAAGTGTTGAGGAAATCGCTTGAGTAAGGAGGCTGAGGATGAGAGAGGATGAAAACACTGCTCAATTTGGATACTTTTTGAAAATGATAACTTGGGAAATTCACTTAATCTCTTTGAATTTTTTTCCTGTATTTAAAATTATTGAAAAAATAATTTTGTATCATTATAGAGACAGGGAAGATACAGGCTAGCATCACCTGTGAAACAGTTTTATGAATTGTACAGTAAACTTTAGGACATCTTTGTGTTCTAATTGTTGCCAAGAACCGCTTCAGGAAACAAAGTGATGCAAATTTATGAAGATGATTTTTGTCTTCTAGCAGGGATATGAAGGAAAGTTTCACTTCTGCATTCAGTAATAAGTGAAGTAACTTCTCACTGGAGTATCCAGAGTCAAAGCCAAGTATAAGGGACTGCAAGTACAGGTCTGAAACCCAACTAAAGATCAGGGAACTATAGAGAATCTAGTTCAAGGTAAAGCTGCCTCTTGATAGCTTTCTTCTGGGACAAAAATGAAAAGGGAACATGAAGAAAGAGACTGCTACTTGGAATGGAAGTCTTGATGTATAATAGTATCTGAATCTAGTTTCTTGAGAGTAGTTTAATCATTATTTATCTAAAAGAGTGTCAGGAAGACAGCCTGTCATCTGACCCCTGAGGAGAGAGGTAAAAAACCTGCCTCTGTCTTGTATAGCAATTAATCTCACTGCATTCTCCCTTTAAGATATGGGAAATCTTTATACATAGGATTCTTTCTCATCATTATACTTCTATGTCCCATGGAGTGTGTGTGTCTGTAGGCTGAGTACAGTTAATCGACTGTTGATAGAGAATGCTTCTAGAGACAGAGGATATAAAGTGTGCTCAGTCAGAGGATATAAAGTGTACAATTGCAGGTACACTACATTTAGCTGCACATTTGGCATTTGAAAATATTTCTACAGAATCACTGTCATGAGGCATCAATGTATGGAGTGGGACTTCTCTGAAATGTTGAGCCCAAGATTAATTAAAATCAAACATAAACACAACTGCTTCAATTTTTTCACAAAACACAAAACCAAGAGAAAAGATTTGACTTTGTAAAAGGAAGAACTTATTGTCTATCTCACCTCAGCACTTAATGAAGTATATCAGCCCAGTTTCATTTCCTTTGTACCTTTCTATTTTGTAAAAAAAAAAATAAAGTTGATTTATGTAAGTGTGCATGTGTTTCAATGTGTGTAGGCACATGTGTGTGCTGTAACTTTAGTGGCTAAAGGAGGGCTGACCTGGAATTGTGAGATGCTATCTGCCTGATACAGATACTGGTATTTGAATTTTCATCTTTACAAGAGTTCTGTGCATCCTTAACTGTTGCACTACACCTGCAAGTGAATAGCGAGACATTAAGCTAACATTATCTTTTCTATCTGTTTGTATTCCAATCCATACTCCCATTATTCATTGTATTTAGCATGCAGACACTTACTCTTTATAAATGTGATGTATATTAATCGCCAAAGAATCCAGTATACAATTCCTCCTCCTCCCTTTTCTCCTTCTTTTTGTACTGAGGATGCTGAGTGAGCACTCTGCTACTCCACTATTCCCCAGTCTTTTCTTGTTATTTTCTAAGGAAAAGAAAAAGAAGGCTGTTAGAGTTGACTTTCTCTTTCATAATCCTGAATAGCCTAACTTTTGAAAGTCAATGTCATTTTTGAGAAAGGCAATGGCAATAGTATCACATAGAGGCTAACATGACCTATTTCAATTTTGCCATCAATAGGAAGTTCCATTTTTGTCATTTGATTTGCAGTAGAAAGAAATAGGATCCAGAAAAACTGAATGACTTACAAGGTCATAAAACTGAGTTATGTTTAATCCACCTTGAGATGTTACTTTCTTACTCCTAACCTCGTGAGCAACTCACTGTCTTCATACCCGAAATAATCCTGTGCCAGATGCATCTAAACAAGTGGGATCCTCATCCTATAAATGTCAGCTTAGATAGGCCTCAAAATAGAAAATCTTGTGTTAATTTTTACACTTTGATCATATTGCTGTGTCCAGAATAGATAACAAAAAGTTCACTGGCACCTTTTTAAAGCACACCAAATATAAAGGGATTTTAAGTTTTGGGATTATATTTTTTTAAATTCAGGAAATAAATATTCTAATAAATGTTTTGTGGGATTTTACTATAAATGCATCACTTTATTAAAGCAAAAAATCTGATAAAATCCTTAAGTCACTAAAGCTACTTAAGCAAAGTTATTCTTGAAAAGGAGAAACAATATTTTTAGGACAAAATGTTGATTTTGAAATGAGCAAATAGCACATGCATTCCATTATCAATGCTAATTAAAAACCCATGGATGGCAAAATGTACATTATTCTTATCCAAAAGTTTTGGTCATCTCAAACATTATCTGGAAAATAGTGTTTTATTGCACATGTTCAATACCTTGGGTTATTACAGTCCTTGTGATCCATTACCTCATTGACCCTGAGACTTGGAAGGTGGAAATGTGACACAGCTCTTCCATTTAGAGCTGAGTACTCTAGAATTTCTTCTGCTGCTCTTGGCATGAAGCTGCTGGTCTCTATAGTAGTCATCATCTACTTTAAATAAAAATTTCTTCAGTGATGGCCGAGAGATATATTACTCTGTCGAGATAAAGACGAGTGAACACATAGGACACTTTATGCATTTAGCAAAATAACATTAGGTTCATCCATAAGGCTAATATACTATTCAACTATATTTTATTTTGATCTGTTAACTAGATGGAATTCCATTTTGTGTAGTGATCTATAAATCCAAGGAGAAAATATTGGTTACTCCTACCTTTGTGCCACTATTGCACCAGTGAACATATCTTTCCAGGACCATCACTATTTTACCTGGCAGGATTCACTACCAGGAAAGACTGTAGGTTACACATTACCCCCCAAAGTATTTGTTGAACCTTCTAGTAAGCAATCACTTGGTGAGACTCTTCCACATCTGAACTAATTTGATATCTCTGTGTCCTATGACTTAAGTATGTGTTTTTTTTTCAACAATAAGGTCTAAGAATTTAATTCTATATGGTAAACATGAGAAATAGCAATTGTCTCCAATGTTTAAGAAGGCAGTCTTTAGAATCTCAATGAACTCCAAATCCAAAGCACATCACATATACCTGGCACTGGGCTACTGAAATTGAGTTTTTATTTAAACATATAGATTATACTATGCTTGTACATGAACATGGCCAGTGATAAATATGCAAACCTTACAAAGATATAAATACGTTTCTGTGATACATTATCGTACATGGGTCTTCTAAGGCCTGGAGGGCAAAGTAAAAGGCAGGAGAGTTTTTTAGGCCTCTTTGACCCCCCTGCTCACTGTATATTCTCTTTTACTCTGGCTTCTTTTGGAGTGGTGTGGGGGCAAATGCTCACCAAACTGAAAGAGCCTCAAATAGCAAACACTTGAGCAGTGAAGACCAAATTGCTTGCAGTGTTACACCAGAAAATTAGTTGTGTATCATGGACATTTTCAGAAAATACCAGATAAAGCAATAGTTTACCTTGCTTACATGAAAATAAAAGTTGTACATTGAAATTCAAAAGGAAAATCCAAGATTTCTGTTTTCAAATTTCCTTTTTCATAACAGGATAAAAATCCATTGAAGCGGCATGCATGTGAAATGCACTGATATTTTATAACTTTCCCTTGATTCTGAGGGGAATCTGCTTTTCCAGTAATCAAAATAAGATAGAAAAAATATGGGAGTGAGGGATGTGATCTTGTGAAGTGACATAAGAGTCCACAAGGCTTCCTGACATACTATAGAGAATCACTGGAAGAGTGTCAGAATAGGAAGAGAGTTTCCATAAGAGAGTTACCATATGGTTCCTACATCAGAAAACTGAAAAGGAATGGAATTTCCAAAAAATGGTGAACCACAAGAAGATGCCCATGTAAAGGGACACAACTTGCTGTTCACTTTACAGCTATAACTGGAAGACCTTGCATGTATGAATCCTTAACCACAGAATCTAGTACAAAATTAGTACTGTATTAAGCTGCTTGACTTAGACTAGTTTGTCAAGGAGGAATATAAAATGAGACCTAAACATCTGTAAGCCAACATCATTGACTTACAAAACTCTTTATCAAGTAATTTGTATAGGAAAATGATTACACAAGAGAAATCTTAAGTTTACTTGTTTTGCTCTCTTGAAATGAATTAATAATTCGAATATTCTGGTTGTATATATTTAAAAGAACCTCAAATATTGAGAACTCATGTAGACTCATTAGTCACAAACTAAAATAAGTGATCTAATCAACCTGAAGATTTGGAAGATGGGGGATGTCCTTCAGTATATATGCTTCTCTTATTGTTTGATGAATAAAATACTGTTTTCCAATAGCCAAGCATGAAGGATAGGTGGGGCAACCAGACCAGGAGAAGGCTGGGAGAGGAAGGCACAGAGAGGACACAAAGGGATGCCAGGTAGCCACTAATGGAGTAAGAGGTCCAGGCATTCTCTGCCATGCAAAGACCATGTGAAAATACATAGATTAATAGTTATGGGTCAAGTAATATAGTATTACATTGTCCCCTGGAGAAGCGGAAAGGAACAGGATCTCCTGAGTAAATTGGGAGAATGTGGGTAGGAGGGGATGAAGGTAAGAGAAAGAGGAGGAGAGAAGAGAAGTGAGGAGGAGAACCTGAGGGATCAGGGAGACTGAGTTGGGGGAAAAACAGAGGAGAGTAACAAAATAGATGCCTTAATAAAGGGAGCTGTTATAGTTTTAAAGGGAAATCTGGCATGAAGGATATGTCCAGAGATCTACCATGATGAGCCCACCTAAGAATCTAAGCAATAGTGAAGATGCTATCTTAATGTCCTTTGCCTATAATGAGAATGATGACTACCTTAAGTGCCATCCTGGAGCCTTCATCCACTAGCCTATGGAAACAGAAGCAGAGATTCACAGCTAAGCACTGAGCCAAACTCCAGGAATCCAGTTGTACACAGGGAGGAGTTATGAGCAAATGTCTCAAGACCATGGTTGGCAAACCCACAGAAATAGCTGACCTGAGTAACTGTGAGATCACAGACCCGAGTTGTATAACTGGGGAAACAGCATAGGACAAAACCAAGGCTCCTGTATGTGTGTGCTAGTTAGTAGGCCTGGGCAGTCTATAGGACCTCTGAAAGTGGAACTAGTATTTATCCCTAGTGCAAAAATGCAGTTTTCCCCATGGAGGAATACTCTCTCAACCTAGATACACAGGGGAGGGCCTAGGCCCTGACCCAAATGATGTGACAAACTTTGATGATCCCTCATGGAAGGCCTCACTGCCACCGGGAAGAGGGGGGTAATGGGATCGGGGGGGGGGACGGAGGGCATCTGTGGAAGGCATGGAAGGATGGGAGGGAGTGGGAACTGGGATTGATAGGTAAAATAAGATTTTCCTAAATTAAACAAAAATATATAATTAAAAATAGCTATTGGTTAATAATTAAGCTGAATGCAGCCAGTAAGAATCCTAGCCATCAACCAAACAGTTTTATAGTCAATAAATGAATTTGAAAGAATGCATAAATCAGTTGTTCTGAAGTACACAGATTAACTTAAAAAATTCATTGACAATGTTGAGCCTTATGATCTTACTGTCACGATGCCTACTTGTACACCTTCACATTCTAGTTTGGTGGCAGGGACACTCAATTGGGATTTAATTTATGAATAAGCATTTACATGTGTCTGAGATTTTAAAAATGCATCCCAGGTCGATAGGAAGACACCTGTTTAATCACAGGGAACTGAGTCCAACACTGAGAATGTACAAAGAGATATGGTAAACATGGTAATGTGCTTTTGTAGTTACATGACACATTTCTAGAAGACTAACAGATTCCTGGGCTCTTGTTCTAGATAGCATGACCTTCACAATCAGTTCAAGGCCAGTAAGAAACTTTTCCATTTAAAATACAAAGAAGTTAACGCTGTCTGAAAAAGAACAACTAATTTGTCTTCTGAGCTCCACATTCATGAACACATGTGCTTTTGTAATCCCCAACACAGGAATGCACATGAAACATTAAATTAAAAGGCAATTCCAGATTTGTCTCCTAATTCACTGAAATTGTTTCACAAACAAAACTACCTTCTCAACAGTTTTGCACAATTTACACAAGTCTTGATTAATTTGTAACACAGTTAATTTCTTCCAAAACTTAATCAGTAATCTTTTTGTTTCAATTTAATAGTTATCAACTTCCTCCTGACAGTGGCATAGTGAGAAATTTTTGAAATGTGTGGATGATTTTACTGAATGTTCTTTCTTTGTTTGACATTTTCTTTGATCACCTTGATGGGTTTTCTCACTTGAATGAAAGGAAACTGAAAAGATAGAAAGGATAAGAGCTCCACAGGCTGCACAATCAACTGTCAGAACTGGAACAAAAAGCTAAAATAACTACTTTATAAATGACTCTCATCACAGAAGATTCTAACTGCACAATTTGATGGAAAATAATCTATAATAGAAAATTTTTCTCATTTGGGATTTTTGAGTATTTATAAGAAGTATTAAAATGAAATTATTATATAAAACACCTTATTTTTTGCAGAGTTTTAATGCACAATTTCTTCATGAACAGCACCATTAATAATAAAGGTTATTTTAATTTTGAAGTTCAGATTAATTTGAAGAATAACTACACAATGTCTATTATGCGCTTAGTCCTAAAAATGGTATATTGTATATGATAAATATGAAACATATTTCTGGAAATGCTTTTTATGTATAGATTTCTCATAACGAACACAGTTATGTCCAGTAACAATATTAAGCATACCTCCCAAAAGGGTATTTTCATTGGAGAATTTCTCAGACCATCAGCTGCCCCTCATATCTCAAGTTAGACTCTGGTGCATACTTCATTAGAAGATGTTTTATTCATCCTCCACCTTCTATGATGATATCATAAACATATCATATGATATCATATGATGATATCATAACAGAGTAAGAAAAAGAAATAGATTAGTTAGGCTTTCTCAAAGTAAATATTCTTGAATTTGCACATACCATTTCCTGCAATATCCTATTTGAATGATGAAAATAAATACCATAGTTATTGTTAACTGGTGACAGAGATGAGAAGTGATTGGAGTTATATATGTGCACCTAAACTGTATACTTTCATAAGTTAACAAGAGGGAAATGAGAGGCATTGGAAGAGGCTGAATATCCCAATCATACCTGCTATGAAAATTCAACCATTTAAGTTGTACATTATGAAAAATATCCATATATTTCTCATACAAATTAATATGTATGACAAAAAGTTTGTACTATGGAAATTTATTTTATTCATTTCAATATTTTTTCTTTAAAGTTTTATCTAAAGCTCTTTATGTTGCTTTACATCTAATAATCATATATTATCATAGATATTTCTCATATATACCATTAATTTTAATAAACATAGTAGAATGTACATTAGCCAAAGGCAAGATATATTTCCTCTCTCATATCTTTTTCTTTCTCATCTATGACTAATGTTAGCCTAATATTCAGTTCCTAAGGGTGAAAGGCAGACACTGAGACCTGAAGTGAAGATCAGCATTTGACTGGGACATAATATGAGAAAATACTGTTTGTCTTTATGCAAAGGTGACAGGTGAATGCTTTAGTGAGGAAAAATGAAGGGCTTTGCATTACAGAGTACAAGCTGGAAAAGAAAACAGCAAGAGAAGACCTTTCAAAGTTAAAAAGGAATTGTGAGGTCTCAGAAAGTTGATTGAGGAATATAAAATATTACATAGGAAAACAAGTATCTACTTTAAACACATCAGAATACAGACGTGGTGTGTTTCATGTTCAGGAAACAACATACAAATGGCTTCACGAAGCCATGTACTTAAAAGAAAGAAAGGAAGTGTATATTGGAGGATTCATAGATAGGAGAGGGAAGGGGAAGATGATGTGACTATATTATAATAATGAAGTAATTCAGGCTGGAAGAAGAGAAAAAGCATATTAGATTATTTTTTGAAAATTTCAAGACTATTGTTTTATAAAATGCCACCCAATGCTCTTTTTTTATTTAAATGAGAAACAAACCTCATCTAATACTCTTTCCGCTAAAGTTTTCCTGCAAACCCCCCACCCCAATTACACTGAGGTTATTTAAATCTTCACTTAAATTATTATTGCTCTGTACATATAAGTACAAGATATTTAATATCTGAAAACAGGAAGGATAAATCTCCCAAGGTCCCACTCCTATATGCATAATTTATAGAAAATTAGTTATTATCATAAAAGGGATAATCAATTTTCTCCAGGGAAAAGCTCCATGATAGTTCATTCAAACCTAAGTATTCATCGCTAAACACATGTACAAACAAAAAAATAAGTGAATTGATTCAGCAGATTTATTCAAAGGTACTACTCTGTTGTAAGGCTCAGGGAACACTACAGAAGAAAAAACAGAAAGAATAAAATAGAAAAAAGATAGACAAAATGCTATTTATTTGCCATGACAGAACTGTTACAAACATGAGTACACAATACATTCAGCTGCTGGCAATGAGTTTGTGAGACTATGCTTATTAATGTCCAGTCATGGATGGGGTATGACTCATCAAAATGTATTTGTCCATGCTGAATTAAAGACTACTCAGAGCTACTGGAAAAGCTTAAAGCAGTATTTTCAGATGTGTATCCACCTTTAGGCTCATAAAGGTATACTGAATAGCTTCACATTCATGTTCACTTCCTGTACTACATGCATCATTAAATAAAACAAAATGATGAATATGGAAAGGAAAAATGTAGGGATAAGTGAACTTAACAGAGTGATGAAGGAGATGAAATAGTGTGTAGGGAAACAGTAGTCAGAATTAACTAAGTAGATTCATGAAATTGTCAAGAATAAAAGTAATTAATAAAAAGCAAAAGAGATAGAATTACTTTAAACATAAAGACAGTCACAAAGCAAAAAGGAAATTTAGGACAGCAGAGTATTAATATATGTCACACACACACATATAATGTTGCAAATATGTACATGTGTATCTGTGTCAATTTGTGTGTACACATGTGTCCTTGTGTACATAAATAAAAAGAACCCACAGGTCATGTAATTGAGAGATGGCAGGAGGTTAATACAGAAAGAATTTGGAGGATGAGATGTAAAGGGAAAATGATATAATTACAATTTCAATTAAAAAATAAAAATTAAAAGCAAAAGACATGTTGTCTGGAAATGGTGTGTACACATGATAAATTAAGAGAGATAATAATAGTAACATTTTCGATTCCGCCGCTGACAGACCTGGAACTAGGTGAGTGAGTTTCTGCCCGCTCCCGACCCCAGGCCAGAACAGCATACACGCCGACCAGCCCCAACCCCCCACCCCCACCTGTGCCTGCCGGCTTGGGCCAGACACGCCCAGGCAGGGAGGAGCTCCCTGTGCCCCAAATCTGCTAGCACCTCACTCTTCCATTCTGCCGAATGACTGAGGAACTAGGAACTAGTAAGGAGACTACCAGGAGCGTCAAGATCATCTAGAGTTGTGGACATTGAATTCCTAGCCCCCACACACCACTGGGCCACAAGAGGAGATAGAGAGAACCCACCTGCACCCACTAAAAGAAGATATGGGGAGAAGACAGAATAAGATTTCACCCAACAACAGAAAGACCAATATGACACCACCAGAATCTAGGGACTCCATTCTAGCAAGAGCTGAAAAGCCCAACACAGAGCATGAAGATGAGATGGACCTCAAAAATTATCTCAGCAAGTTGATAGAGACCTTTAAAGAGGAAACAAGAAAATCCCTTAAAGAAATAGAAGAGAAAGCAAACAAAAAAATTAAACGATTTGGAGGAAAAGAAAAACCAAAAAATTCAAGAAATAAATAAATCTCTTAAAGAATCTAAAGAAAAAACATCCAAGCAAGTGAAGGAAGCTCTTGAAATAGTTCAAAGCATGAAAGCTGAAATACACACAATAAAGAAAACACAGAATGAGACCATGTTGGAAATGGAAAGGTTGGATAAACGATCAGGAACTAAAGATGTAAGTATATCCAACAGGATTCAAGAGATGGAAGAGATAATCTCAGCTACTGAAGACTCGCTAGAGGATATACATTCATCAACCAAAGAGAACCTCAAGTCCAACAAAACCCTAACACAAAATAACCAGGAAATATGGGACACCGTAAAAAGGCCAAACCTAAGAATAATAGGGGTAGAAGAAGGTGAAGAAACACTGCTCAAAGGTACAGAAAACATATTCAAAAAAATCATAGAAGAAAACTTCCCCAACCTACAGAAGGATATGCCTATGAAACTACAAGAAGCTTACAGGACACCAAAAAGACTGGACCACAAAAAGAAGTCGCCCCGACACATAATAATCAAAACACCAAATCTACAAAGTAAAGAGAAAATATTAAGAGCAGCAAAAGAAAAAGGCCAAGTAACATATAAAGACAAACCAATCAGAATCATACCCGACTTTTCAATGGAAACTCTGAAAGCCAGAAGGTCATGGATAGATACCCTACAAGCACTAAGGGAGCATGGATGTCAACCCAGACTACTGTACCCAGCAAAACTTTCAATCACTATAGATGGAGAAAACAAGATATTCCATGACAAAAACAGATTTAAGCAATACATATCAACAAATCCAGCACTACAGAAGGCTCTGGAAGGAAAATTCCAACCCAACGAACATAACTACACTCACAAAAATACTGGCAGTAGTTAATTTAATTTCACCAAACACAAAAAGAAACAGGAGGGCAAAATCCACACGCAATGATACCACCAACAATAAATCCAAAACAAAGAAGAACCAATGAACAATGGACATTAATATCCCTAAATATCAATGGTCTTAACTTACCCATAAAAAGATATAGGCTAACAGAATGGATACAAAGACAGAATCCATCCTTCTGCTCTTTACAAGAAACACACCTCAACTTCAAAGACAGGGGAGACCTCAGAGTAAAAGGATAGGAAAAAAATTTCCAATCAAATGGCCTCAAGAAACAAGCTGGGGTAGCAATCCTAATATCTAACAAATTAGACTTTAAACTGAAGGCAATCAAAAGAAATAAAGAAGGGCATTTCATACTCATCACAGGAAAAGTCCATCAAGATGAAGTCTCAATCCTGAACATCTATGCCCCTAATACGAAAGCACCCACTTTTGTAAAAGTAAAATTACTAAAGGTCAAACTACACATAAAACCACACACACATATAGTAGGAGACTTCAACACTCCCCTTACACCATTGGACAGAACTACTAGACAGAAACTTAACAAAGAAACAAAGGATCTGAAAGAAGTTATGACACAACTGGGTTTAACAGATATCTATAGAACATTCCATCCAAACACAAAAGAATATACCTTCTTCTCAGCGCCACATGGAACCTTCTCAAAAATTGACCACATAGTTGGCAGCAAAGCAAACCTCCACAGGTACAAAAGTATTGAAATAACCCCCTGTATCTTATCAGACCACCATGCATTAAAGCTAGAATTCAACAGCAATACGAATTGCAGAAAACCTACATTTGCGTGGAAAATGAATAACTCCCAATTGCACCATTCCTGGGTTGAGGAAGAAATAAAAAAAGAAATTAAAGACTTCCTAGAATTTAATGAGAATGTAGACACAACATACCCGAACTTATGGGACACCCTGAAAGCAGTGCTAAGAGGGAAGTTCATAGCACTAAGTGCTCACATGAAGAAACTAGAGGAAAGTCACATTAGAGAATTGACAGAACAACTGAAAGCTTTAGAGCAAAAAGAAGCAAACACACCAAGGAAGAGTAGACGCCAGGAAATAATCAACCTGAGAGCCGAAATCAACAAAGTAGAAACTAGGAAAACATTAAAAAGAATCAATGAAACAAAGAGTTGGTTCTTTGAGAAGATCAACAAGATGGACAAACCTCTAGCCAAACTAACCAAAAGGCAGAGAAAGAGCATGCTAATTAACAAAATCAGAAATGAAAAGGGAGATATAACAATGGACACTGAGGAAATACAGAGAATCTTTAGGTCATATTTTGAAAACCTGTATTCCACAAAATTGGAAAATCTAAAGGAAATGGACAGCTTTCTGGATAAATATCACTTACCAAAATTAAATCAAGATCAGATAAACAGTTTAAATCGAACTATAACCCCTAATGAAATGGAAGGAGTAATCAAAAGCCTCCCAACCAAAAAAAGCCCAGGGCCAGATGGCTTCACCTCAGAATTCTACCAGAAATTCAAACAAGAGCTAATTCCAGTACTCCTCAAGCTGTTCCACACAATAGAAGCAGATGGGATATTGCCAAACTCTTTTTACGAGGCTACAATCACTTTGATACCCAAGCCACACAAAGATATGACTAAGAAAGAGAATTACAGACCTATATCCCTCATGAACATCGATGCTAAAATACTCAATAAAATATTGGCCAACCGAATCCAAGAACATATCAGAAAAATCATCCACCATGATCAAGTAGGCTTCATCCCAGGGAAGCAAGGATGGTTCAACATATGAAAATCCATCAATGTAATCCACTATATAAACAAACTGAAAATGAAAAACCACATGATCATCTCACTAGATGCTGAAAAAGGCTGTGACAAAATCCAACATCCCTTCATGATAAAGATCTTGGAGAGAACAGGAATAACAGGAACAAATCTAAACATGATCAATGAAATATACACCAAACCAATAGCCAACATCAAAGTAAATGGAGAGATACTCAAAGCATTTCCTCTAAAATCAGGAACAAGACAAGGCTGTCCACTCTCTCCATATCTCTTCAATATTGTACTTGAAGTTCTCGCTATAGCAATAAGACAAGAAAAGGGGATCAAAGGGATACAAATTGGAAAGGAAGAAGTAAAACTTTCACTATTTGCAGACGACATGAGAGTCTACATTAGTGACCCGAAAAACTCTACCAGGAAACTCCTATGGCTGATAAACACGTTCAGCAAGGTAGCAGGATGAAAAATTAACTCAAAAAATCAGTAGCCCTACTATATACAGGTGATAAATCCAATGAGGAAGAAATCAGGGAAACATCACCCTTCACAATATCCACAAGCAACATAAAATATCTTGGGGTAACTCTAACCACAAAAGTGAAATACCTGTACAAAAAGAACTTTGAGACTTGAAAGAAATTAAAGAAGATACCAGAAAATGGAAAGATCCCCCATGCTCTTGGATAGGTAGAATTAACATAGTAAAAATGGCAATCCTGCCAAAAGCAATCTACAGATTCAATGCAATCCCCATCAAAATCCCAACACAGTTTTTCACAGACATTGAAAGAACAATACTCAACTTTATATGGAAAAATAAAAAACCCAGGATAGCCAAAACAACTCTTTATAATAAAGAATCTTCTGGAGGCATCACCATCCCCAACTTCAAGCTCTACTATAGAGCCATAGTTCTGAAAACAGCTTGGTATTGGCACAAAAATAGACTGATAGACCAATGGAATCGAATTGAAAACCCTGATATCGACCCACGCACCTATGGATACCTTATTTTTGACAAAGGTGCTAAATCTATACAATGGAAAAAAGATAGCATCTTCAACAAATGGTGCTGGTACAATTGGATTCGGACATGCAGAAAATTGCAGATAGATCCATACCTGTCACCATGCACAAAACTTAATGCAAATGGATCAAAGATCTCAGCATAAATCCAGCCACACTGAATCTTCTAGAAGAGAAAGTGGGAACTACCCTTGAACAAATTGGTACAGGAGACCACTTCCTGAACATTACGCCAGTAGCACAGACACTGAGGTCTGCAAATAATAAATGGGACCTCCTGAAACTGAGAAGCTTCTGCAAGGCAAAGGAAACAGTCAGTAGGATAAAACGACCACCCACAGAATGGGAAAAGATCTTCACCGATCCCACATCTGACAAAGGACTGATTTCCAAAATATATAAGGAGCTCAAGAAGCTAGCCACCAAAACACCAAACAATGAAATTTAAAGTGGGGTGCAGAACTAAATAGGGAATTCGCAACAGAGGAATCTGAAATGGCTGAAAGACACTTAACAAAGTGCTCAAAATCATTGGCCATCAGAGAAATGCAACTCAAAACAACTCTGAGATACCATCTCACACCTGTCAGAATGGCTAAAATAAAAATTACCAATGACAATCTATGCTGGAGAGGATGTGGAGAAAAAGGAACTCTCCTCCATTGCTGGTTGGACAGTGAACTTGTAAGAACACTCTGGAAATCAGTATGGCGGTTGCTCAGAAAAATGGGAATCAGTCTACCTCAAGATCCAGCCATTCCCCTCTTGGGTATACCCAAATAGGGCATGTACTTAAAACAAAGACATATGTTCAACCATGTTCATAGCAGCATTGTTTGTAATAGCCAGAACTTGGAAGCAACCTGGATGCCCCTCTACTGAAGAATGGATTGAGAAAATGTGGCACATCTATACAATGGAGTACTACTCAGCAGAAAAAAGCAATGGAACTTGAAATTCGCAGGCAAATGGATGGAACTAGAGGAAACCATCCTGAGTGAGGTAACCCAGTCACAAAAAGACAAACATGGTATTACTAACTGTTATAAGAATTTTAGACATAGAGCAAAAGATTACCAGTATATAATGCTCTTCACCAAAGAAACTAGGAAACATGAAGGACTCTAAGGGATAAATGCTCCCCAGGAATGGAAGTGTCATGAACTCCCGAACTAATTGGGGGCATGAGGGTAGGGGGGAAAGGAGCTGCTACAATAAGAGCAAGAGAAGAGGAGAAGAGGAGAGGAAATGGAGGGGCAGAAACATTGAGTTGGGGAAAGAATAGAGGAAAGAGAGCCATCCTAGAGCCCTCATCTAGTGGCTGATGGAAACAGAGACAGACATCCACATATATACAATGAGCCGAAATCGCGAATTTAGTTGAAGAGAGGGAGGAAAGAAGAACGAAGGGGTCTGTACCAGGTTGGAGAAACCCACCGAAACAGTTGGCCTGAACAAGGGAGAGCACATCGACCCCAGATGCTGTCTGGGAGGCCCGTACAAGACTGATCCAGACCCCTGAACATGGATGTCAATAAGGAGGCCTCTGCACTCCAGGGAGCCTCTGGTAGTGTATTAGTATTTTTCCCTGGTGCAAGAAGGGACTTTGAGAGCCCGTCCCATATGAAGGGTTACACTCTGGCCCTGGACACATGGGGAAGGGCCCAGGACCAGCATAGAAAGACTTGGTGGACTTTGCAGAGCCCCCGTTGAGGGCCCTACCCTGCCTGGGGAGTGGCGGGTGGATGGGGTGGGGGGTAGACTGGGCGTGGGGGAGGAGGGTTGGGGGTGAGGGGAGGAAGAGGGAGAAGGGACTTGAAATAAGCTTGTTCCCTAACTAGAACTAACAAAATAATAAAAAAGGAAAAAAATAATAGTAACATTTTCCAGTTTCAACAACATACTTTTAATAATAAGTAAAATAAATGGTCTAAATGTAACAAAATTCATAGAGCACCCAAATAATACAAAACACAAAATGTCCATGTCACTCTATCCAACAAAATTGAAAATGCAATCTTTGTAATAAGAAACTGCTTAGAAGAGTTTTATAAGTTTTAATTACAATGGAATTATAATTTTGAACCCTTCTTTTCTTCTTTATTCTCTCTTAGATACTCTGCCTCAAATCACTCCTATTGCTCCCAACCTCAAGTTCATAACCTCATTTTTTTACCTTTTGTTATATATATGCATATACATGTTAAAATAGATTTACATGTATACACAAATAGAGTATGTTTATTCACAAGTATCAAAAATGTGTGTGTGTGTCTGTGTGTGTGTGTCTGTGTGTGTGTGTCTCTGTGTGTGTGTCTGTGTGCAAAAACTGATAGTTCTGTTTTTGGTGTTTGTGTGTTCTGAGTTTCAAGGCAGGCCACTGCATTGATTTGTTGCCTGCAGTTGAACATCAAAAGGTTTCCCCTTTCCACCTTTATACACGCATTGATATTGCCATTTTTCAGGTTATTTTTGTGTCATCATTTCTAGGAAAGACTGTTCCACAGTCTTGCTATTCTGTTTTTTTTTTTTTTTTCTTTTTTATGGTTTTTTTGAGACAGGGTTTCTCTGTGTAGCTTTGGAGCCTGTCCTGGCACTCACTCTGGAGACCATGCTGGCCTCGAACTCACAGGGATCCGCCTGCCTCTTCCTCCCAAGTGCTGGTATTAAAGGCCTGTGCCACCAAGGCCTGGCTGCTATTCTCTCTTTTACAATCTTTCTGCTGCCTCCCTGGAAATGCAGTGAAAATTTCTTCAAAGTGGTGTTTTTGATAGTAAGTTATTAACTGTAACTTAAAGGAAAATAGACAACCTAACTTCCATGAAAATCAGAAACTATTAAACAAAAGCAGAGAGGGGTTGTTCAGTGAAGAGCATATGTCTTGCATGTATTGAGTTCTCCTCTATATTTTATACATAACAATAGATGAAAACTACAATATCAGACAAACAACTATGTAACAAAGAATGTTATCAAGCCATTGATGAGCCGTATATAGAACAGGTAAATATTTTACAGCTATACGTTTTCGAAGACGTTTAACTAGAAATAAATTAGTAGCAATGTTCAACAACATTGTACAAAATAGATAGTCAGTGTACAAAAAAAACAAAACAAAACTATTCAAATAACTGAAATATATCTTACCACAAAGAGATGTGCACATGGCAAATGAAAAGAAAAAAAAAACATCATCATCATAACTATAGGGAAATGCAAAGAAAAGTCACAGAAAGTACTACCTCATATCTATCAGGATGTCTGAGATAAGAAGAAAACAAGGTAAATTAAAGAACATTATCAAAGATGTGAAGAACTTAAAAAAAAAACCTGCTTCATGTTGTTTGGCATGTGAAATGGCAAAATGGCTTTGAAATGCACTATATTATATACTTAAATTAAAAAGAATGAGCAAGTAGGAGCTTACAGACCCTAGACTGAGAGATGGGGAACCAGCATAAGACTGAACCTGGCCCCTTGAACATGGGCATCAGTTGGGAAGCTTGGGCAGTCTATGGGGCCTCTGTCAGTTTAACCAGTATTTTTACTTATTGCATGAATGGGGTTTGGGAGCCCATTCCCTTTCGAGGGATACTCTCTCAGCCTAGATACATGAGGGAGGGCCTAGGCCCTGCCCCAAATGATGAGACAGGCTTGATGTTCCCCCATGGGAGGCCTCACCCTCCCTGAGGAATTAATGGGGAAATGGGGGAAGAATATTACGATGTGGGAGTCAGAGAACTGGGATCGGTATGTAAAATAAGAATGTTTTAACCTAAATAACAATAAATTTAAAAGACAAAGAAAGTGAAAGAAGCTAACATACAAAAAAAATGAGTAAATCGCCTGGCAATTCTCTCTGTGTGTAGGGAAATACAGAGACACACAGTAACCCACCTAGTCATGGAAAACTTTTTCTTAGAACCAATGGTATAGAAAGAGCTGAGGTCTTTGGTATAAATAAAGATGCAAATTATAAAACATGTCTACATAGTAAATAGTAATTTTGACAATCACAAGGGAAGAAATAGTGATGTATATATTATGACTAAAGTTTGTATAACATTTTTGAAATTTATGTTTAATACAGTTAAATGTAGTTAGGAAATTAGTTAGCAAGGTAAATTGTGTTATATGCTATGAGACAAAAATCAGCAAATACATGTGTAAATTTTATATGCCGAGGAAATAATAAAGATGGAAATTTGTAAATATTCACATTATATATGCATATATATGAATATTTATATATACATATGTATATTTCTTGTACATATACACATGCACAGAATCAAATAATGTACAATTTTAATTTAGTGAACTCAAACAAGTAAAACTTTGATAAATTAAAAATATTGAAAATATCTTTACTGGTAAAAGTGTAATGGTTTTTTGAGAAGATCATTAAATCTTATAGTTAAATTGTGGATAGCACAGTTCATTAAAATTTTAAAGAAGTTTATCTTGAATATAAAATGCAAGTTCAATTTAGTCAAATCTCAAGGATAAAATTGGCATTTTAATTCAAGAAAAATGTATCTTGAAAATAGTGATATTATCAAAGTAATTTTTATTTCACTTTCAAGATTTAAATTCTAATATTGATTCTACATAACAAAAATACTCAAAAATATTTACTTATCTTATTTGAAAATATTAAACAGAGATTTGTTGCTTTTTATTTATTTTTCCTTGCACCTTTTTCTCTTAATCAGTAATGGATGACAATTGTACATAAAACATCTAGGTAGTTAAATCATAGGTATAAATCCTGTTTTTTACTGTAGTACTTCATCTCTAATTATACTTTACAGACAACATACATAGAAACTAATTGAATTTCCAGTTGTATACAGGAATATATTTGGGAAGTAGAATCCTATATCCATTCATGGGATTACATTTGTAATCAAAAGCTTCAAAAGGCATTTCAAATTGTAATTGACCTTAAGCTGCATACAAACATGTGTGTGTGTGTGTGTGTGTGTGTGTGTGTTGTGTGTGTGTGTGTGTGTGTGTGTGTGTGTGTGTGTGTGTGTTAAACAGAGACTATATTCACAAGATCTTGTTTGTTGGCAAAGTTAAAGTACTTAGAAATAATTACCAACTTTTGAAAACACTGACTATCTATTTTGAATTGGACATGAGAGGAAGTACAGAAATATGAGATTTAGAAAATTTAAGTTGGTAAACACAGGCTGTTTGCCTATACCCTAACCTTGGTCGATGCCGCTGATGATGAATATGTAGCATACTGAGGCAGTATTTGCCTATTAATAGAATTCATTGCAGATGGGTTTTTAAAGTCTTTCCTCTTAAGCATTCATGGGCATCCATAATCAGAGAATAGTTATAACCCTTCAGTTTTTTTAAGGTCTTGCATGTATCACTAAGTATACAAAGTGATGCATTTGAGGAACTCTATAAACATAATGCTCAGATGATGAATGTTTACAATTTATCCTTTCATTGCTGCAGTTTTCCAATAAAAACAATGCCAAAAAGTTAGCATATCAATATAGACTATAAATATACCTGCTCCCAACAGAATATTTCCTTTTCTCTTAAGTAGCACAGCATGCCCATTGCTGACATTTTGTTGCTTCATTGCACATAAATTGCAAACTGTATACATTTTTTCTACTCAATTCATTATGAGAAAGTATATATGTTAGGGAGAAGTTAGAAAAAATTCATAACAAAGTAGTCTGAATTTTTTCACATATAACAATAGCAGTAGTAAAATACAAAGGAACACAGTCAGAAATTCTGTAACTCTGTTAAGACAAACTGGCTTTCCTTCATGATATAGTATCTCTCTCACAGTAGCCTAGGCTGTTTATGAAATTATTGCAGCAATACTCCTGTCTGAATTTCTCACATGCGGAAGAAAATATTTATATGGATGAAATAAGCTTAAATTTTCAGTGTCATATATGCTATATTGAACAGCTGTAGAAAGTTGTGGATTCTTTTGATGGGTAAGACAACTTCAAATTCAGTTGAAATATGTCAAGAAACTTTTATTTCCCATGACAAGTTCTCAAAGCCTCTAAAGTCAGCATATCTATGCTTGGTAAAACTGAAATACAATTAAAATTGTGAAAGCAATCCCATTTCTCTTCTTCTGAAAATTTAACTTCTTATAGTAAAAAGGAACCCGGAGATTTCTTCTGTTACTGCTTTTAAAATGCAAATTTTTATGAACAATAATAAAGGCTTTATATATACATTTCAGAAATTGTTTACATGTATAATATTGTTGTTTTTTATCTATTGTTAACACAAAAGAACATTCAGTGTTTACTTCATAATGTAGTTAGTCTGTACATTTCTCTTGAGGTATGTATATTAATTGTTAAACCAGAAGTGAGTGCAAGCATCTTTAAAATGTTAAAAAGAAATCGTGTCCCAACAAAGCAATGCTCAAGATCAAACCACACTGTGAGAGCTTTATACAAAGATCACATTTCCAAGGCACAGGTTGCATCATAATTTAAGGCCATCACCTATCTTCTATTTAAAATATTTCACTTTGGATTTTCTTAAACATATTTCTTTTCATCATTTTTCAAAGGAAGTCCAAATAAAATGTCATGAAGAAAATTAAGAGAGGGAAACAGAGAAGTGATAAAAATGAACCTTTCAATTCTATGTATAACTCATATTATTTCGTATCATGTGTTTATCAATGATGTATTTATCACATCTTTAGTGAGAAATCATTCATGGCATTTTGAAGTATATGTCAGGATATTTTTCTATTTGTAATCAATTCAAAATGCTTATTATGAAAAGCATACACTACAACCTGCCTGTTTTCCTCTACTAAGTTCCATTTTCTTAGCATCTTCTTGGCCTACTACACTGAATAAGCATCATTTTCACCACATTATCCAGCTAGACAATTCCTGGGCATGTACTCAAATGCCTCTACGGACTATCATAGCGTTACTTAAGTAGTCATGTTCCTTGCTACTCTTTTCCTAAAATGAAACTACATGTTAAATTAACAGATAACTGGATAATGAAACTGTGTTACTGCATACATTCTGATTTTATTATCAGTCATACAGGAAGATGAAAAGCTTGCAAGAATATGGGTAAAGATGGAAAATAATATTTTAGGTAAGGTAACTGAGGCTCAAAACCACAATTACTTAACATCATCACTTATATACAAATCTTAGCTTCTATTTATTGTGTATGGGTAATTAATGTTTTAAGAAGTGTGGACAGGGTTGGTTACTTCCAAAACTTTTTTTTTTCAAATTGTAAAATATGTTTAGGATCATGGTAATCAATCAACCAGAGAATAAGAAAGGACCTGGCTAAAAGAAAATATGATCTTATGAAGCAAGGCTTGGGTAAAGTTCAAAAAAAGTCATTGTAATATGCTGTGAGTAGGTTGATGTTGACATGAAAAGATTTTAAAAGAACATTCTTAGTAAATTGTGATCACTACTAGTACTTCCATGATTATATAACCTACAGCTAATGTACTAAATTTGCTAGGATATGATATGTTATGTAGGTGGCAATTATTATGAAAGCATTTGATTATCCCCTCTCATATTAATGGCATAGTCTTCAGTTATAGCTTTGTAAACACTTTAGACTCTATTACCTAATGATGTTATTTCACTCTGTTGACAGACTATATTATCTTCTGTTTTTTGGCTGAAGTCGTGTGAAGCAAGTAAGAATAGTCAAATGATACTATCAAAGTGCCTGTAATGGTGACTGTGAAATCACACTTGAGTATCTAAGGAATGATCAGAGATTCTGCCCACTTCTTACCTATTTGAATTACTTTACAAAAATATAAATTGAATGTTTCCAAGTAAATGAATAATCCTGTTGTATAAAATATCAGAAAATAAGATAGGGAATACATTGAAACATCACTGTTCTAGCTTGTGGAAGAGCTTAAGTTTAATACTCCCAACATTAAGATTCAAGTAGAAATATGACAGGCTTGGAATGATTATCATAAGGAGACAATTATGGTAATAAATTTGTGAGAGACAGTCAAATATAAATACAGATGATTGGTACATGACCTTTAAACATTGTAATAATTTCATAATCAGTTTCTACTGCCTGGCCTTGAATTGCTTCCTCTACATTGTATTGTTACCATTTCTATGCATACTTACTGGAAAATTGATAATAGTATTTGCATTAGAAATTACACAATGTACAAATAATAGGGTTTACCCTAACTCAGGATAGTTTTTTGTCAATATTATATCATTATTCTGTTTTTTTTTTATTAGAAAGAAGCTTCTTTTCATGTCAATCTCAGTTCCCTCTCCCTCACCCTCTCTCCTGTCCCCAACACCCATCCCAACCCCTTTCCAGAAAATAATATGAAAATAAAAACAACAAGGAAACCATGTGACTAAAGACAAGAAATTGAAAAATACTACTTCCAAGCAAGAAATACTATTCATTGGTGGCCACTGTGGCAGCTGAGAGTGGAAAGGCAAGATGCCACTCAAGGTTTTGGTAGGAGCGTGTGCTACTGACAGCCTGTTTTGAGACTCTTTGCAAGTAAGTACTACTGTTTTAGTTCATTCACTTCTTGCACTTGTAAAAACTTCCAATATAGTTTACATTGTAAATTTCCAAAATCTTATTATTAGTTTCACATCTAAAATTGCTTAATTAGTTTAAAACACCAGGTGATAACATCAAATATCAATGAGATAAAATAAAATTTAAATACTATTGCATGATATAGCAAATAGAGGAATGGTAGCAGAGAGAGAGAGAGAGAGAGAGAGAGAAGGCAGATAGACAGAGACCGAGACAGAGAAAGCAAGAAAGAGTCTGTGCCTGTGTCTTTATTTGTGTATTTGTGTTCTCATGCCATGTGTGCAAGTTCAAGAAGATGTAAGTAAAGCATAATAGAACTTCCTGAATTTGAGTTACATGTTGTGCTAAGATGCCTAATGTAGTTGCTGGGAGATGAAATCAAATTGCTGGAAACAGAACTTAAGTTCTCTGGATGACCAAAAAGAAATGCTTATTGATGAGTCATGTCTATTTCCAAGAAGAAAGGGCTTTTACTTTTAAAGGATATATTGTAAATAAATAATGAAAACCTTTGTTGTTGACAGGATAATTACTGAAAATGCATATTATTCAAAATGCTACACTATAATTGATAACTATTTATAAATACGTAGCAATAAAAATCAACAGCATTATAAGAGAAATTAACAGTATTGAACTATGTATCTGAATTTAATTTTTGCATTGGCTTTCCAAAAATCATTAGACATGAATTCGACTCTTGAATCTAGAGTCCAAATTATTGTCAGTATAACAGTTGGTATACACTTATATAATATGAGAAATATTTTATTTGCTGTGTGTGAATGCATTGGTGTTGTATGATTTTTGTATTTAAGTATTGTTTATCACTGTGTAGCAAACAGAATGATTTTTAGAAAAGTGTGTCTAAATACTGTAACTTTGGTCTTAATTCTATAATATTTTCAAACAATTTGGAAAATCATAATTTAAAGACTTTAATGAGAGCAAAAATGGGGCAAAAAGAGAACATACAGGAATACTCAAAATGTTAAAATGTTAAAAGTATTAAACCATGTTTAATTACACTTTAAATGTGAAATAAAAGATATGCAGGGAGAGAAAACTGAAAAGTCACTCAGATATTAACACAAAAATTAGAGATCCCAGATTGAATATGGCAGGGAAAATTCTCAATAGTATCAGACTATTGTAGGATCAATCAATAATAATACAGGACACATCAGGTTTACTCTACATTTGAATCAAGTATGCATTGGATTTGTACTGTGCTCAGTATTAGGTGAAAATAAATGTGTGAATTTTACAGACAAATACCTTTAAGTGGATTATATAGGGGAAGGTTGTTGAATGAAACTTCATTACATCTTTATCATCCACAAAGACAGGTATGCTAAGAAAAAAATTCAAACATCACCAGTATTATCCTTGTCATGATAGATCCATGTCTGAGTGCCCTGTTCATAAGTCAAGCTAAATTATCTACAAGATATTACTTAGAATGTAAGATGGTTCAGAACATACCAGTGAGAGTTTCTATAGCTAGATTTTTGTGTTGATTGAGACATACAATATCAGTGGTATAGGATGCATTTGAGAAGTTAAGGGTTTAGTATTGAGTTTATCATTACACAGAATCATTCTCACTTTTTAACATTTTATTGCACTTATTGTGTCAATTGCTAAAATACAATGATTTGGCAATATTTTCAAATAAACAATAGGTTTGCATTTTTAGTTTTCTTGCTGTACATGAGTTGCCTAGATTTGTTCACCTAGTACACTGCTATTTTGTCCCACTGTCTAGTCTACTCTTCATGTTGGAAGAATATTATTTACAGTTGAATAATATTCTCAGTCAGTGCTTGCCAGGTTTAATACATTACTTGATGAATATTTTTTCCACAAGTTCATTATTATAAATAAAGCTGCAATTAACATGGTATTGGATAACTTTTATGAGCTATCCCAGAAGGAAGAAGTGCCATTAATTGGGTTGTTTTACTTTAATCTTTTCTTCACAAGCCATTGTTGTTTTTTCCACACTGCCTGCAAAAATCAATATCCCAGACACAAATATTAAGGATTCATATTCTCTACACTCACACCAATATACATTACTGCCTGTATTTCTGGTAATAACTATGATAAGTGCAGAAGGTGACATTTAACAGAGCTTTAGATTGCTGTTTCTTTGTGATTAATGGTGGTAAGCATGTTTTGAAAGTTTTACTAACCATTATAGTATTCAACATAAAATACTGGAGAAATATTTATTTGGGGGAATATACCTAGTTTACATATGCTTATTAGTTTATTTAATTTTCTCCTATTGAGTTGTAGGAGACTTCACAATTTTAAATGATAATCTCAGTGTCCTTTATAAGGTTTACAATTTTCCAAAACACACATGCAGCTTGCAATTTCTTTTGCTATTTTTGTGGTGATATATTATTTATGATTTATTAAAGCATACCTGAGGATTTAGAAAGCAAAGTCAGCCAAAAGCTGACAAGGTGGTGGTGGTACACACCTTTAATCCCAACAATTGGGAGGTACAGGTAGATGGGTCTCTGTTACTTCAAGGCCTCAATGAATTACATGAAACAATATTCCGTCCTAAAGAGAAACAACTCACATAAACATTATCTCAGCACTTTCGATCACATGCCTTTAATTCTAGGACTCATCAGAGGTATTTAAGACCTGAACAGGATCTCAAAGCTAGCATTCATTATCCTCCCATGTTGAGCATAAGAATACATTAAATTAAAAAATTCTTAATGCAAAACACTCGGGAAATCTGGAAAAATATGAATAGACTAAACCTAAGAGTAATAATCATAGAAGAAAAGACCAAGCTCAAAAAAGCAAGAGAATATATTTAATAAAATCCTAAAGAAAAATTTCCCAATATAAATAAATACATGTCTATAAAGGTACAAGAAAATTACAGAATACCAAATAAATTGCATCAGAAAATTTTTTTCGATGTAATCTACCGTACAAACAAATTGAAAGAGATAAGTCATATTATCATCTCACTAGAAGCTGAGAAAACATTTGACAGAATTCAGCACTATTTCATGATGGAAGTCTTGGAGAGATCAGGGATAGAGAAGACATATGTAAGCATAGTAAAAGCAATATATGTCAAGCAAATCACTAACGTCTAACTGAATGGAGAGAGAATTGTGGTGCTTTCCACTGTGATAATGAATAAAAGAAGGATGTCCACTCTTTCCATATTTACTTAATATATCATTTGTAGTCTCACTATAACAATAAGACAACTAAAGAAAATCAAGGGGATACAAATTTAAAGAAAGCAGTCAAAGTATTGATTTTCACAGCTTATGTGATACTATACATAGGTGACCACAAAATTTCTACAAAGAAACTTCTCTAGCTGGTAAATACATTTAGTTAAGTAGCTGAATACAATATTAACTAAAAACAGTCAGTAGCCCTGCTACATATAAACGATAAACATGGTGAGGAAAAGATCAGGCAATCAACACCCTTTACAATAGAATCAAATAATATAAAATACCTTGGTTTAACTCTATTCAAGTAAGGAAAAGATCTGTGTGAAAACAAATAATATTTAAAAAACCAAATTTTACAAACCAGGATGAGCAGGAGTCCTTGGCCTGTGTATCAGTTCCTGCCCAGAGGATCTTTTGAATTCCTCCCCAGACTTCCCTGGATGGTCCATCAGTAACTCTAAGATTAAATAAATATTTTCCTGCAAAAACAATTTTGACATAGAGATTTGTTACAACTGTAGCAACCCAAACTAAGGCATGTTTCCACTGATGAGCCCAGTTGATTCAATGGATAATTCTAATACAATGTTCACATAGATGGCCCTGCCAAAAATAATTGGTCATGTAACAAAATGAAAAATTACCAGCCTTGATAAAGGACTGTTAACGATGTGGTATTAGGTTTAATATGGATGAAACAGATAAGTCATAGTGGAAGGAGAGAGTAATTAGAGAGCATTATATGCAGGTATGGAATTGTCAAAGAGCAGATAATTCTAAGTCATTTTTATCTTCTTCATGTAACCTATACCTTTGTTTTATATACAAAATGTAATTGTTAAGGCCTTGTGTTTTTTCTTATGATCTAGATGTATTCTCTTAAATGCATGTACTAGAAACATAATCTCAAAGGAACCCTGTGAAAAGAATGTGTCATCAGGATTTGATCAGGTATGAAGGTTATACTCTCTTGAAATGATTAATGCTTCCACAAGAAGGGCATTCAGAATAGTACTAGCTCTCTAGACTCCTGTGTGGACAAAACAAAAATGTTCTAAGAACTCACACTTCCTTTTATGTAGGATTTCTTAAATTCTAAAACAATGAAACAACACATTTTTGATACATGCATTGTTCAAACTAAGATATCAGTGTAAAACCAATGAATGTATAACAATGCATTTTATGTCCTGAGTTCCATATTTTACATGTAATCACAAGAAATACAGATATTATATGTCATTATGAGGATGAAAAACAAAAAGGAGATATCATACTTTCTGAATTTCACTAAAATTACAAACATGTGTTAATTGATGCTGAATAGTGAAAAATAAATTAGTGAACATATAGACTGTTGCACAGAGAAGAGAATCCCCAAACATGCTCAAAACTAAGGTAAACTACATTTCAACACAGACATGAAGGTCAAATAGTATAATATCTTTAACATATTACACAAGGAAATTAAATGAATTTCAAAACTTTACATGAATTTTCTCAGAATAGTCAAAAGATATATTTTTATATGACTGATTCTCTTGAAATAGTTCCTTAAGAGAAGGAGGGAGACACATACAAGATAACATCCATGAAGTCACACTCTGGGCTGTATCAGAAACATAGAGTTGCTGTAGGAAAGGAGTTTCTTAGCCAGATATTCCTGAAAGTTACAAAGGCAACTATCTTAGTTGGTACAAATATGTTAGTTATTCATGTTCCTGTAAATAACCCAGAATAATGGTTGGAATTCACCAAGTACAATGTGCATAGATTTTTTTCCTTTTGTGTCTCTGTCTTAAGATAAATGGAACTTTGTTTATGTCTACCAGAAAATTCAAACAGTGACATAAGATATGAACCCATAAACACCAACTTTATTCTTTTCTAAAGTAGCAGGTTATAGAATGGTTCTCAACCTACATTTGAAATTCTAAAACATAGAGCTTGTTTCTGAGGTTAATATTTCATGGAAATCACTGTGGTAAAAGCATAATAAAATATTTATATTTGATTTATAAATAATACTATGATCTGTGCCTATATATGTGTAAATGTGATTATAATCTCTATATTACTGATTCAGTCTCCCGAAGATGAATGAGGCCTTTCCACCACATTACTATATATGCCATGCATAAAAAAAGAAAATCTAGCAACTCTATCAGCAAAACCAAGCATACTGATGCATTAATTACTTACTTTTCATCATACTTGCCTATAGTATGCCTATTTCATCATAATTTTTACAATCCTTTCTCAAAGAATTCAGGAGGTTCATAAGACTTCAGAGGATTATGGAACTTATGAATACAGGAATTCATAAATTTAAGAGTGAGAAGACCCCCTTCTCAAAGCTATATAAACAAAAACAAGTATCTTAGAGGAGAGATTCTTCAGTGTTTCTGCCTATAGTTCGCAAGAAGTTCTGTGGATGCAATTTTCATGAATCTTCACTTATGGTTGGGTGATAATTTTGAGTGATCGAACTGCTATTGACTGACAAGTCATCCTAGTGTGCTTGTATTTCTGTGTTAAAAACAATGATCAAAAGCAAGTTATGGAGGAAAAGGGATTATGAAAGAGATCATTTCATTTTTTACCTTGGAGTATATCATGAAAGGGAAGCCAGGCCCACTGAAATCTTAATGCGGAAGACCAAGTTAGGAACCTGGGGTAAGTAAATAAAGCATAGACCATGAGAGAAAGCTGTTTACTTGTTTTCTTTCCTGATTTTCTCAGTATAATTCTTACACAACATAGGACCACCAGCCAAGGGCTGACAAGGCTCACACTGTGCTAGGATTTCTAAAATTTCGCATAATTATCAAGCAAGAAATTGTCCCAACCGAGTTGCCTATAGGCCAATTTGATGTAGGAAATCCATGAGTTCTTGCTCATCTTCTAGATGGTTCTAGCTTGCATCTAGTCAATAATAATTGTAATAATAGTAATAGTAGTAATAATAACAACAACAATAAGCACATCAATATTTCCACAAACACTGCCAATAAAAATTTGGGCTCACTAATCTGAACTTATATTAAAATGTTTTATTAGTCTCTCACTGGTACCCAATCTAAGATGAGTATATAATCCATTACATCTCCCCCCAAAAAAGACATATAACAATGCTCCTCTTTAAAGAAATATCATGGGCATTATGGATTCTGTCACCACCAACCACCTTACTTGATAAGGACAAAACTTATTCAAAAATTATCATTTATTACCATTATATGATTGAATTTTTCAAGTTCTTAAGAAGAATGAATCCAATTGCCAAACTATACCATTAGTAATTGTTATTCAAGTACTTAATTATTTTTCAAATTAGTTCTTATGAGAAGTACAGAAGAATTTCACAGAATGCTCTGTTGTTATTCAACTTTGAATCATTTTTTTTTTCATTTTGGTTTGAATTATAAGAAATGCGGGGTTATTTCTCTGCATTTTTACATGAAGGCCACTTGTAAACCACTAAGACGACAAGGAGAAACATGAATAGAATAAGAACAATGATTTTAGGTGCAGCTACTTTACATCATTGTTTTTCCATTTTTTATTTTAAATGAGAAACAAGCTGGTTTTACCTGTCAATCTCATTTCCCTCACACTCCCATCCTCCCTTATCCCCCAATAACATCCTATCTATCCCATATACTTTCTGTTCCCCAGAGATGATGAGGAATCTTCAGAGTCTATTATATACTTTTGCATAGGGCCTAGACCCTCACCCATGTGTTTAGGCTGAGGGAGTATCCCTCCATGTGGAATGGGCTCTAAAATTCCATTCCTATGCTAGGAATACGTACTGATCTATTAACAGAGGCCCCATAGATTTCTGAGGCCTCCTAACTGACACCCAGGTTCATGGGGTCTGCATCAGTCCAATTCTGGCTTATCAACTATAAGTCTGGGGTTCATGAACTCCCCCTTGTTGAAGTCATCTGTTTCTGTGGGTTTCACCAGCCTGGTCTTGACCACTTTGGTCATCACTCCTCCCTCTCTGTAACTGGATTCCAGTTCAGTTCAGTGTTTAGCTGAGGGTACTGGTTCTATTTCCATCAGCTGCTGGATGAATGTTTTAGGATGCCATATATGTTAGTTATCAACTCATTATCAGGGAAGGGCATTTAAGGTAGCCTCACCACCACTGTTGCTTAGATTGTTATGTGGTGTCATCCTTCTAGATCTCTGAATATTTCCCTACTGACTGACTTCTCTTCAAACCTATAATGGGCTCCCTCTATTATGGTGTCTCTTATCTTGCACTCCTCTATTCCTCTCCTGACTCAATCTTCCTACTCCCTCATGTCCTCTTCATGCCTCCTCTTCTCCTCCACTCATTCTCCTAGATCTCTCTCCCTGCCCCCCATGCAACCAATTTCGTCAGGAGATCTTCTCCCTTTCCCCTTGTCCAGGGAACCATATATGTCATTCTTACTGTCCTCCTTGTTTACTAGCTTCTCTGGCAGTGTGGATTGTAGGTGGGTAATAATTTGCTCTATGTCTAAATTCCATATATGAGTGAGTATATACCATGTTTGTCTTTTTTTGACTGGGTTACCTCTCTCAGAAAGGTTTCCTCTAGTTCCATCCATTTGCCTCCAAATTTCAAGATTTCATTGTTTTTTTTTTTTCATTTTGTAGTAGTCCATTATGTAAATGTACATTTTCTTCATACATTCTTCACTTGAGGGGCAATTAGTTTGCTTCTGGGTTCTGACTATTACAAATAATGCTGCTATGAACTTAGTTGAACAGATGTCCTTGTTCATACCAAATTGCTAATTTGGGTATGTCCCTATGAATGGAATTGTAAGATCTTGTGGTAGACTGATTTGCAGTTTCCTGAGGAATTGCCATACTGATTTCCAAAGTGACAATACAAGTTGGCATGCTCATCAGCAGTGGAGGAGTATTCTTCTTTCTCCACATCCTCTCCAGCATAAATTGTCATTGGTGTTTTTGATTTTACTTATTTGGACCAGAATAAGATGGTATCTCAGAGTCATTTTGATTTGCATTTCCCTGATGGCTAAGGATGTTGAGCACTTTCTTATATGTCTTTCAGCCATTTTAGATTCCTCTATTGAGGTTTGTCTATTTAGTTCTGTATCCTACTTTTTAATTGGATTGTTGGTGTTTTGGAAACTAGCTTCTTGAGTTCTTTGTAAATTCTGGAGATCAGCCCTCTGTCAGATATGGGGTTGGTGAATATCATTTCCCAGTCTGTGGGCTGCCTTTTTGTCTTGTTGACTGTGTCCTTTTCCTTACAGAAGCTTTTCAGTTTCAGGAGGTCCCATTCATTAATTGTAGATTTCATTGTCTGTGCTATAGGTGTTATGTTCAGGAAGCAGTCTCCTGAACCATTTCCTTCAAGGGCACTTTCTATTTTCTCTTCTAATACTTTCAGTGTGGCTGGCTTTATTTTGAGATCTTTGATCGATTTGGACTTAAGTTTTGTGAATGTGGATAGACATGGATCAATCTGCAGTCTTCTACATGCCAGCATCTAGATATACCAGCACCATTTGTTGAAGATGATTTCTTTTTTCCATTGTATAACATTAACTTCTTGGTAAAAAATCAGATATTTGTAGGTATGTGGTCTAATATCAGGGATTTCAACTCTATTCCATTGGTCTACCTGTCCATTTTTGTGCCAATACCAACCTGTTTTCATGACTATAAAGTCTATAATAGAGCTTGACATCAGGGTTGGTGAAGCTTCCGCAAGTTTCTTTATTGTACCGGGTTGTTTTGGCTATCCTGGGTTTTTTGCTTTTCCATATAAAGTTGAGTATTGTTCTTTCAAGTTCTGTGAAGAATTGTGTTGGGATTTTGATGGGGATTGCATTGAATCAGTTGATTGATTTTGGCAAGATTGGCATTTTTACTTTGCTGATCCTACCTATCTAAGAGCATGAGAGATATTTCCATTTTCTGATATCTTCTTTAATTTCTTTCCTTAAAGACTCAAAGTTCTCGCTACACAGGTCTTTCACTTGTTTGGTTAGTGTTACCCCTAGATACTTTTTGTTGTTTGTGACTATTGTAAAAGGTGAGGTTTCTCTGATTTCTTTCTCATTGTATTTATCAACTGTTTATATTAGGGCTAGTGATTTTTTTTTTGAGTTAATCTTGTATCCTGCCACTTTGAGGAAGGTGTTTATCAGCTGTAGGAGTTCCCTGGTAGAGTTTTATTGGTCACTGATGTAAACCATCATATCATCTGCAAACAATGAAAGTTTGACTTCTTCCTTTCCAATTTCCATCCCATTGATCTCCTTTTTTTTCTTCTTTTTTTGTCTTATTGCTCTAGTTAGAACTTCAAGTACAATACTAAGGAGATGGGAAGAGAGTGGGGAGCCTTGTCTTGTTACTGATTTTAGAGGAATCACATTGAGTTTCTCTCCATTTGTTTGATGTTTGCTGTTGGTTTACTGTATATTGTTTTTATCATGTTTATTTATGTTCCTGTTATTCCTGATCTCCCCAGCACCTTTGTCGTGAAGTGCTGTTGGAATTTGTCAAAGGCTTTTTCAGCATTTAATGAGATAATCATGTGGTTTTTCTTTTGCTGTTTGTTTTCATGGTGAGTTACATTGTTGGATTTTTGTATCCCTGCATTCCTGGGATGAAGCCTACTAGATTATGGCAGATGATTTCTCCATTGTGTTCTTGGATTCAATTTGTAAGTATTTGGTTGAGTATTTTTTTTTTCTTGATGTTCATGAGGGATATCGTTCTATAATTCTCTTTTTTGGTTTTGACATTGTGTGGCTTGGGTATCAAGGTAATTGTAGCCCAGTAAAAAGAGTTTGGCAATGTCCCTTCTGCTATTATTGTGTGGACCAATTTGAGGTATTAGGTGCTGGTATTAGCTCTTCTTTGAATTTCTGTTAGAATTCTGCTCAGAAACCATCTGGTCCTTAGCTTTTTTAGTTGAGAGATTTGGATGACTGTTTCTATTTTATTAGTGGTTACAGGCCTGTTTAAATTGCTTACCTGTTCTTGATTTAATTTTAGTAATTAATATGTATCCAGGAAATTATCAATTTCCTCTAGAGTTCCGAATTTTGTGGAATAAAAGTTTTCAAAGTATAACCTGATGATTCTATTAATTTCCTGTCAGTGTCCATTGTTATGTTTGCCTTTTTCTTTCTGACTTTATTAATTAGCATGCTCTCTTTCTCTCTTAATTTTGTTTAATTTGGATAGAGGTTTGTCTATCTTGTTGATTTTCTTGAAGAACCTTCTCTTTTTTCATTGAGTCTTTGTAATTTTTCCTAGTTTCTACTTTATTGATTTCAGGACGCAGTTTGATTATTTTCTGTTGTATACTCCTCCAGGTTGAGTTTGGTTCCTTTTATTATAGAGCTGTCAGTTGTGCTGTTAATTGTTAGTGTGACTGTTCTCCAGTTTCTTCATGTGGGCGCTTAGTGCTATCAACTTTCCTCTTATCACTGCTTTCAAAGTTTCCCATAAGTTTGGGTATGTTGTGTCTTCATTCCCATTATTTCTAGGAAGTCTTTTATTTATTTTTTTGTTTCTTCCTTGACCCAGAAATGGGGCAATTGTGCATTATTCAATTTCCATGAGTAGGTATGGTTTCTGCAATATGTGGTGTTCTTGAATTCTTACTTTAAAGCATGTTGGTCTGAAAAGATATGGGAGGTTATTCCAACTTCTTTGTATCTGTTGAGGTTTCCTATGTTGCCACATATGTGGTCAATTTTAGAGAAGGTTCCATGTGGCGATGAGAAGGTAAATTCTTTTGTGTTTGGATGGAATGTTCTATAGATATCTGTTAATCCCAATTGGGTCAGAACTTCTGTTACTTCTTTTGTTTCTTTGTTAAGCTTCTGTCTGGTGGTCCTGTTTAGTGGTGATAATGAGGTGTTGAAGTCTCCTATTATAAGTGATGAGGTTTTATGTGTGATTTGAGCTTTAGTAATGTTTGTTTTACAAATGTGGGAGCCTTTCAATTTGGGGCATAGGTGTTCAGAATTGAGACTTTCCCTTGATGGACTTTTACTGTGATAAGTATGAAATGGCCTTCTTCATCTCTTTTGATTGATTTTAGTTTGAAGTTTCATTTGTTAGATATTAGGATTGCTACACCAGCTTGTTTCTTGGGTCCATTTGATTGGAAAACCTTTTCCTAAGCCTTTACTCTAAGTTAATGTCTGTCTTTGAAGTTGAGGTGTGTTTCTTGTATACAGCAAAAGGATGTCTTTGTATCAATTCTGTTATCCTGTATCTTTTTATAGGGAAGTTAAGACCATTGTCACTGGGGGATATTGATTACCATTGATTGTTGATTCTTGTTTGTTTTGGATTTGTTGGTGGTGGTGTTATTATGTGTTGATTTCCCCCTTTTTTTTCTTTTGGTGTTTGTTAAAATGAAACTATCTATTGCCTATGGTTTTATGAGTATACTTATCTTCATTGGGTTGGAGTTTTCCTTCTAGTAATTTCTGTAGGGCTGGATTTGTGGATATGTATTGCTTAAATCTGGATTTATCATGGAATACCATGTATTCTCCATCTACATTAAAGCTTTACAGGATACAGTATTCTGGGATGGCATCCATTTTCCCTTAGTGTTTGTGGAACATCTATCCAGGATCTTCTGGCTTTGAATGTTTCCATTGAGAATTCAGGTGAAATTCTTTCAGGTCTGCCTTTACATGTTACTTGGCCTATTTCTTTTGCTATTCTAAATACTTTTTATTTATTCTGTAAGTTTTGTGTTTTAATTATCATGTAGCAAGGGTACTTATTTTTTGTGATCCAGTCTATTTGGTGTTCTGTAAGCTTTTTTGTACTTCCATAGGTATATCCTTCTTTAGGTTGGGGAAGTTTTCTTCTATTATTTTGTAGAATATGTTTTCTGTACCTTTGTGTTGAATTATTTATCTTCTTCTATATCTATTATTCTTAGGTTTTGTCTTTTCACGGTGTCCCATATTTCCTGGTTATTTTGTGTTAGGGATTTGTTGCACCTGAGATTTTCTTTGGTCCATGACTTATATTCTCTAGTGCGTCTTCCACATTCTGTTTGTTATGCTTGCATTTGTACTTCGTGATTGTTTACCCATCTCCAATCTGTTTATTTATTTATTTATTTTTATTTATTTTTTTTTTTGTGTGTGTGTGTGTGTGTGTCTCGGCTTTCAAACATTGCACATTGAATAGTTTCTTGCAATTTTTGGTTTGTCTTTTCTTTCATTTCTTTGAAGGGGTATCTCAATTGCTCTCATAGGGGCTCAATCATCTTCATGGATTTGCTATTAAGGTTGTTCTCTTCTGATTCATCTGTGTTGGGATGTTCAGGTCTTGCTGGTTTAGACACCCTAGACTCTGTTGGCTTCCTATTGTTGTTGAATGTGTTCTTATATTATCATCTTCTCATGTCTTCTTCCACTGGGTGCAAGTATTGTCTCTTCCTCACCTAGTGTGTACAGGTCCAAGGTTCTCTTCTAGTGGGTGAGAGTGTGTCTGATAGTCTGATGGGTCTCAAGGTGGGTGCAGGTGTGTCTGAATCACTCTGTCTCCAGGTGAATGGTAAACAGGACTACTACAGCAATGTCAGCAGACTCTTGGTTGCTTGGTTTTCAGGGGGTGAGTAGATCTGCCTACAGTCCCTGGGACAGGAGTTCCCAGAATGGGCAGGGAGAATTTCTACTTGACATCATTTAAAAGAGGCTTTACTGTTAAAAGGAGTTGAAAATTGCTATTTTTAGAGATTTTTCCCACATGTAAACATATATTTTAAGCATTGTTCATTATTTGTTTTATTAAATATTATTGCAAAATCTCTCAACTAATATTGTTGATGAAACATTAACAATACATTTTAGTGCATTGCTTCTCTTATAGCATCATACCTGGCAAGGGTTGAATGATGATGACAACAAAATTCTTCACAATTTACTTATATTACTCATCTGACAATCCATATATTCTTACCAAGATATTACTCATAGAAAATAGTCTTTCAACTAAACCACCTATTTTACCATCGCACACAAAGAGCACTCACAGGAGAAGGCCAAATACTCTTTGATATCTGCCAGATTACACAAAAAAACAATTGACAGACTGTATGAATATTGGATAAAACTATATTGATAGATAATGACTAAGTTTGGCATTTGAAAGTTTTCAGAACTAATGATGCAAATGAAATGGACACAAATCATTTTTCTGTGTGTTTTTTTTCTGTTAGAAGATTGTAAAACAGTGAGGATTAATCACAGCAGTTTATCATTATACTTACAAGACCTCCCTATTCGAAACAAAGAAATGTCTTCCAAGCCTGATGGCAAGAAAAGTTGTATCATTATCCTAATAAATCTTCTGAACTAATCTAAAGTCTGGAATATTTAGAAAATAGTCAATTAAATGGTGATAATTGAATTGCTAATCTGAAGTATCCCAGAAACTCAAATTCTTCTGAACATTTTCACTATGTTGATTTCAACATTTTTTTGCATAACTTGAGATACCATCAGATTTATGGAGATAATAGAGACTTTGCCACTAATAGTTCATATAAACCTACTTATGAATCAAATACACTTTCATTCTAGATCACCATTATAAATATTAGGCTCAAAGCACAATGTAACCTGCATTGACCAATTCCATTTAAATGCCACGTAGGTATAGTTGACTAAGTGTGTATTCCTGATTCTTAGGGAGAACAACCAGAGAATTAGACTAGCATTATGTGAGCTCTATATTCAGAGAGACACAGTAACTCAATGTACAAGACAGAACAATGCATCAATTAGGTTGCACAACATATCCAATTCTACTGTCAAATGCTTTATTAATGGATGTGTAATCATACACTTCAAACAAAGTAGATTCATATTTTGAGGGGTGAGACAGGCTTTTTCCTGGGATTAAAGGCATGTGCTACCACATCCTGGCTGCAAAGTAGTTTCTTCATGTGGAAATAATATGTTTAAATTGTTTCAGTATTTGGCAAGCACCATGGGAGACAGTTTTAGCATAATTAAGACCAATAAGCAGAACACTGGAAAAAGCAGAAGCATACAAGAAATAAACTGGATATTTTGAATGTCCATGTCAGATAACAAGGTTGATTCATAAGCCCTTGAGTGAAGTGTAAAGAAATAAAAACTAAAATATTAAAGAATTTCTCAGATGTGGCTATTCTTAGAATATCAAACCTGTCGGCATGACTTGTTTATCTATATATGGGTTCTAGGTTTAAAAGATTGGTATTCTGGGTGTATAAAAATGTATTTCATGGAAGAGGAGAAAGCTTAGTGAGTAAAAAATTTGTTACACAGATATGATGATGAACACTGGAATCCCCAATTCCATTTAAATGCCACGTAGGTATAGTTGACTAAGTGTGTATTCCTGATTCTTAGAGAGAACAACCAGAGAATTAGACTAGCATTATGTGAGCTCTATATTCAGAGAGACACAGTAACTCAATGTACAAGACAGAAATCGTTGACAAAGATACTCTCAATGCCAATCTATGGCACACACACTTATAAATATGTCTATCTGAATACACACATGTGGCTGTACACTCATATAAATATAAACAAATAAATAAAAGCTTTAGTCTAATTATGATCTTAAAAATCATAAGCATGAATGCCAAGGTTGAAAGGATAACCAAAGAAACTGACCTACAAAGAATAAACAAAAGTTAGATAACAGGGGGCAATACATAGTGATTAAACAGCTTAATTTACCTCATCAAACAAAATTTAGGATACATGAAGGGAGGATGTTTTATGAAAATATATGTGTAAGACAGCTTCCTGAATATTGTTATGGCGTGAATTACCAAAGTTTCAGAAATAGTCTCATATACTTGTGAATGTTTCAAGCCAATTCTTCTCTCTTTATTCTTTGAAAAATATCTTTAAAGATACGAACAAAGTGTCATTAAATATATCTATAGAATGAATGGAAAGTAGATAAATATCTGTCATGTAGAAGAATAAACTTAGTTTTACTGTAAACTGACGAGACAGAATTCTCATTCTGGGCCACATTAGCCTTAATTATGGCCTGTTAAAACTACTAAGTATGACAAGACCAAGCTGGAAGATCACTCCTTCTCTCACTGATTAACCAAAGCTCTTGTTTCTTTTCTCTTTCCTTTTTTATTTTATAATTCTGAAAGAATAGATGCTGTCAATATATTAGCAACCCTCAAAGATATGAAAACATTCAGCTCCTCTTTGTATCACACAGTATAATACAGATGGTCACTTTGAGAAGAAAATCAAAACAAAGTACACTTTAAGTTAAATTATATGAAAAAGTGAATGATGTTTGCTGTATTGTTTAGCTTCCTTTTTTTCTACAAATACACCAGTGAAGTTTGCCCAGGAGTGGCACTCCCATATTGCCTTCCAATCTCAAGCATCCATCAAGAAAATGCTCTCACAATATTACACAATGACAATCTCAGGGAACCAATTCTTTAATTAGTGGTCTATCTTTACATCTGGCTATATTTTATGTAAAGTTAGCAAAATATCCTTAACACAACACACTTTTATTAACTTTTCCATTAATATATTGTTGCTCCCAACTTAACAGATATAGTTTGAAAGAATATTCTCAGAAATACTTTCAATGTATGCTTAGCTCTTAGTGTGACTAATATCTTTTTTAAAATCACTTTTTAAATTTTAATTAGAAACAAAATTGTTTTAAATGACAATCCCAGTTCCCTTCTCCCTTCCATCCCCCCCTACCAAACTCCCTAACTAAAACCCTACCTATCACATATCATTTCTTCTATTCTTCCCCTGACTCAACCTTTCTGCTCCCTCATGACCTCTGCATCCTTCCTCTTATCCCGTTCTCATTCTTATAGTTCCCCCTCCTCTTCCCATGCTCTCAATTTGTTTAGGAGATCTTGACCCTTTCCCCATCTCCAGGTGACTTATAACTTATTGGTCCTTCTAATACTGTATTCAAAAAAGAAAATGCATTTGTATTCCTCTTCTATATACATATATAGGGAGTCTTTAGCTTTATTAAAATACAATTGTGGAACTCTGTCATCTTAGATAGACACTTCAAAATTTTGCTACATAATGTATATACAAGCATTATTCAGTTACATTTGCATAAATACAAAGCATACATTATTGTCTATTGTTCCTTATTTATGCCCCTCATGTTAACTTACTCTACAAGGGGACTAGGAGTTAATATCCTAGTATTTTCATCTTCAGAAGATATGTCAGTTGAAAAAAAATTAAAAAACATATCAGTGTCTGCTTCTGGTGCAGTGGGGAATATTCTTTGGCCTCTTCAATCATGACAAAGGCCCAGTACTACTACAGTCATAAAGAACAAACATAAAATAAAAGCTTTGAGTTTTCCTTGTCAAAAGAAAGTGGATTGACCATGGTAATTTTTAAAGTATCCATCTAGAATCATGACCATGAAAAGACTCTTTACTCTGGTTATATGAGAGTTAGTTTTAAGCCATGTTGAGAACTGTGAATTTTCACACTCCATCTTTATTCCAATAAAAATGTATATTAGATTTTAAGTATGAATGCTTAAAATTCAATCAGAAGATATCAAGGACATGTCTTTCAATTATAGTCTTAGGGGCCATGATAAAGTTAGAATCTGTGTATTAAAGGTGAGCTTGCTGCACTAGATTATAACTGAATACCTGCATTCAGATGCCTGTGATAATGACTTTAATAGAAAAGAGAGTGAGATGACCCTACTCTGTATAGTTTTTACCTATAGTTCAACTTAAGTCAACAGAGTCTGGTTGCTTAGTATCCAGTCACTTATTTATCTTTTGCTTTTTTATTGAATTTTCCATGCATTTATATCATACATTTTATAAAGTTACCCTTCTTATAAATTCCCTCCAATCTTTCTCCTATCCAACCACCACTATTTTTCCCAATTTCATGTGTTTTGTATATTTTATTTAAGCACCTACTACAGCATAGCTAGCTTCTCAAAGGCTGTATTATTGGAAAAGACTGTGTCTCCACCTGTCAGCAGTTCCTTCGTTACAGCTTGGAATTCCTGAAAATCTTCCATATCTTTTCTGTGATTTTGCTTGCCTGCATCTATACTAACAACCAGCCTGGTAAAACATTGCTACTTTTAAAATAGCATAGATGTTATGGGAGTAACCAATACCTTCAGGATTGGATTAAGGCCCACCAAATAAAGAGAGAACACTGACTATCATTAATGGGGACAAGAGTCAGAGGGTAGGTGTAGGTCATGGATTCTAGGGAATACATACTACTATTTTTCAGCAAAATGAACACAATATAAAATCAGCACTCAGAAGCTTTATTATTATTACCATAGACAAATGCATCTCTCAACACTCATCAGAGAAATTTCTTTTAGCAATAGATGGTGAATAACACATAGTCCCACAACACAAAGTTTCCAAGATCATTACAGTAACAGAGCTGAAAATGAATGATACGACCTAGAGACAATGGATAACTACAGTGAAACAGTATTTTATAACACAGCAAGATGGTTAATACATATGAATTTTAAATAGCTGTGACTGCATATACAGCTACATACCTTCAAAAAAGATACTCCATCTAAAATCCTACCCATTTTTCTAATGTGGTCCTCTCTGAATATTTTTTTTTTCAGGCACTAAGTGATCACTCACTTATTAACAACTTTATGAGTTCTGAGCATTCAATAAAAACAAAAAGGTCAAAACTTTTAAGTAAAACTGAGTTTAGGAGTGAGTAGCTCAATTAATAAACTTCTTACCTACCATGCTTCAAGCATCCTTTCAGAACATTATGAACCATTATATTGGTACACCTCTTTAATCCAGCACTGCAGACATGGAGGCAGAAAGACATAGGATTTGCAGGTCACTCTCTGTTGCCTAAGGAGTTCAGTCTTCTGTAAATGAAACTCTGTGTCAAAAGTGAGTCACATTCATTTAAAAAAATAAGGGAGTTATTGCCAGATTTCAGATGATTTTAAGAAATATGATTAGAATCATTATTAGCCACCTTGAAAAAAAGAATTAAAAAACAATTTAAGAAAACAAGTTCATCTTTTCGTTTTTAAGTTAATGTTGCAAGGATGAAGCTTAACATAATTAAAAATGAATTTCCTCGAAATATTGAAAGTACTCTCATTTGTCTCCCACTGAGTTATTATTAACTGCTATCTTTAATAAACAGTTTAGCTTATGGTCTAATTTATCTCAATTAGTCTGTTAGTTACTTTAATAAATGGATACATTAATTTTAATTAGGTAATGAATGAATGGGCTAGGTATCATCCTAAATTGTTATATTTAGTGAAAATATTTCAATGATATCAAAACTAGCTAATTCATTTTTAATTTAAACTCATTTTAGTATGAATCAAAATATTAAAATTTATTTTTCTGTTAAAAATAATTTAAAATCAGGTCATAAATTTCAAGCATCAAAAGCCTTATAATGTAAAATAATTTCAAAGAAAATGAAGTGGGAAAATAGCTTAATATTTTATTAATAATGCCTATTTACATGTATCCCTTGAATTGTGCTGTGTTTACTGATGGCTGGAGCAGTCTGAGGACAAGAAACTTTTTTTTTTTGCTGTTTAAAATAAGTGTATCCTTTAATGACTGTCATACAATTCCTGGATTAAGCGATCACATGAGAGAAGGCAGGTGAGGTTTCTCAAAGATAGATACTGAATATAAAAGGGGGCGGAAGAGCCATGCGACGATCATATAAAAATGCATTACATTATATATACGTATTTGCACCATCGACTTTCAGCTCAGAAATATTATTTACACTTTTGTTACAATCCTGGTTAGAGAACATTTTTTTCTTTAAAACTGTGGCCTGCTGACGAGTGGGGATTCAAGTGGAGTTCCTTGTCCCATGAGATTCTTCAACTAATTATTTCAAGAGGAGGGCTCCAGATTCCATCTCACCCATAGATTTCCGATTTAAAAAATTCATTTAATTATTCTTTAACAAAATAAAAAGCTTCTTTTTCCAATATAGACCAGTCTGGCTTTGAACTCGTGATCCTCCTGCCTCTGCCTCCTAAGTGCTGAGATGACAGGTGCACACTGCCAAGCCTGGCTTTCACAAGAGAATTTTCAAAGGGGTAGGAATGGGGGAGGGGATCCAAAGACTGCCACAATGTACTCTTCCTATGCTACACTTACTGTGGCTCCAGTCTTGGAGGTCAAGGTTGGAGTCCAAAGACAAATCTCATTTATGATTGTTTAAGAAAACAAAACAAAAAAGAAAACAGAAGAAAAGAAACAACAAACAAAACCAAACTGATCTTGGTGCACTGACACAACAGGACTAACACCGTGTGGGGCACAAGCCCCTCCCACCCTGGCTTCAGGCCCCAAACTAAAGGGATATTTCTTTGGGTTGTGGAGCGTGTGGGGGGTGGTGGTGAGGGATGGGGGAAACTGTCTACCCTTAACGCAGAGGGGATCCACTGCCTATGTGTCAGGTCTCCTTATCAAAGAGCAGCTGGGCAAAGAGACCCAATAAAGGAAAGGCAGCCTGCAAGAAAACAGACCTCCAGGGTCAAGCCAGTGACCCAGAGGCCAAAAGTTATGTAGTTCTTACCCAGTTCCCTGATCCAATCTTGGGGACATGGTCACAGGAAGTCTCCCTTGGGGCTCTGGACAAGGCAAGCTCTAAGGTGGCTAGTGGAGAAGGCTGTGGAAATGCCTCCGCTGAGTGGGATCTGGCAGATGCCTTAGGTCTCCCCACCCCAAGGTCCTTTCCTAGAAAGGACCAACACACCTCCCTGGCTCCAGCTGACTCATGTGGCTTCCTCAATGAAAGATTTAAAAATTAGCAAGGAAACAGATGCGGCTCTGGTACCTACCCACCTACCCCCCTGGCAAGAAAAATTGCTCTTGACCCAGATACTTGCTGACCAAGGCCCCATGACTCAGTTCCTGGAATCTCCCCTACAAGGCCTTAAGATAGCTAGAGCACCAAGAATTTCCAGATGGCTTCACTCTCCCGAGGAGCCCATTAAGGGAACTAACTGACCAGGAGTCAAAAAGTGATAATTAAGTCCTTGAAAAACAAAGACAGCTGTGTTAGGCAAGATTGATTAGCACATTCTGAGGTCTGGTCTATTAGCCCAAAGGATGGGCCTGGAGAGCCGCAACACCCCCTCCCTAAAGCTTGAGGTTTTTGCCTTTAAAACCGCCTATTCCTGGGGAAAGGGGCTGCTCTCTAGCCTGCATGCTGAGAGAGCCCATTTGTACAAATGCTTCCAGTTCATTAAAGCCTCTTGCTCATTGCATCAACTGGACTGGACTTTGAGTTCTTGGGGTGGGGGCCGTCAGATCAGGGAGACTCCTCACCTAGGTGGTCTTTCACTCAGGCCCCCTTTTGGGAAGCACCCAGTAATCCAACACTGCACCAGAGCCTTGTCACCCTGAGTCTGTCATCTTGGGAGGGACAAGCAAACACTATCAGGCACTATATAGGTAACACAGTTAAGGCACACGAAAGCAGAGAGCAGACAAACTTTGCCAGGGCAACCCTTGACCTCCCTTGTCGGGAGTCTGGCAGGTGGCCATACCAGGGATCCTTGAGCTTTCTTGAGGGTCAGGTCACTGGCACTGACATTTAAGGGCAGCAACCAGAGTTATGCGGGGGTGGGGGGGGGCAGGCAGGGTGTTCTTTCTTTATTTTTCTTCCCTGTTTTTCCTTTTTAAGTAGTACTTTGAGTCATGAATTGTATCTAACCATCTTGGATTCTGGTCAGAGCTGCAGGCTCCTGAGATCCCTGTGCCCAGTGGGCAACTTGTACACTGTGTTGGATAGTGCCCTGCAAGAGCGAGAGTGGGAGAGACAGAGAGAGTGTAAGAGAGAGACAGGAAGGTAAGAGAGCATTTGAGTAAGATAAGAGGTGAGAGCAAGGAATAAAAGGAGAGAGAGTAAGTGGGTGGGGGCCTGTCTTTTGACAGAATTTGATTAAAGATGTGTTATCCTGACAAGCTTCTCGACATAGCCATACATACTACACATTATTCAGTGGGAAAGCTTAAGGTGTTTTTGTTTTGTTTTGTTTTGAGACAGGGTTTCTCTGTGTAACAGTCCTGGTTGTCCTGAAATTCATTTTGTAGACCAGGCTGGCCTTGGCCTCTTGGGTGCTGGTATTAACTGTGTGCTACACCAACACCTGGTGCTTACAGTGTTCTGTAAAACAATGCTATTTCTAATTAATCATTTGCTACTTATCTTCAGAGAGTTTTTCAATATTAATATAATATGGCATTCCTTGTCAACAATGCAAAACAAAACAAGTCATAGATGTTTAATTGCTGGCCACTGTATTATAAATATTTCCATAAAATAATTCTATTATCATACATTTTGCATGACCACACATATACACACACAGACAAACACACACACACACACACACACACACACACACACACACACACATATGCAATAACAGTTAATGAAAACAGAGGCCATCCATTAAAAGGAGTGGTGAAACATATAATGGGGGTTGGAGACAGGAACAGGATGGGAGAAATGTCAAAATTATAATCTCAAAAATATACAATAAAAATAAAAATAAATTCAAAACAATCTCCACATTTCTCATTTAAACTTTGTCCTCTAGAAATCTCAGAAATTTTCCTTCTCGTTTTTATAATATGAAATACTGTAGTCCATAACAGTCATAGATTTATGACAATATTAAAAAACAAAATACAATACAAAACAAAACAAATAAAAGATAAAAGTCATGGAGCCAATTACCACATCAAATTTTGGAAACAAGTTTAGAGTGACACCATAAGACCTACCTGACTCTCCTAGATTCATAGATTCATGAAGTTGGAGGAGGTTTAAGGTTTAATTTTATAAATTCTTGTAGACTGACAGCAGACACATTTAAAGTAGAAGTTATTCAGATTGTACACTTAGAGTTCATCACATGACTTAGAACTTTAAAATATTATACACATGAAATTTCACAGTGCAGAGACTAGAAAGATGCATCCCATTCTCTAGGTAAGATTAGGGTAGGGGACATCAGAAATCAATGTATAATGCCTACAGAATTTTCCACACTGGGTACTATTTTTTTGCAGAAGGAAAAGACAATACCTGAGCTTGGTTAGTTATTCTAGAGAACGAGTGCTGCTTTCATGGTTGTCTGATTTAAATTCCTATGTCTCTTAATGTGAAAGAAATCCATATAAAGAAGATAAAATTGCATGAATGTGAAACACTCAGGGAGGGGAATATGCAGGAAAAAAAGCCCCATGTCAAAAGTTTAAACATAGCCTTAAAGAATAGTGATGTATCCTACCAATCAAGGAGCTAGCATCATAAAAATCAGCTTTAGTTCTAAGACTTACTGAAGCAGTATTTCTGCAAAGAAACATCCAGTAAGTTCAAAGATAAAAGAGGAGAAAAAACATGAATCAAACTAAGCCTACAATCCACACTGCCAGAGAAACTAGTAAACAAGGAGGACCCTAAAAGAGACAAACTTTGTCCCCTGGAGAAGGGGAAAGGGTCAAGATCCTCTGAGCAAATTGAGAGCATTGGAAGAGAGGGGAGGGAACTGCAAGAATGAGAAGGGAAGAAGAGGAAGTATGCAGAGGTCATGAGGGAGCAGAAAGGTTGAGTCAGATGTAGATTAGAAGAAAGGATAAGCCATAGGTATGGTTTTAGTTGGGGAGGTTGTAGGGGAGGAAGAGAGGGAGAAGGGAACTGGGATTGTTATGTAATTCAATCTTGATTATAATTCAAATAAAAAAAGTCAAAAAAAAAAAAAACCTGTACTACATGTCTATGAAGACTGTGATTTTCAAAGGTGAAACACCAGGCAATATTGAAGGCTATCCAGAAAAAAATGTGTTATTATATAAGTTAATATTCATATCAGTCTCTATTATCCAACTCAATAAGTACAAATTTCACCAAAATAAATAACAGGATTGTTAATTAATCAAATCAAATCCAAATGAACAAAGATAAGTTTATAAAAATAAAATGTGAATGAAAAGCATAGGAAAACACTGGCATATTTAAGATTCAGACTCTAGTCTTACCAAAAAGGGGATTTAAAATGTTTAACTAACATTAATGTGTTGAGGGCTCCTGGAAGTGACTGAAAAGGAAGAACAGATTTAAATAGAAAAATTAAATTCTAAGAATCAAAATGTAATACTAAAACTTAAATACTGTAGCTCAAAAAATTCCTTTATTGTACTTAAACGTTTTTGGAAATAAACTCAGGAAGGCACAAGAATGTTTAGCATACATATATCAATAGAAATATTTCAAAGTTGAAAAAATAGTCAATTCAGTACCACCAATCAAAAAACAAATGCCTTGATTTTACTATATTTTCAAGTAGGAAATCAAAGAAAATATTTGGGTGATGCAAGGACCAGTTTGCAGTTTAATTTATGTGCACAGATGAGATTAAAAACTAGCAGGGTGGTGGTGGTGAATGCCTTTAATCTCAGCACTCGGGAGGCAGAGGCATTGAGATCTCTGTGAGTTTGAAACCAGCCTTATCTACAAGAGCTAGTTCAAGGACAGGCTCCAAAGCTACAGAGAAACCCTGTCTAGAAACACAAAACAAAACAAAACAATAGAATTTGATTATTGGCACCAATGATTAATTAGTGTTTAGATAAAAACATGTTATTTGATCAGCATAATTAGTTAGTTCAGCACAATAAGTTATAACCATAAATGATAGTTAAAATAAATTCATTGCTATTAATATTGGAATTTGATTATTTGATATTTTGGTACTGACATTTGGTTATATGACTCAATCTATTAGAATGAAAATTTGAGTTTTAATAGCATCATTTAATAGTTCCAGAATGTTTTACATATTAAATGAGACAAAATACATAGGATTAGGTATATAACATATTGATCACTCCAAAGTATCTGAATTATTGATTAATAGCACACATAAGTTTCCAACAAATATTGTCTGATAAATACACACAGGAGCGGGGATCTGACTCAAAATGACTCTACTCAGAAGTATTATCCTTGAAAATATATTCTTAGGATTAATACCTCTTAGATTTGTCCCTAGTTAGATGAATTGTTACCTATAACAATAATAAATGTTGCATTTTACCTGCCGATATGAGTACCTGCAACCTCAGAGAAGCACATTCAACTTGACACATGGTGACAGATTATAATACAGTCTGAAGGAGGCATAAAGTTTTTTGAAATCCAAACTTTGGCAGCTTTTTGGATTTTCCTACAAGGTCCTTGCCAAAATCAGGTTTGATAGATGAGAACAATTTGTCTTCTTGGACATTCATGAATGAGACACTGCAGACACTGAATTATAGAGAGGGGTGAAATTTGCCTTTCATATTTGAATTTGGTAGATGAATATGCAAGTAGAATTAAATGTCCCAGATGTCTTAGAAATTTAATCTGCAATAAATCTAAATGTTCAGATTACTTAAAACAAAGCACAATATCTTAGTCATAAAACTGTTCAATATTTGATTGCCTTTAACACTGATGTTACTAAGAACTCTTTAGAAGTGCACATATGACATCATTCATTACTGAGAAAATCTAATTTGAACCACACCTTATAATCCCAACATTGGATGCATCAATCTGATATGTCGTTTTGAGAAGTTTCTGACTTTGTAATAATTTTCAAATGTAGACTTAAGTCTCGTGGAAACTTTCATTGAGGTAAATATGTATGAGTTTACATAAAGCAATATAATTTAAAATATTTTTCATAACAGATCACTTAGAGAATCAGAGACCAAAGTACTTGTAAAAAATAAACAACATGAAAATAATTATCACAGTACAAGCTGAAGTGTTCAACACAAACATGAACAAGTGCATGCTTTCTTTCAAAGACTATAAAATGTTTGAAGACAAAGGCCCTTCTCTGTCTAGAGTACACTTTCCTAAGTACTAAGATATAAAACTTCAAAGCATCTATAGAATTAGACACAGACTCTGCCTTAGTACCAGATAACAAGATGCATCAGACAACTTCCTTTGGGCTGCAATGTTACTTTTTCTACTATTTCAAATGGTTTTACTTAGAATAATGAAAGACTAGATTTTATTTCATAATATCAGTTCTGTCACAATATTTTGAGCCAGCAAGAAGGGATAGAGAGGAATGAGCTGGCAATTTCTCAAAGTGAAAATTGTAAGATATTAAACTAACCTATTAACATTGATACTCAATTCAAGGAAACTTAAAACATACTTGAATAAAATGACAGAAATTTTTGAAATATTAAGCATAGTGGATGAAGGAAAATGAAAATAGGAAGAAAATATGTTCATATTATGAACACTTGCAATAAACACCCATTGAAATTATTTTTAAGAAGTCCGATGTTCTCTTCACTTGACTATTGAAGGAAGACATATACAATAATTTCAAATACCAAAGACATATTGAGGTCCCTCTACTAGGGACCTCAAAAAATAGACAAAGGTACACAACTGTCACCCACATGCAGAAGACCTAGGCAGGCTCTCTAGGTCTGGAGCCCATGAGCTCCCACAAGCTCTGGTTAGTTGCTGTGGGTTACTGCATCATGACCTTGATTTCCTACTTGTTCCTATGGAGTTTGGCCAAGTGCTTGGTTGTGTATCTCTACTTCGGCTTCTATCAGCTCTTGGGTAAAGTTCTGTGATGACAATTAGGGTAGTCCCCAATGACATTACAAGCAAAGGCCACTTATGGCGCCCTCTCCACTATTGTTATGTATCTTAGCTATTGTCATACTCATTGATTCCTGGGAGTTTCCCTGGCATCAGGTTTCTCCCTAACCCTATAATGGCCTCCTCTCTCAAGAAATCTCTTTCATTGTTTTCCCTCTTCATCCCTTCCCAGCTTTCCCATCATAATACCTCATGTTCCCCTTACCCATCCCTCCTCTCTACCCGCTTTCCTCAGTTTATCCAGTATATCTCATTTATTTCCCCTTCCCATGGTGATCTATTTGTCCACTTTAGAGTCTTCGTTATTACATAGCTTCTCTGGGATTATGAATTATAGCCTTGTTATACTTTGTTTTACAACTAATATCCACTTATGAGTGAGTATATAGAAGATCAAAGGAATACAAATTGGAAAATAAAAAGTAAAACTTTCACTATTTGCAGATGATATTATAGTATATCTAAGTGATCCCCAAATTTCTGACAGGAAACTACTGTAGCAAACAAACACCTTCAGTAATGTGGTAGGATATAAGATTAACCCCCCAATATCAGTAGCCATCATATATACAAATAATAAATGGGCTGAGAATGAAGTCACAGACACAATATACTTTACAATAGCCACAGATAATGTAAAATATCTTGGGACAATTCTAATGAACTAAATGAAAAACCTGCATGACAAAAAATTTTAAGTCTTTGAAGAAAAAATCAAAGAAGATATTGCAAAACTGCAAGATCTCCCATATCTTGGATAAAAAGAATTAACATAATAAAAATGACAATCTCACAGAAGTAATCTACAGATTCAGTGCAATGCCATCAAAATCTCAACACAATTCTTCACAGACCTTGAAAGAACAATACACCACTACATATGAAAAAGCAAACAAACAAACAAAACACTGAATAGCCAAATTGATCCTTTACAAGGAAAGAACTTCCAGAGGCATCACCATCCTTAAAATCAAGCTGTATTATAGTCTTGGATTGGCATTAAAACAGAAACAAGAATAAATGGAATCAAGTCAGAGATCCTGACATTAATCCTCACATCTATAAACAACTGATTTTTGAACAAGAAGCCAAAATAATACAATGGAAAAAATAGAGCATCTTCAACAACTGATGCTAGAATAACAGGTTATAAAATACCTTTAGATTAATAGTTGTATTTGGATGAAAGTAGATTCAATAAACTATAATTTTATATCATTATTTATATTTTATATACCCCTTTTTCTTTCAGAAGGGAAATGTTTGAATTTAAACCTTTTGTTAAGTTTTTTTCATGACTATTGCCAATAACAACTTGTAACCATCTCCCCTTAAATGGTTACAAATATCTATAACCCACCTGAACAATGGGGAACTCATGGACCACAGACTAATGACTGTGAGGCCATCATGTTTCTGATCCAGACCCCCTGAAAGTGGATGTCAGTGATGAGTCCTCAGCAATATATGGTAGTAGAACAGAATTTATCCCTGTTGTATCAATGGATGTGGGGAGCCCAGTCCATATGGAGGGATGCTCTCTCAACATGGATACGTTGGGGAGGGCCTAGGCCCTGCCCTGTTGACATGATAGACTTTGGTGACCCCCATGGAGGGCCTGGCCCTCCTTGGGTAGCAGAGGGGGTGAGTGGTTTGTGGGGGGGGAGGGGGAAGATAGAGCTGGGATTGACATGAGAAACAGGCTTGCATCTTATTTAGATAAAAATAAATTAAATAAATAAGTAAATAAAATAAACATCCATAACCCATTTTTGGGGATTATGGGCATGATTTTCTAGACTACTTTCTGTTGTTTGTTAGTGCTGACATCTTTGGAAGAACCTTGAGAAAATCGGTATAATTGTTAAATCTTGGCTCAAGCTGATATGTGGCTGGATCATGACAATCATCATTCTTGAAGAAGGGTTGGATGTAGAATTTTGAGGAGACTCTAATGTGGCATTTTGAGAAGCTGGATCACATGTTGAATCCTTTTTATTGGTGTCTTGTCTCCTTGTTCTGAAAATGTATAATCTTTTAAAGGTAAAATACATTTTGGTATTAATCTGAGTTTATAACCTGTGTTGTACACAAGTTTGCAAAAGAATACTTTTTTATTTTATATTTGAGCAGTTAAAATGTACGTTAAATGTTTGTACTTTTTGTATGTTTATTTCTTTATGTCTGTAATCAGAATTTAATGTGTCTTCTTCAATGAAAACTTATCCATATCAACCTACAATGAATTATAGTTGCTCATTTCCTGTGGAAATAAAACATAACTTCTCCCTCAAAGCAACATAACTTTGCCATCAATTTTGAAGTCAAAATATTTTTGAAATACATAGGTTGGTTTATATATCAGTTTCCAAAATCCAGTTCTCTTGTCAGCCAAAATAAATTCAAGACAAAAAAAATATACAAGATCCAGACACTCTGTATTTTCCATCTCTACATGGCTTTTTCCATTTATATTACTTTACCCATGTAGAAGGATTTTACTTTATTAATATTAAACTATCTTACATACTCTCTCATAAGCCTATGTATATTTTTGAACATTCTGCCACTCATTTATGAGTTTGTTTGTTGTTTGTTTGTTTTTTTTCTGTCTGGATCTGTTTTTATTCTGTATTTGTAACACTTTCTGTTTGTATGAATAAAACACTAAACACACAATGCATCATGTTTGTTTGCTTGGCTCACTGTGGTGGCTGAAGTCCATAGTGAGGGGCTGGGAGAAGCCTTTCTATATCACATTCCATGTGAGGAACTGTGGGAAATCATCATGAAGCTTAGCTTGGTTGGCTTGCATTGGCAGGCAATTGTCAGCTTCTCTGTTTTGTGGCTGGCATTAGAGACAAGAGACTACGAAGACTAGACTAGGAAGCTGTGTTTGGCTCCATCCTTGCCTGCTTTTAATATCTTTCCTCAAGCCTTCTCAGGTTGCATGTGGAAATTCTGGGCCCATTTTGGAATGCCATTTATAGGCAGTCTTTTTGTTGGGACCACCAGCCCCGAGTGCTCGGATTAAAGGCATGTGCCACCAACACTGCCAGGCGCCAACTAACTCACGTTTTAAATTAACCCATATTTCTTATCTATCCTCTGACACCTGGCTCATGGCTTGTTAGTTCGTTTTCTACATGTCCTGCTTCCTCTGCATCTGCTGGCGTCTCTTCTGACTGCCTTCCATTTTCTCAGTGTTCTTAGTTTGTTGTCCCACCTTTACTTCCTGTCTGACTTTAGGTCACTTGGGTTTTTATTAAACCAACAAACCCAAGTGACAAATCTTAATAGTGTACAAAAGGATTATTCCACATCATTTGTATAAGAAAACTGGTGAATAAGGAAAGCAGATAAGTAAAAGCTAAACATACCGAAATCCAGAAACATTTGTATTTTTCAGATAGTTGTCTCCACTATCACATTATTCCCTAGGAGTTGATTATAATTTTTTACTTTATGAACTTCAATCTATGTAATTATTTTTGTATCTAACAACACAGAAAAAATGTATTTTGTATACTTTTGCAATTGCAAATTGATTCAGCCAGTGCAATTAAGAATTAAATAAACATTAAATTTAAATTGTGAAATGGTGGTTAAAAAAAGCCCTCTGAGAAATTATTTTTCACCTTAAATTAAGTTAATATATGCTATATTTCACAAATAATATTTCTTAATAATTTTAAGGAAATAATACTTGTTTTTGAAAATAGAGAGATATGTATGTGATGAAGTGGTAGGGTATGACTGAATATTTAAATAGCTGAAAATAAATATCCTGAAGTTAACCAAAAGAATTCTTTATAGGTGATGAATTTAATGTTATGAACGTATCATAAATATTTACCGTGGTTAATATTAGCTGGCTCAAATTGTGTCAGTTTATTTCAAATATTATGCAGAAACATGAATGGACAATTTAATCCTACATGAATTATCATGCCCAGAAATGAATACAACTCATCAAAATACTGACCTTTTACTTTTAGGAAAATGAAGAGTTTTTCAAAGAAAAGCAGTGGGAAATATGCATTGCCTGTATATTTCAAATTTGATGAAATGAAGCAATCAAAGTGCCTTATAAGTAAAGATTAAATTGAGGACATGAAACACTTGCTCAAAGTCTTTAGGTTACCTTGACTCCTAGAATAAAAATGTAACAAATTGAATTATGAAATAACACATATCTGTTCATGCGCAAGTGTATACACACACACACACACACACACACACACACACACACACACACAAATTCACACATACATATACACAAATGTGTCTTGCAGTCATCATCATATTAAGTATTTTCAATGGTCACTCTAACTTGTTTGGTTATTTAGTCATTGCGAGGCACTTTTAAAATAAAAGAATGTTTCATAAAGTTAATATAAGTTCATTCCTTTGTGTTTTCTCAACTAGTCAAATTTGTTCTTGAAATAAATGTGACATCATTAAAGATGTCTTCCTTGAGGTTAATTAGTTTCTTCTCTGATTCTAAACAATATATATCTTTAATTTAAACTAACATTTCTACTTTATAAATGTATTTCCTAATGTTTAATCCACCTAATAATATTTATTGAATTCATATTTATTGAATTTATATGATAATCAGATAACCAGAAGCTATATCTCTACCATTATCATACCATAAATATTTTTAATTTAATTTGACATATTAACTTTTTTCATTGATAATAAAGTATTTGCTGTTAGAAATATCTCTTTATAATTTGTTTTTCTATGTCACAGTACAGGGAGCATTGAATGCTCCCTAAATATTTCAATAACATTTTATAACAATGGGCAATAAAAGTATTGAGGATAAATCTATTGCTGTGCATATTATAGTTTAGTTACTCAAGTAAATTAGATTTCTTTAAGGAAAAACACCACTATGGGAACATAATGAGACTTTTTTAATACTCTAATAGTGTAATATTCTGGCATAAAAAGGTTTGTCAATATGTGACCAAAACCTAAAAATTTGTAGAAATCACGAATGCTTTGATATACAAAGAAAATTTTGGTTCTGGTTATGTTGTAAATGATATGTTCCCTTATTCAGATTTTAAAATATTTTGCGATCTTTAGAAAAATTATTCACAGTGATATAGTATTTGAAATGTGTCATTAATATCAAAAGAAACATAATTATCTAAGATGATCTGTGTGCCTTTACTAAACAAATATCTTGGGCTTCATTGATAAATGTCATGGGTATGGGATTAAATTTCCTCCTCCAGAACTCTTCTATAAATATTAATCAATCTGAGGACATAAAACCTCAATCAGGAAAACATTATAGAAATTGGAAAATATTATGTCTGTTTGTGATATTTATGCTTTCCCTTGATTGAAGAATGGAAAATAGCATTTACTTAGGTTTTATTAGGAGTCAAATTACCATTTGTGCTACTTTCTACAGTCTTGTGTTAATCTTTACATGAACACCAAGGAACACAAAATTTTATTTAAAAGATGTTAACCTAACCAAAACAAAAAATCCAAAGATATTATAGTTACAGAAGTATGAAAAATCTGAAAGCTCATAGGAATAAAATGGAAAGCCTTGCTTATCTGACTACTGACCAAGAAAGTTTTTTTTTCTTCCCTGACCCCTTCAAATAGTAGGTCCTCCCTCAACTTGATGTACCATACTTTGTTCAAACCCAAGTGAAGCCTGTCCCTTTCTGAATGGAGACAGAGGAGTGGATGGGGAGAAGGTAAATGGGAGGGGAGGAGAGGGAATGAATAGTAAGAGAGAAGAGAGAAAAATCTGTGATCAGCATGTAAAATAAATGAAAAATATGTTAATAAAATTTAATAAAACAGTTTTCTCCTTTTTACTGGCAACAAACAGAAAATATTGCTAAAATAGTTTATGACAGTTTACTATTTGTCAGTATCACAATTTTCACTGAATTTCTCCATTCCAACCAGCAATTTCTGAATGCAAAATACTTCTGAAAGATTACTCAGTGGCTCCAATGGATACACAGAATAATCTATATCTGCAACTGGTGGAAACAGCCCATTACTGAAAATGTAAGATTTTTATCTTCAGGTATTGTGAAAGCATCACAAGTCATTAGATTTCTGGATCACTTTTGATATGTTACGTGATCATCCCATTTGCCTATTAAAAACTGTGCCAATGATGCCTAATAAAAAAACAAGAAAAATGACATTCAGAATATTGAATAAATGTGGGGCAAACATACAGTAAATGAGAGACTGAAATTTTGACAAGTGACCCTAGTAGTTGAGTTTCATCCTGTGTCACACCAACAGTAGTTAGTCTTTTAGGAGACATTAGAATGTGTTCTTAAATGATGGTGGTAGGAGTCCATTCACACCTTCAATATGCTGTACAGAAGTTCCTAAAAGACTCCTAAAGCTAGATAAACAGCATGCCATGTTATGAATAAAGCAGAAAATATTCAGGAGAAATTTTAATTTCTGCAAAGACCTTGAATGTCTACGAAGGTCATACTAGCAGACAATACCACAGCTTACATAGAGAACTTTTTTTATGTTTTATGGAATGATTCTTGCAGCAATTATTGAAAACCTCCCCACATACTCACAATGTGGGATGGAAACAGAAAATGAATAGACTAGAAACAAAGTAAGCACTTGGGGAGAATATAATTTAGCAGCAATCTGGTGTTACTCTCAACAGAACTATGATTTCAGAACAATGATATTGTTAGTCATTTACCCAAATTGTTTAAAATAAAAAGCACAATTTGCTGATATTTTATTATATTTGGGAAACAAAGAAATATCTTTCCACGCACTAACTACAGTGGCTTCATAGGCAGTATGTCAGTTGCTAAATTTGCAACACAGTTTTGAGATATTTAATATAGGATATATATATATATATATATATATATATATATGTATATATATATATATATATTTAGTTTCTGGGTTGCTGAATATAAGCTGCTCATTGTTTGCTATTTAAAATATATATTTTAATGTCTTTAGACACATTCTCTGTTTATAAGACCATTAAGTATCCATTTCTTTCCCAACAGCTTATAATTATATAATTTTGACAGTATAGTTTGTAATTCCAAGAAACAGAGATTATCATCATGTAATACTTCAGGTCAATTTCCATAATAGGTTTTCACAATGAATTTTTTTTAATTCTCAAAAAAATGATTGACCATAAATTGGTTGAATCTTACTTCAGTCACTGTGAGTAGAATTTTTCAATGTGACCAGTAGAGATTATCTTTAAAAAGAAATATAGTCTCTATAATAAAAGTATACTACATGGTTGTTGAGCAAATTGCATTTTCAGCTGAGTATTAAAAAGGATAAATAATTTAATTAACTTTTAGTTGTTATAATTGATACTATTTATTCTGCTAAGTAGCTGTTTGGGAATATTTTAATTAGAACTAAAAATTAGAAATGATAAATTAGAACACACTGGGTACTATAAAAAAGTGTTACCTAAAAAACAACTTTAGAAGCCCCTAGGAAGCAAACAATATTTCCATTCAATTTTATACAAAAATTCACAAAAATAATCATACCTATAAAAATCAGAGATACTTGATGGCTCCTTCTTCACCCCCACCCAGAAGTAGCTTGGAAAATTTTAGGCAATACCTGAAGTTGTAGTAAAGCAAGAGCCAGCCAACTAACATCAGTTAACTCTGGACTAATTCTCTGTTCTGGGAGTATTTATAGTCACACCACATCAGAAAAATTTGTGACATGCTATATCCCACATGTGTACTCGTGTGTGTGTGTGTGTGTGTGTGTGAATGTGTGTGTTTGTGTGTGTGTGTGAGAGAGAGAGAGACAGAGAGAGAGAGAGAGAGAGGGAGGAAGAGAGACAGAGAGAGAGACACACAGAGAGAGAGACAGAGAGTTTAGTCTTTTCAATGTTGTTTGTCAGCTCTGAATGTATCCAGTGTGATCATAATTAAATAAGGGTCTAACTTCTAGAGAAAACTTTATAAAGTATCTGGAATTTTTGATTAAGAAGATGACACATAGATTTTAAAGAGTCCTAAACATGTTGTGGTTGTCTGGGTTTAATGGGATATACTGCCACATATGCAATTTCTCAGATGAAGCTTTAATTTAAAGGCTGTCTGTAGGGGGCACAAAGTCCTTGTGCTCAAAGATAAGCACTAGTAAAACCAGAAATGTTAAACACACAATGTTGACTGTTCAAAGAAAGGGATGTCTGAACTGATTTCGGCCTGGAAGCCTGGTAATATATGTGCCTAATAATCTGGTGACTGGTACTGTCTGTAGCATCAGGCCATATATGAGTTCTCCAGATCTGTGTTTATCACAGACTCTTTCTCCCTAGATGTTTTCCTTGAGCTTTGTGTCTCTAGATAGAACCCATCTTTATCTAATAGTTCATACATACTTTGAAATGAGTTTCAATGCAGTCATTTCTTAAGCTTTGTTGTATTGAGTTAATTATCATCATTAAACTTTTATCCAAAATTGTTCTATGCTTAAATATGCCTAAAATATAGTTCCCAGGGTCAGACTCTACAAGTTTGAACCACCCCTGATGATTCAGTCCTATTCACCCTGATTTCCTTCTTGCCCCACCCAGATCAGCACTCTGCTGACCCTGATGTTTGAAGAGAACTCCAGGTAGTTGTTATTTGAAATATTTATTTGTTAGAATTCCATCAATCCACTGAAGACATGTTGGCCTTTCTGGGTTTCACTTTTTTCTTTCCTAGAACTTTATAAAAGATGTAGTGGTGAGAATAATCAAGGTCAACGAGTGGTTGTAGAGTTAGCAAGAATACCATAGTAACAGAATTTACTTTCTTTACCATCCTTAGTAAGTGTAAAGCAACAACAACTTCTTAAGGAAGTAAATATTAGAAATTTATATTATTTAACAAGTATATAGTAAAGGATCTAGTGAGAGTCCCTGATTATAATTGCTTCCTGATATTTACTGTGTATGGACATAAACTATGATTAGACTCTTATATATAAAATTAATAATTTGTAACCAGTGCAATTCTCTTCCTTGTTGGCTTTAATGGAGTAAGTTGTGTCCACTATGTTGAAAGCAAATCTACAAGTAGTCATATGATCTTGAAAGTGAATATTTTCATTGTGGATCTTATAAAAATATATTACTGGATCTCATTTGATTTTGTTCCTTTATAGTCCCCAAATCATTCTGTGTATACGTGTATATATGTTTCTGTGTGTGTCCGTGTGTGTGTGTGGTGTGGTGTGATGTGTGTGTGAGTGTGTGTGTGTGTGTGTGTGTGTGTGTGTGTGTGTATGTGTGTGTGTGTAAATACATTCATTCTCTCTAAGATACACATTGAATGGCTTCCATTTTGGTCCTGATATCTCAGTAATGTGTATTTTCTTATAGAGAAATTACACTTGTGCTTGATCTTAAAATTTGGTGGCTGACCTATTGAGGGCCCTACCCTGCCTGGGGAGTGGTGGGTGGATGGGGTGGGAGGTAGGCTGGGGGTGGGGGAGGAGGGATGGGGGTGAGGTGAGGGAGAGGGAGAAGGGACTTACATGTGAAACAAGCTTGTTCCCTAACTAGAACTAATAAATAAATTTAAAAAAATATTTGGTGGCTGAAAAACCTCTTCTGATCTCCACAATGCATTCTTTTGTGAGTTGTATGGCAAATGTATTTCTTTCACCCCTTGTCTGTTGGCACATGCAGTGGTCACCATTTAGTCCTTCACAGATACTGGCCAGAAACATCATGAATTATATTGAATCTATCAATCATTTTTAACATCCTATTTACTATAAGACTTCCAAATTATAAACAACACATACCAGTACATATATTTAGAGGGATGTTCTTTTTTTCCTTCAGTTGCATTTTATTTCAGTATATGCATATTCTATCCAATAAATTTCTCATTCTTTTTAGTCAAAATTTATGTTTATTTGAAAGTTTGATAATCTTAGATAAGAAACAGCAAAATTAAATTATTGCTCTCTATAGAATTTCAAAATATTTTATATATTTCTGAGATATGTTCTCAGATTCAGTTATTTTATTTGAAACAATTGGTGTCTTTTTGACACTTCTTTTAATTATGGAAGACTATAGTATATAGCTAAATTAATCCCATGCTGAGGTCCCAACCCCTTGAGGATCTATACATTTATGCACATATTAAAGCCTTTCTGTACTCACTTTTACCAAACTCATTTCTGGAATTATTATAGAGCAAGAAATTATTTTTCCAGTGTTTTATCAGTAAAAACTTTTTTGGTAAATATCCCTCACAAGTTAGTTGTCATGCTGAGACAGTGACCAATATGTCTAGTGTGCTTTCTATGTATTATTTCAACAGTGATACTGTTTTGAACATTCCAGATACTCTCCCTTTCCCCTAAATGTTGTAAATCACTTTTCTTAACTAAAGCTTAGGCTCTCCCACATATGATGAGACAGACTTTGATGATTCCGCATGGAAGGCCTCACTATCCTTGGAGAATGAGAATATCTAATATTAAGGTTTATACTATCCTATGAAGTAAGGAATAAGGGAACATTACAAAACTAATTCTACAAAATTATTATTACAGTGATGCAGATCAACCAAGTAGTAAAACAAAATTTGAAAAAGAATAAAACTTTATATCATTTAGTTTAAAAATATGAATATTTTAACAACAATTAATGAATAAATGCCACAAATTTGAGAAAGACCAAAGGGAGGTACATCGAACAGTTTGGCAACAGGAAGGAGAAGGGGCAAAAGATTTAATATTATGATCACAAAAATTTAACAAACAACAAATTTTAAATATTTTCATTGTAATTTATGCAAATGAAATTTGGTGCATTTAAAGCATCATATATCATGACCATGTAGGACACACACCATACATATATTGTACTATATAAAATAAATACAAATAAGTAAGTTTAATTCAGTACATAAGTAGATTTAAACCAGACTCTACACAATCATCTGCATTAATTAAGACAAAAGTTTTTGGAAAGGCCAAATGCTCCTTCATAATGAAAGTCCTTTAAAGGTACACCACAGTGCAGTGAAAGCTATTAATAAACGTATGCCCTAAACACTAACTAGTGGAAAACATAGACCTTTTCAGGAATGAGGCATTGTTTGTACATAGCTAGAACAATAAGATAAGAAAACAACAACACCAACACACTCCCCAAACTTAAAGTCTTTCCCACATTCCCACCCATTGATCTTCCCACATTTAAGAGAGATAAAGAGAAAGAGATTTCTTTAATAAAGAAGAAAGACTGTAGTATAGAAAAACAACAAAATTTCTACAATTATTTCCAGAGTAGTCTTTTAATGTAATTGTATTCATTAAGCTTATTCATATATATATATATATATATATATATATATATATATATATAAACTTCAGGAAAAAACAAGAAGAAAGTAAATATATAGAATGGGGGAGGCAAAGTATTGGTATTTACATGCAATATAATCATATACTTAGAAGAGTCAAATGTCTTTTCCAGGTATCTCTTAATGATAAACACCATTTGCTGAAGATGCTTTTATAATTCCATTGTATAACTTTAGGTTCTATGTCAAAAATCAGGTGTTCGTAGGTAAGTGGGTTGATATCAGGGTTCTAAATTTGATTCCATTGGTCTACCTGTCTATTTTTGTGCCAAGCTAAAATTATACAACGGCATAAAGAAAGCATCTTAAACATATGGTGCCAGCATAACTTGATGCTGGCATGTAGAAGACTACAGAAAAATCCATGTCTATTGCCATGCACAAAACTTAAGACCAAATGGATCAAAGACGTCAACATAAATCCAGACACACTGCACCTATTAGAAGAGAAGTGGGAAGTACCCTTGAATGAATCGGGAGACTGTTTCCTGATTATAACACCAGTAGCACAGACACTGAGATTGACAATTAATAAATGGGACCTCCTGAAACTGAGAAACTTCTGTAACGCAAAAGACGCAGTCAACAAGACAAAATGACAGGCCATAGAATGGGAAAAACTATTCACCAACCCCACATCCAACAAAGGGCTGATCTCCAAAATTTACAAAGATCTCAAGAAGCTAGTTTCCAAGTAACCCAAATTAAGAGGGGGATACAGAATTAAATAAAGAATTCTCAATAGAGGAATATAAAGTGGCTGAAAGATACATAAGTGCTCAACATCTTTAGCCATCAGGGAAATGAAAATCACAACAACAAGCTAATACCATCTTACTCCTGTCAGAATGGCTAAAATAGAAAATACCAATGACATTTTATGCTGGAGAGGATGTGGAGAAAGAGGAACACTCCTCCACTGCTGGTGGGAGTGCCAACTCGTACAGCCACTTTGGAAATCAGTATGGCAATTCCTCAGGAAAATGGGTATCAGTCTATTACAAAATCCAGCAATTCAATTCTTAGGCATATACCCAAATGAAGTACATTCTTATAACAAGGACATCTGTTTAACTATATTTATAGCAGAATTATTTGTAACAGCCATAACTTGAAAACAACCTAGATGCCCTTCAACTGAAGAAGGGATAGAGAAAATATGGTACATTTACAAAATAGAGTACTACTCAGCTGAAAAAAAACAATGGAATGCTGAAATTTGTGGGCAAATGGATGGAATTAGAAGAAACCATTCCAACTGAGGTAACCCAGTCACAAAAATACAAATATGGTATGTACTCACTCATATATATGGATTTTAGACATACAGCAAAGGATTACCAGCCTATAATTCACATTTCTAGAGAAGCTAGGATACAAGGAATACTCTCCCCTTTCTCCACATCCTCTCCAGCATAAATTGTCATAGGTGTTTTTGTTTTAACCATTCTGGCAGGAGTAAGATGGTATCACAGAGTTGTTTTGATTTGCATTTCCCTGATGGCTAAGGATGTTGAGCACTTTCTTAAGTATCTACAGCCAAAGGATAACACAAACTAACAATCTAAGAAATAACAGAGAGGCTACTTTAATCCCTTTCCCAGATAATGACATTGATGACTACCTTATATGCCATCCCAGAACCTTCATCAAGCTGCTGATGGAAGTAGAAGCAGAAACCCACAGCTAAACACTGAACTGAACTCCTGGAATCCAGTTTCAGAGAGGGAGGAGTGGTGAGCAAAGTAGTCAAGACCAGGCTAGTGAAACTCACAGAAACACCTGACCTGAACAAGGGAAAGCTCAAGATCCCCAGACTCATAACTAGGAACCCAGCATAGGACTGATCCAGACCCCATGAACGTGGGTGTCAGTGAGGAGGACTAAGAAAACTATGGGGCCTCTTGTAGTAGATCAGTACTTATCTCTAGCATAGGAATGGACTCTGGAACCCATTCCACATAGAGGGATACTCCCTCTGCCTAGACAAATGGGGGAGGGTCTAGTCCCAAGTCCAAATGATATGAACAGATTTTGAAGATTCCAATGGAAGGACTCACCCTCCTTGGGGAACATAAAGGGTATGGGGTAGGTAGGGTGCTAGTGGGGGCAGGGGAGGGGGGAAGGAGATGGAACTGGGATTGTCATGTAAAACAATCTTGCTTCTAAGTTAAATAAAAAATGGAAAAAAGAATAGACTTACACCCTTTAGAAAATGATAAACACATTCAACCAATAGAAGTTATAAATCAACATCCAAAATCATTTCCTTCATTTTCTCTTCCAAACTTCAAATAATACAACTTATTTTCTAATATGCACCATGGGTAGTCTTTGAAAGAGAAATTCTTTCTTCAATTATAAATACAAATATCCAAAAATACTACCAGATAGGGGTGGAATTTCTGATTGCTGAATATATGGGAAAATATGTTTCTCATGTTAACTCCAATGGAGCTAAGAAAGGCTCCCTCATACTACAAGGCACCAGAATATTTCCCCATGAAGATAATCCGGAAGTAGAAACACAGTTAGACTCACCTGACTTTGACAAAAGTCTTCAAAATATATTTTTAATAAGATATTAAATGCAAACGCTGAAACTATGAAATGGCTTGAATAAACCATAAATAAAGCACTTCACAATAAAACCATGGGTAATACATTCTTAAGGGGACTCCATTAGCAAAAACAATCAAATCAAGTATTCAGAAAAGGGAATTAAGAAACTTGTGGAGAGTGAGAAGCAATCACCAAACCAGGGGTTATTATCTAATGTAAATAAAGAACTGCAAAAATAGAAACCAAATTATTCAGTTAATGAATCAATTAATCAACCCGGTGGAGAGCTCAAAATAGGAATACCCCATCCTAATATATATTTTAAAGCATTTCAGTGAGGCTGGGGATGTAGCTTAGTTGGTAGAGTGCTTGACTTACCAGTAGGAAGTCCTAATTTCATTCAACAAAACTTCATAAAACAAATTGTGATGTTCGTCCTTGCACTATCGAGGTGAAAGGAAGTGGAAATAAATGATTTGGGAAATAGCAGTGTGGAGAATAATAAGAACAAAATGTAGTGTTCACACATGTGTGAAAATTCTACAAGGGCATCCACTACATTGCATACAATGTACATGAGTAGATTTAAGTGCATGATTAACATGAGCAGTCAACAAGAAAAAATACACAGCATGGGATAAAATAAATAAGTGAGTAAATAATATCAGTATGAATATATACATATAATATATATATATATATATATATATATATATGAGATTCTCTGAAGACAGAGTGGAAGAAGAATAAATAAAAAAGGTAATCAGAATATATCTTTTAAGATGCTTCTACAATAGTAGGTTTCATTGGCTTTTCAACAGACATTTAGTGATATAGTGTTTGTCCCTCCCCTATTTCCTCCTATAATTTATCAATACATTTAATGCCCATGTTTAACAAAACATAATATATATTTAATTTAAAAATAGAACTCCTTTAAAAAGACTCCACATATTTTATAAAATGTTTTTAAAATTTGACTCATAAGCTTCAATTTATATTTTATGTTAAAGATAATTGATTTCAATAACAACAAGTTTTTAAATTCAAGATTGGAAAATAAGATTAATGCTCACATGTAGAAAATACATTTGTATTTCAAATAAGATAGGAATTATGATTGATTTTCTGAATTAGCAATAAAATGTCTCATCCTCTTTCCAAAAATAGGAACCTTCATTATATTGTATTAAATTGAAATCATTTTGTCAGGTCAGAATTCCACATTACAACACAGTGTAAAAATTGTATCATATGTGATTTTTCTAAGACTTTCATGAAAATTTAGTCTTTATAATGGAAAAGGTACTTAGTAATAAATATCTAATTTGATTTTCTTAATTTTTCGTATTTTCCAAATAATAATTCCTTATACTTAGTCAAGTGATACTAATATAAATATAAATATATATGTGCATATATATGTAATATAGATAAATTTTATATATACATATGTGTATGGCATGAAATCATTAGAAGCAATCTATAACAATTACTTTAATTTAAATCTATTTCAGAGATTAAATTATCATTGTACTTCAGAAAGATAAAATCACTTTAAACCACAATTCCATTTTCTTATAACTGTTACCTTAAACAACATATTTTATTTTTTATTTTTTTGTTTTTTGAGACTGGGTATCCCTGTGTAGCTTTGGAGCCTATCCTGGCCTTGCTCTGGAGACCAGGATGGCCTTGAACTCACAGAAATCCATCTGCCTGTGCCTCTGCTTCCCAAGTACTGGGATTAAAGGCGTGCACCACCAATTCCCAGCTGAACAACATCTTTTAAAGAATACTTAGTATAATAGTTTTTTTGTGGTTTTCACACACTGGAGCCTTTGCATTAAAAATACGAACCTTTTCAAACAACATGGTCTCCAGCATCCTTCTCCAGGATCTAGAGGTGGACAAAGGTAGATGATTTTCACTCTCCTTCCTGCCCTCCATTACAATTCCTCCTGCCTCAAAGCCAGCCCTGTTGCAGTCTGACTGCAAATGTACACACACACACTACCTCTCCTACTTGGGAATGCTGCTAAATCTTGATGTGGATCCAGTTTTCTTCTTTCTTGCTGAACTTTGGTGAGGACACATTCAGCCCTCCATTATCTGTTTCCTATTCCTGTGTGTTAGAACCTAATACCTAAAACCATTTTCTGTCTAGGACCCCTGTGAGCACAATCAGCAGGGACTCAGAAAAAGTGATTTATGCTCTTTTTGTCCTTCGTGATTTTGCAATCTTAGACTTAGCCATTTAACATTCTGTTGACAAATGCCTCCTCTCCCAACTAAACTCGATTCATTAGACATTGAAATTCCTGGTACAGATCAAGGCTCTACTTATCCTTTTCTCTATAAATTGTCCTCTGCCTTACTAGAGTTTGTCTAAAAGATTCCCTCTTCTCACCATACCTTCAAATCCCTGGGGCCACTACTTCAAGGACCCCTTAGCTCTGTCTTAAAGCCCTCTCAGTCTTTTTGCCTAGCCTCCCTCTATTTCTCCTTGCCACCCACCAACTTAAATGCACACTCTAGCAGGCCTTTACAGCCACTGTACATTCATAAAATCTAGAGAAGGGAACAGAATCCAAGAAACAACACCAACCCAACAAAGACAAGCAAATGCAGACATCAAAATTCTAGTCATCACAATCATCCTAACTCCAGATGCTTAGATGTCAGTACAAATGACAAACATTAATATCCAAGACAAGAATCCTCTAACAGAGCCTCCAATATAGCTGCAGCACTAGAATGGTACTTCAAAACAGCAGCTGTGAATATGTTCAAGGACCTTAAAGAGGATGTAAATAAATTCCTTATTTGGCAGTGAAAAAGACTCAGAATCAATCTTCACATGATAATCACAATAAATATATGTGCATTATCTGAACCAATTATAGAAGTAGCAGGAAAAACCCCCAGAAATATTGCAAACTGAAACTCACAAAGCTATCATACTCGTAACTTTTGAGTGTGAAGGTACAAGCTGCAGTATCAAAGCATTACTTTGTGTGAAGAAAATGTCATCCTCAATGCTATATTACACACTTTAAATAATATATCTTTATATAGTGTCATATTTATGAAACATAGCCCACAAGGGTCTGTTCAAGCAATGAAGCTGGCGAAGCCTCTGCATTATCCTTTTCAATAATGTGCTTAGAGATTTTGTGAGTTTATTTTCTCTTCTCACTTTAGTTCTGAGCTCTGTCAGCAAAGACGCTCATTTACAAAAGGGAAATGCTTCCACTAGGGAATACAGTATGAATCCTATTGAAATAAAAGCCATAAACTCCCTGAGCTTTTCATGATATTATTGTCAAGGGGTATCAGGCAAGGAGGGTTACCACAATACCAGGAATAATGGACTCTGATCTTTAGAAGGAAACAGGCACATATTCAAACACTGGGGACAGGAATGAATACATTTTGCCTTGTGGGGTGTCACAATTTGGATGTTAATTTCTTTATTGAATCACATGTAGCTTCTCAAACATGGAAAATATTCAAACACCTAGAACTCTCAAATATGAAATTCTGTGTCATAGCTCCATAAAATAAAACCAACTGAGTCCAGCAGAATTGGTGACTACAATTGGAGAACAGGTAAATTTTCTACTTTAATGAAGCAAATGGTATGTACAAACTTGTTGATAGTCATTTTTTAAATTCCCATTGCATTTTTCCTGAAAGGAAATAGTCACTAAATTTGGAGGAGATGTTCCCAGTATCCAACAAAGCATGTAGACTGGGCAACACCAGAAGGAATGAGGTAACATAACCCAAATTTCATATCAGGAACAAAAGTCAAGTCCATACACACTGAGAACTACAGTTCTCAGCTTTTATTTCCACCTCAACAGAGCTGCACATGGATGACATCAGTAGAAATGACAAACTAGATAGGAGAAGTCACATGGCCTTCACATTACACAAAATCTATAGGCAACTGAGGAAACCAGGGAGTGGGAAAGATAACCTTGCTGGGGGAAAAGTGCATCATTTTCCTCTCCAGTGCCAAAATTTAATCCCTGAACATATATAGAATAGTAACATTATACAGACTGAACATATTATAATTAGGGGATATATATATATATATATATATATATATATATATATATATGCAATAGCAATTAGTAAAAAGGGAGATCATGAATTTGAAGGAAAGTGGTAGTAGTACATAGAGGGTTTGGAGTGAGAAAAGGGAAGGAAAATTTTGAAATGGTATTTTAATATAAAAAGTCATAAAAAGGGATGCAGATCGATTTTTAGAAATGGTGAGATTTCCACAATACTACCCTCTTTGTAAAATTGATTACCACTTTTTCTTAGATTTCATTTACCACTGTACTTCTAGGTTGGAAGCCTAGCTTCTTTCCCTTTCTTTTTTATAAGATTCAACCATGATATTATTTGTGGAAGGCACTCCACCTGTAATAAAACAAGGAAGCATAAAAGTGAGTGTAGAAAGAAGGGACCTTTGTGTTATCTATTTTATTTAGGTCAGAATGCTCCACAATTTGGCACAATGTAAAACTTAAAGGTGATTAATTTCAATATGGAATATCTGAACTATAAGAATTCTAGAAGAAAATATTGTCTTTCTAAAGAAGGATTTATTTCATTGAGCAGAAAAGTACAATATACATTGTATCAATTATGTAAAAGAATGATAAAATAAGCTCCAACTAAGTTAAAAAGAAATTCAAAAATTGATGACAGAACTCAATTGAGTAAAATGTTGAAAACATAAAAAGATGTTCTCATCTTTCTCAGCGGAGAGTTCCACTTACAAGGTGGTAGTTCTAGAAACTTGCTAAAATACAACAAAGAGGAATGATTTTTTTAAATCCTTGAAAATAGACAACAAAGTGAAATTTGGGAATGGAAATTTGACTCAGGATCCAGACCCTGAATTAACATCTGAGATCAGATATTTATAATTTGCACATTATATTTGGTTCAAAGAACAGTTATGATTCTTTGAAATACACTTAGTGGAAATTGATACTGTATGTAAGTGTTCATGTGAGTATGTGTCCATGTAAATTAAGGAATGCATGCATATTTGTGCACACGTGTGAAGGCCAGAGGCAAACACTGGTGTTTCTTCTTTAGGTGCTTTACACTTCCTTTTTTGACAAATGGTCTATCACTGAACCCACAGTCCACTTTGAATTGACTGGGGAAGGCAGTAAGTTCCAGGGATTTATCTATATATCTTCTCTTACTCTCTTTATCCAACACTGATGTTACAGACATCTTTTGTGGTACTGGATTTTATATGTGTACTCAGGGCCTGAACACAGGTCCTCATGCTTAGGTGGTACATACTTTATATCATCAGCCATCTACTCAGCTGTGAAGTGTCTTTTGAAATATATATTTAATACACATGAGAATAAATTGCTGGGAAGCAATCATACAAGTTTTGAGTATAGAAAATTATCACTGCCTTGAGGGTGCAAATGGAGTTATAGCCAGATATGGATTTGATTCCTCAGCCAAGTATTGGCACCAAAGTGTATGGCATAATATACCCTTATTGTGATTCGGAATGTCTTATTTATTTGACAAATATTATGCTTATTTCAAATTGTGCTGAATAGTATTTCTTAATTATATGGCAACTATGAAAGGACATTTTTTATCAATTATTTGTTTGAGTGAAATAGGTACTTGATTTCCCAGGATTTGTTCAAATAACCACACAGAACACAGATAGGGTAAGGCTTAATAAAAGGAATATAATTCCATGTATGGAAATATTGAATCACTTCTGATTACTTTTAAAGCTGATAAACCAAGAAAAAAACTTTCCTCAACAACACTTTAGACAAGTGGGACTAAAGTACATATGTAAAATGAGAACAAGTACTTAAGTACCAAAGCCATCTGGTCTTTGTGACCCAATGTTTTAATGTTTTCACATGTCACATCGGTAACATGTGAATGGCAAATCATTCACAGGAATTAATTACTATATTTACCTTCAATCCTTAGTTACAATCCTTAGAAATTCAAATCACTTGGAATTGAAGCATGGGACAACATCTCTGATGGATGACTGTCTTCCAGTTAATCATTATATTTCTTTTTAACAATATGTGTATTTTTATTTATTTTGAGTGGATGTACATGCTTGTACCAAGTGCATGTGGGGAGGTCAGAGGACAGCATACAGGAATTGGGTTCTCTCATATCACCAGGCAAGTAAAACTCAAATATTCACACTTGTAAACCTCAAAGCATTAATAAATTATGTTAACCACTTTTAAATCTTGAAAGGAAATAATTAGACTTCAAGTGCAAGTGGGACTCTTAAAAATTCAATTGAAAAATATTTGGTTCCTGGCCTGGGAGACTATGTCAAACCTAAGAAGTGTGATGTGCTTACTATACTTACTTCCAGACAATGAATTCAGTGAATGTACAGTGTCAACACATCATAGACAGTAACTGTTGCATTCTAAGAACTCACTTATAATCAAACATGTGATTTCAAAGTGTAAGAATAAAGGTACTATTAATAAAAATTAATTAAAATGTGAAGTCTTAATATTTGGACAATGTGCAGATAACTGTCTCTCTATAGATATATATTTCTTTAATTGTCTTTTAGTTTTTGAAAACACAACCTAGTTTATTATAAAATGTCAAAGAGAAGGATTGTTGAATTACAATGTGGAATAGTTTCAAAAATAAAATTTTTGTGTTGCTAGAGGTAGAGTGCTTGCCTAGCAGAGACAAAATCCTAGGTTAAAGTTGAAATCCCCTGGTGCAGAAAATGCAAAATATAAGTTGTAAGAATTACTTGAAAATTCCCATAAAAGAGAATTAGTCTTCTATATATAATCCTTATAAAATCTCTTAAAAATTCATCAGAAAATTTTGAATTCATGCATTTAAAATTAAACTTAAATTGTTAATAGAAATAAAACTTTATCACTAGAAATAAATCTTTATCAATTGACATATTTTTCAGTGTGTGTGTGTTGTTTGTTTGTGTGTGTGTGTGTGTGTATGTGCATGTGTGTGTGTGTGTGTATACAGTTAACCATTTAAATGTATTTATGTATATCTATGTATAGATAGATATATGGTATGTGACCATATATATTATTGTATAATTTATAAATATATGTTATATACTATTATTTGATTTTGAACTCTTTCTTATTTTAAAAATGATGTCAATTTTTCATGAACTTTCTGACTTTTCTTTCCCCTTTTACAATTTTGATGACTTATGAGGTTGAAAGAATAATTTCTTTCTAGTAATTTACCGAATGAAACAAAGGAACTAATCTCTCTAATCTAGGAACTCCACAATTTGACTTAAATTGTTTCTAATATAACTTGTAATTAGCAGTTTGATTTTTCTTTTTCTCTGAATTATTGTGAGAGACAGCTGGAATTGGGTACATTTGGAGTGTGTTGAAATAAAATAGTGCTCTGGAAAATGGTTGCAGTTTATGAGGATGATCCCAGTGAGGGCTCCTAGCAATGGAGTATATGGATTCTGAACTGGCCATCTTTTGTAGCCAAAGAAGGCTTCCAGTGGTGTGACTGTGTTGTATTAGGTTGAGTTACTGGCTGACAAGCATCCATGGAGACACTTAAAATAATCCAGGTTGTTCCTAGGACATAGGATTGCTCTCTGCAAACTGAGAGTATTACCCTATTGCTGACCATAACATCTGCAATGCTCATTGAATGTACTGAGAATGAGCAACTGCCCGCATCAAGCCTTTTCACCTTTGTTCTCGTCTGTTTAACATGGGATGTTACTCTGTGGATCAAAGGAAGAGAAAACTGGAAAGCAACCCAGCCACAAAAACCTTAACCTACAATCTGTCCTGCCCAGCTCCAAATGTGCTGGGACAATGGAGGCACAGAACTTGTGTGAGTGGTCAACCAATGTCTACTTTAACTTGAGGACAACTCCCTGAACTGCCTGGATGACCAACCAATGTCTACTTTAACTTGAGCACAACTCCCTGAACTTCCTGGATGGCCAGAAATTGTAGACTGGATAGCCCAGAGACCTAAGACATGTTCAAAACCAAGTGGAAATAAAATCAATGAAATTATTCCTAATGATATTTTACTGTGCATACAGATCAGTGCTTTGTAGAATAGTAATCAGGTAGGCTTCCTCTGACTGCTGATGGGAGTGGATGAAGAGATATGCAGAGAATCAAAATTGGAGGCAAACATAATACAGAGAATAAAAGTTGGGGGGTCTCCATTTGGGTCCCTCCTCTCAGGTCAGGGAAACCCACAGAGAGGGAAAAATTACCGTAGTAGTCAGATAAGATGTATAAAACCAGGAGAATGTGGCTCACTGACAACTAAAGGTACCTACCTGCTCAGAGAGAGGGAACAGCCAAGCATGCAGCCAAAATTGTCCTGCACCAGATCCTCAGCTTATAGTTACATTGTCTCTTAAAGGCCAGCTCTTGTCTGAAGTGAGATGGAAGGAGAGTATTTCTGGGGAAGAGAGGGAGGAGATGGAGAGGAAAATATGGTAAGGATATATTTGATGACAGAAAATTCTATTTTTGATTTTTTAATTTAAATTAGAAACATGTTTGTTTTACATATCAATCCAAGTTCCCTCTCCCAACCCTCCTCCCTGTTCCCTGCCAACACCCTATCCCATCCCCTTTATGCTCCCCAAAGAGGGTGAGGCCTTCCACGGGGGATCTACAAAGTCTGTCATATCATTTGAAGAGGGCCTAGACGCTCCCCAGTATGTCTAGGCTGAGAGAGCATCCCTGTTATGTAGAGTGGGCTCCAAAAGTCCATTCGTGTACAAGGGATAAATACTGATCCACTACCAGAGGCTCCATAGATTGTCTTGACTTCCAAACTGACAACCTCATTCAGGCCTATGCTGGTTTCCCAGCAATCTATCTGGGGTCCATGAGCTCCCTATTGTTCAGGTTAATGGTTTCTGTGGGGTTAATCCAGCCTTGTCTTGAACCCTTTGCTCATCGACTCCTCCCTCTCTGCAACTGGATTCCAGAGTTCAGCTCAGTGTTTAGCTGTGAGTGTCTGCTTCTGCTTCCATCAGCTACTGAATGAATACTCTAGGATGGCATAATATAGTCATCAATCTCATTGGAGGAGGGCATTTCAGGTAACATCTCATCTATTGCTTAGTTTGTTAGTTGGGGTCAACCTTGTAGATCTCAGGACTTTTACCTTGTGCCAGATTTCTCTTTAAACCTATAATGGCTCCCTCTATTATGGTATCTCTTTTCTTGTTCCCCTCTATTCTTCCCCTGACTAGATCATCTCGCTCTCTCATGTCCTCCTCACCCCTCCTCTTCTCCCATTCTCTATCTCCTAGCCCCCTCTCCCCTCCCCTATTTTCCCCCAAATTGCTGAGGAATATTTCTATTTAGAGGGGGGATTAGTTGTTTCTCATAAAGATTCAAACTTCTTTCTAGAATATAACTAATTGAAACATATATTTTGGTCCGTTGACTTTTATTATGACACCGGTGGCAGTTTATTTACTGCAGCATGACATTCTTGCAAAGGCTATGACAATGACACAAAAGGCAGGAATTCACCTATAGTCTCTTATCTAGTCATTTCAATTCATTGAGGAATGAGGCCTCATGAGCCCTTCCCCCATGTATGAGAAAGGTGGTATCTCAATCTCATTCATGTCTATTGCAGGGATACTCATTTGATTTTTGTCAACTTGGCACAATCTGGGAAGAGGATCCTCAATCAAGAAGATCCCTCCATTATATTGGCCATTAACCAAACTTTGGAAACTTATCTTGATTAGTGATGATGCTGAGGGGACTATACCATTGTAGATAGTGCCCCTCTAGGGAAGGTAGTTTGGGGGTATTAAAAAAAATACTAGGAGAGAAAACCACGGCAAGTAAGCCAGTAAGAAGCATTCTTCCATGATCTCTGCTTCAGCTACTAACTGCAAGTTCCCACCCTGCTTCAGTTCCTGCACATAAAATCCAAAACAGAAAGCCTTTCATTCCAAGTTTCCCTTTGTCATTTTATATATCACATCAATAGAAAAGTAACTAGAGCAACAGCAAACATAGCTTGTTGAGCTCATAAATGCAATGTCTTCATCACATCCCAAAGACACTGTTTCTAAGAATTCTTTGCCAAACTCTAATTCCTTTCTTTTGGATTTCGTGTGTTCCTTTGTTTGCCCCTTCTACTATGTTCCTTGGACCTAGAGGGAAGAGTTGAAGAGGAGTATACATGTCCCTTTCTCAGATGAGCATAGCAGTCATTTATTCTTGCCACATAGACCAGTTTTAAATCTCTGTATTAACCAGTTCTCACTAACACAATAAAAGTTCTGGTGAAGGTTCAGGAAACATTAACAACAGGCATAAACATAACATTTGAGGGCAATGTAATATTATGACTATTTATTAAATCAATAGTAACAAGAACTCTCATAGAACATATGACCATCCCAGTTACCTGTTTTGAACATGTTTACAATATGAAGTGAGAAATCCCCTTAGGGCAGGTTTCAATCCTGTAATAAGCTATTTGGTCCCTTCCATAATAGTGACAGCAATATTGGAAGAGATGCCATCATTCCAGGTACAGCCTTTTGTACTACATGAGATAAAGAATGGGGTAGCATTGTTTATAACTTTTTTCCCCACAGCAGCTTGCATAGCATGCTCTAACATTATGGAAGCTAAACACCATGAAGGAAATTCTCCCTCTATCAAATTTGTTGACTCAGTAATTTGCAACTCAAATTTTAGTATCTTTCTTAATAGAGTCTTAATATCTCACTGCTACTTAATATCTCATTGTATCATGAAACCAAGAACATTGGGAATAGTCTGTAATGTTCAAGAGGAAGTTTTCTCAACCTGGTGCAGGAAATTAAAAATGACATTTTGGCATTTTTGGGAAAATAATTTCACAATCATTCATGTCATAATCATTTGAAGTATTTATTTTAAATTATATTTTTATGAACTTGTGGACTAGTGGTTTCCATGAAGCTTTTTCACATATCTTACATTGATTACACCTTCCACCAACTCTTCTTGATTCAAAGCTCTGTGCACATGCCTACTTAAACATTAAAACATCTGGTATACCCCATGTCTAATTTCACATCACATAGGTACTACTAAAGCCCTTCCCATCTGGCCTCCTTTACTCCATGCTCCTCTACCTGGGAGAGTTCCTCTCTTCTGCTTCCATAACAGCAAAATATTTAAGACACAGAAAAAGTAATGCCCAGTTAAATCCAGATGTGCAGTAAACTGACTAAGTTTTTAGCTATTTGTGTCTGTGGCCATTTAAGAGCTACCTAATTTCTCATGATCCCACCTCCCTTTCTTTAACTAAGCTCCAGGAACTCAGCCCAGTTCTGGGCTTTAGCTCACTGTGTCTGCTTACGTAAGTTACTGGATATAGGTTATATGATGATCATTAGAGAAGTCACTAATCTCATTGCAGAGGAAGGTTGCTTCAGTCACCCTCTCCACTATTGCTAGGAGTCTTATCTGGAGTCATCCTTGTGGATTCTTGAGCATTTCCCTAGAACATGGTTTCTCCCCCTGTAAAGATATCTCCTTCATTGGTCCTCTCTCCATCCCTCCCTAAACTTGGATATCTAGCTCCTTCAATAACCATTCCTCATCTCCTCCCTTTTACTCCCCTTCCCAGTTTTCCCAGTTTATAACCATTTTCCTTTCATGGGGCACTCATATGTGTCCTTTTTACCAAGATCTTAATTTAGAAAACCACAGAGATAGCTGAGAAAAACTATTGGGAGCACATGGACTATGGACTGAAAAATGGGATCCTACATTTAACCAAAATAAGCCCTCTGAATGTGAGTAAGAGCTATGTGGCTTGATCTGCTGTAGGAGGCCCTGGCAGAGGGACCAGGACTTATCCAGAGCACATGAACAGCCTTTTTGGAGTCTATTACCTATGGTGGGATAACTTGCTCAGTGTTGATACAGGGACAAGAGTCTTGGTCCTGACTCAGCTTAGTATACCAGATTTTTGACTACCCAATGAAGATATTGTCCTGTTGAAGGAGTGGATGTGGGGTGGTATGGGAGAGATGGGCGAGGAGAAAACTAATGAGGAAACTGGAGCAAATATATAAAATGAAAAAGCTTCAAAGAAAAATATTTTAAAAAGAAATACTGTATACAAAAAATCTACTCAATTTCTATTAAATATAAATTTCCATGGGCACATTACAAATATAAGGAACCAAATATTCTTAATCATGTTTGTATCATTAATGATATGGTTTTTAAAGAATTCCATTTTAATGATCTACTGATTATAGCAATCCTACCTAGTAAGAGCTATCTCCTTAGTGGTTTCATAATTGGATTTATTTTAAAGGTCAATGGCATTATTTCTACCTCAGAAAGACACTGTGTACTAAACTTGCACAAAAATGTTAGAAAAGAGACGTGAAGTCTTTCAATGAAATACATAAAACTGTAGAATTTAGATATGTAACAGGATTATGAAAAATTATCAGCATATCTACCAAATATACAGTCTTATTGAATGTGATAAGTTAAATTTCTGAAGACAAATAAATTTAATATCAAGTAAATTGATATATTACCTGTCAGATTGTCTTAAGACATAAGGAACTTAAGGATTGGCAGCACTGCTCAGAATCATCTGATGCCAGCGATCTGCTTGCCAGATCCAAACTTGGCGGCCGAATCTGACACACCAAGGCCCCAGTGGCAGTTCTGCCTCCATCTGGCAGGCCAGGTAGGCCAGGTTTCCAGTTCCCATTCGGAGGCACTGGCAGAGTCATCTGACGCCAGGGATCTGCTCACCAGATCTGAACACTGCAGCAGGACCCAACATACCCAAATGCTGCTGAGGCCCTGGTAACAGTGCCACCTCTATTCAAGAGAAGAGGACAGACATCAGAATATTGGATCTGTTTGCATCTACCAGAAGGGAACCTTGGTACCATACCTACCAGGAGAGGAAGGGACTTTGGCTACACCCACCAGAAGAAAGGATGAGAAGAGCACAAGGTAAGAACACATTCAACAATAGAAAACCCAATATGACACAACAGGAGACTAGGACCATACATCAGTAAGACCTGAAGATCACAATGCAGATGAACCAGAAGAGAATGACCTTAAAAACATCTTCAGGAAAATGATAGAGGACCTCAAAGAAGAGCTCAAAGAACACATGAGAAAATCCCTTAAAGGAATGGAAGAAAAAAACAAACCAAAAAATACAAGATATCAACAAAACTCTCAAGGAAACAGTTCAAGACCTAAAAACTGAAATAGAGACAATAAAGAAAGCACAATCTGAGGGAATGCTGGAAATAGAAAAGCTGGGTAAATGATCAGCAACTACAGATGTAAGCATAACCAACAGAATACAAGAGATGGAAAAAAGAAACTCAAGAGTTGAAGACACACTAGTAGAATTAGATTCATCAACCAAAGAAAATCTTAAGTCCAACAAATCCCTAACAAAAAATATCCAGGAAATATGGGATATGGTGAAAAGACCAAACCTAAGAATAATAGGTATAGAAGAAGGTGAAGAAATCCAACTCAAAGGCACAGAAAATATTCGACAAAATGATAGAAGAAAACTTTCCCAACCTAAAGAAAGACATGCCAATGAAAATACAAGAAGCCTACAGAACACCAAATGGACTGAACCAAAAGAAGGTCTCCTCACCACATAATAATCAAAACACCAAACATACAGACTAAAGAGAAAATATTAAGAGCATCAAAGGAAAAAGTTCAAGTAACATATAAAGGCAAACCTATCAGAATCACACCTGATTTTTCATGGAAACTCTGAGAGCCAGAAGCTCCTGGATAGATATTCTACATACACTAAGAGACCATGGATGCCTGCCCAGACTACTATACCCAGCAAAGCTTTCAACCAATTTAGATGGAGAAAACAAGATATTCCATGACAAAAACAGATTCAAACAATACATATCCGCCAATCCAGCCATACAGAAAATTCTGGAAGGAAATCTGCACCCAAGGAAGTTAACTACAACCAGAAAAAACCCCACTTTACCAACAGCCAAAAGGAGAAAAGGATAGAATCCCACACATAATCTCGCCACCAACACCAAAAAAAAAAAAAAAAAAAAAAAAAAAAAAGAGAATGAACAATCAATGGTCATTAATATCCCTCAACATTAATGGTCTTAACTTGCCTATAAAAATACACAGATTAGCAGAATGGATAAGAAGACAGAATCCTTCATTCTGATGCATACAAGAAACACACCTCAACTTCAAACACAGATGTTACCTAAGAATTAAAGGTTGGGGAAAGATTTTCCAATCAAATGGACCTAAGAAACAAACTTGGGTAGCAATCCTAATAGCCAACAAATTGGATTTAAACTAAAATCAATCAAAAGAGATGAAGGAGGTCACTTCCTACTCAACACAGGAGAAATCCATCAGGATGAATTCTCAATTCTGATAATATATGCCCCAAATAAAAGACATCCATATTTGTAAAAGAAACATTTCTAATACTCAAATCACACATCAAACCGCACACACTTATAGTGGGAGACTCCAACACCCCACTCTCACCACTGGACAGGAACACCAGACAGAAACTTAACAAAGAAACAAAGGAACTAATAGAAGTTATGGCACAAATAGACATAGCATATATCTATAGAACATTCCATCCTAATACAAAACAATTTACCTTCTTCTCAGCGCCACATGGAACATTCTCTAAAATTGACCACATACTTGGCAACATAGCAAACCTCAACAGATACAAAAGAATTGAAATAACCCCCTGTATCTTATCAGACCACCTTACTTTAAAGTTAGAATTCAACAGTGCCAATTACAGAAAACCTACAAACTCATGGAAATTAAGTGACACCCAATGCACACCTCCTTGGTCCAGGAAGAAATTAAAGATTTCCTAGAATAAAATGAGAATGCGAACACAACCTATGGGACACTTTGAAAGCACTAATAAGAGGAAAGTTCATAGCGCTAAATGCCTACATGAAGAAACAGAATAACCACACTAGAGAATTAATAGCACAACTGAAAGCTTTAGAAAACAAGAAGCCAATACACCCCAGAGGAGCAGATGTCAGGAAATAATCAAATTGAGGGCTGAAATCAATAAAATGGATACTAGGAGAAAAATAGAAAGAATCAATATATGGAAGTGTTGGTTCTTCAAGAAAATCAACATGATAGACAAACCTTTATCCAAACTTACCAAACAGCAGAGAATGAACATGCGAATAATAAAACCAGCAATGAAAAGCAGGACATAACAGCAGAGAGAGAGGAAATCCAGAGAATAATCAGGTCATACTTTGAAAACCTATATTCCTCAAAATTCAAAAATCTAAAGGAAATGGACAATTTTCTGGACAGATTTTATTTACCAAAATTAAATCAAGAACAGATAGACAACTTAAATAGACCTATAACCCCTAATGAAACTGAAGCAGTCTTCAGAAGTCTCCCAAAAAAAAAAAAAAAAAAAGCCCAGGGCCAGATGACTTCAGTGCAGAATTCTACCAGAAATTCAAGGTACAGCTAATACCAATTCTCCTCAAAGCATTCCACACAATAGAAGCAGAAAGCTCATTGCCAAACTCTTTTTATGAGGGTTCCATAACCTTGATAACCAAGCCTCACAAAGACACAGCTAAGAAAGAGAACTACAAACCAATATCCCTCATTAACATTGATGCAAAAATTCTCAACAAAATACTGGGAAATCGAATCCAAGAACACATCAAAGAAATCATCCACCATGATCAAGTAGAATCCATCGCAGGGATGCAAGGATGGGTCAACATATGAAAATCCATCAATGTAAGCCACCATATAAACAGACTAAGGAAAAATAACCCACATGATCATCTCACTAGATGCTGAAAAGGCCCTTAACAAAACCCCTTCATGATAAAGGTTTTGGAGAAATCAGGGATAACAGGAAAATACCTCAACATAAAAATAGCAAGATATACCAAGCCGACAGCCAATATCAAATTAAACAGAGAGAAACTCATTGCATTTCCTCTAAAATCAGGGACAAGACAAGGTTGTCCTCTCTCTCCATACCTCTTCCATATTTTCCTTGAATTTGTAGCTAGAGAAATAAGACAACAAAAGGAGATCAAGGGAATACAAATCAGAAAGGAAGAAGTCAAACTCTTACTATTTGCAGATGATATGATAGAATACATAAGTGATCAGAAAAACTCTACCAGGGAACTCCTACAGCTGGTAAACACCTTCAGCAAAGTGGCAGGATACAAGATTAACTCAAAAATATCTGTAGCCCTAGTATATACTGATCACACATGGTGGAGAAAGAAATCAGTGAAACATCACCCTTTACAGTTGCCACAAACAGCATAAAATACCTTGGGGTAACACTAACCAAAAATGTGAAAGACCTGTACCATAAGAATTTTGAGTCTCTAAAGAAAGAAATTAAAGTAGATACCAGAAAATGGAAAGAACTCCCATGCTCCTGGATAGGTAGGATCAACATAGTAAAAATGGCAATCTTGCCGAAAGCAATCTACAGATTCAATGCAATCCCCATGAAAATCCCAACACAGTAATTCACAGGCCATGAAAGAACAATTCTCAACTACATATGTAGAAACAAAATACCCAGGATAGCCAAAACAACCCTGCAGAGTAAAGGAACTTCTGTAGGCATCACCATCCCTGATTTCAAGCTCTATTACAGAGCTGTTGTCCTGAAAACAGCTTAGTATTGGCACAAAAATAGACAGGTAGACCAATGGAATAGAGTTGAAAACCCTGATATTAACTCACACACCTATGAACCCTTGATTTTTGATAAACAATTCAAATATTTACCATGGAAAAAAAATAACATCTTCAGCAAATGGTGTTGGCATAACTGGTTGTGGACATGTAGAAGACTGCAGTTAGACCCAAGCCTATCTCCTTGCACAAAACTTAAGTTTAATGGATCAAAGAACTCAACATAAATTCAGCTACACTGAACCTATCAGAAGACAACGTGGGGAATAGCCTTGAATTAGTTGGTGCAGGAGACTGCTTCCTGAACATTACACCAGTAGCACAGACACTGAGACCAACAATTGATAAATGGGACCTCCTAAAACTGAGAAGCTTCTGTAAGCAAAGGACACAGTCAGCAAGACAAAAGAGCAGGCACAGTCTGGGAAAATACATTCAACAACCCCACATCTGACAGAGAGCTGATTTCCCAAATGTACAAAGAACTCAAGAAGCTAGTCTCCAAAACACCAAACAATCCAATTAAAAATTGGGGTACAGAGCTAAATAGACAATTCTCAATAGAGGATTCTAAAATGACTGAAAGACATTTAAGAAAGTAATCAAAATCCTTAGCCATCAGGTAAATGCAAATCAAAACAACACTAAGATAGGATCTTATTCCTGACAGAATGACCAAATCCTAAAAGACCAATGACAGTTCATATTGGAGAGGATGTGGAGAAAGGGGAACACTTCTCCACTGCTGGTGGGAATGCCAACTTGTAGAGCCACTTATGAAATCAGTGTGGCGACTCCTCAAGAAAATGGTAATCAGTATACCACAAGATCCAGCCATTCCACTCTTAGGCATATACCCAAAAGAAGCACATTCATACAAGAAAGACATCTATTCAACGATGTTCATAGCAGCACTATTTGTAATAGCAAGAAACTGGAAGCAGCCTAGATGCCTCAACCAAAGAATGGATAGAGAAAATATTGTACATTTACACAATGTAGTACTACTCAGTGGAAAAAAAAAAAACAATGGAATCTTCAAACTTGGAGGAAAATGGATGGAATTAGAAGAAACCATTCTGAGTGAGGTAACCTAATCACAAAAAGACATAGTATGTACTCACTCATATGTGGAGTTTAGACATAGAGTAAATGATTACCAGCCTACAATCCACAATTCCAGAGAAGGTAGTAAACAAGGAGGACCCTTAGAGACACATACATTGTCTCCTGGATTAGGGGAAAGGGTCAAGATCCCCTAAGCAAATTGGGGGCACGGGAAGTGGGGAGAGGGAACTAGAAGAATGAGAAGGGGAGAAGAGAAGGGATACAGAGGACATGAGGGAGCAGAACATTTGAGTCTGGGGAAGAATAGAAGATACAAGAATGGATATACCATAATAGAGGGAGACATTTTAGGTTTACAGAGAAATAAAGCACTAGGGAAATATCTGGAGATCTAAAAAAATGACACCAGCTAACAATCTAAGCAACAGAGGAGAGGCTACCTTAAATGCCCTCCCCAAATAATAAGTTTGATGATGGACTTATATGCCACCCAATAGCCCTCATCCAGCAGCTGGTGGAAGTAGAAGCAGACACCCACAATTAATCACTGAAGTGAACTGGAACCCAGATGCAAAGAAGCAGGAGGGAAGAGCAAAAGGGTCCAGACCAGACTGGTGAAACCCACAGAAACAGCTGTTATGAACATTGGGGAACTCTTGATCCCCAGACGGATCACTGGAATTACCAGCATGGGACTGATCCAGACCCCAGGAACATGGGTTTCAGTGAGGAAACCTTGGAAATCTATGGGACCTCCTGTATTAGTTCAGTACTTATCCCTAGGATAGGTGTGGAGTTGGGGAGCCAATTCATATATAGGAATACTCCCTGAGCCAAGACACATGGGGATGGGCCTAGGCCCTATCCCAAAGTATACGATAGACTCTGATGACAACCTATGGAAGATCTCACCATCCAGGGGGAGCAGAAAAGATATGTTATAGATAGGGATTTAGTTGGGGTGGCTGGTAGGGGAGGATGGTAGGGAGAATGGAACTGGTATTGTCATGTAAAACAATCCTGTTTCTAATTCAAATAAAAAAAAATCTGAGAAAAAGAAACCAAGGTGGGGATGCATTATTTAAGCAATATAGAGTTTATATGGAAATTAGCTTAAGTGTAGATTTAAAACAAAAAGTGCCAAAAAGTCTTTTGTTCACACAATTTTAAATTTAGAATTGGGAAGTGTTGAAAGTAAGGTACAAATAGCAATTATCTACAACACTGATAAAAATCCTTTTGCAGGGGCTGGAGAGATGGCTCAGAGATTAAGAGCAGTGGCTGCTCTTCCACAGGTCCTGAGTTCAATTCCCAGCAACAACATGGTGGCTCATAACCATCTGTTATGAGATCTGGTGCCCTCTTCTGGCATGCAGATATACATGGAAGCAGAATGTTGTATACATAATAAATAATTAAATCTTTTAAAATGCTTTTGCAAATGTATGACCTCGCGGTAACTTTTGTGGTTACATATGTGCATATATGATATTCATATATAATATATATATATATATATATATATATTATATATATGTGTGTGTGTGTGTGTGTGTGTGTGTGTGTGTGTGTGTGTGTGTGTGTGTGTGTGTTGCTCTCCTGTAAATGTAAGCCACCAGTTGACTTCAGATTTACTTCTCAAAAAAATACAAAACTAACATTTAAGTCAAAATCTCGGCGAACACATAGGTTTTCTTTTTCAGCTTGGCTTGTTCAAATTCTCAGTGAACATACAGTTTTGTTTCAGCTAGGCTGGATATCTGATGAACCAAAGGGATCCACCAATCTGTGTTTCCCACCTTAATAGAATTACAGGTGTGCAGCAAAATGGATTGATTTCTAAGAGGATTATGGGTTCTGAATTGATGTCCTCATTTTTACTGTGTGAGCACTTCAGTAACTGAAGGATCCTCACAGCTCTGCCAATGAGGCGTTTCCTTGATGGCAGACTTTCTTCTGTATATATGTTTCTTTCATTGGTTGATGAATAAAACACTAGAGGCAGAAATATAGGATTGGCTAGGAGATGAAGACAATGCTGGGGAGAGAGGCAGTGAGTCACTTCGAGGCTACACCATGTAGAGACTGGGAAGATGAGATGCTCCAGGTGTTCTCTGGGAAGATAAGGCCATGTACAAATAAATAGATTAGTAGTTAACAGTTAATAATTAAGAGATAGCCAGTAAGAAGCCCTAGAAATCATCCAACAGCTTCAATTTTCGACAGTAAAATTTTAATGTGAAGTAGTCTATATACTATACAATGAATCAGTCAGAAATAGTTTGGAGGGGTTGCAAGATGATTATAGTTATTATTTATATGCATGAAAAATCAAAAATATAGTTGGCCTTTCTATTACTTCTTCAGTTATTTAAACATTGCTAATTACCACTTTGAATAAAGTAATACTTTCCCTTTTTTCCCTTTGTGAATTGATGGGGGATGTCCACTAGCTGATCACCAGGAAAGGCTCCTGCAGACAGGCTGTACCAACATACCTTCCAGTGAACAATGCAATCTAAATGTCACTCTAGCCCCCTCCAAACTCATACAACCCCTAAGACCTCAGAGGCTCCCTTGGGCACACACATCTACTGCACAAAACTGACCAAGACCAGCTCCCTAAGATGCAGACAGTGACCACAACAATCAGTCCAAGAGAGGATACCTAAGATACACAAACCAAAAGCAAGTATCAGACCAAAATTCAAAGACACTGCCTGCAATGACTGGAAGAAGAAAAGGTTAGATGATAATGCAAGAATATATTCAATAACTGAATGAAAAATATGGCACCAATAGAATCTAGTGGGCCTACAACATGAAGACCCAAACAGAACAATACAGAACAAGCAGAAAATAATGGCATTAAAAATAAGTTTATGAAGTTGATAGAGACACTTAAAGAGGAAATGAAAAATTCCCTTAAAGAAATCAAGGAAAAGACAGACAAAAAATGGAAAAAGTCAATAAATCTTTTAAAGGAAATCAAGAAAGAGCAATCAAAGAGGTAGAGGAAACAGTACAAGTTTTGAAAATTGAAACATAGGCAATGAAGAAAACACAAATCTGTGTAAGTGAAGAGGAAATACAGATTCAAGCATAACTAAAAGAATGCAAGAAAGGAAAGAGATTCTAAGGTGTTGAAGATACAATAGAGGAAATAGAAACATCACTCAAAGAAAACACTAAAGTCAACAGTGTCATAATACAAACTGTCTAGGAAATCTGGCACATCATAAAAACACCAAAACAAAGAAAAATATGGATAGAATAAGAAGAATACCAGCTCCAACGCATAGAAAATATATTCAACAAAATAATAGAAGCAAACTTTTCCAACCTAAAGAAAAAAATGCCTCTGAAGATAAAAGAAGTTTGCATAATATCAAATCAACTGTATCCCCAACAACAGTCCTTTGGCCACATAATAACCAAAATAAAAAATAAACAGAATAAAGAAAGAATATTAAGATCTTCAAAGGAAAAATGGCTAGTAACATATAAGTGCAAGTGCAGAACAATCAGATTAACATCTGATTCTCAGTGGAGATTCCAAAAGCCAGAAGCATAGATATTCTACTGACATTAAGAGTCCATACATGCCAACCCGGAATATTATATCCAAGAAAACTTTCAATTACCATAGATGGAGACAACAAGATATGCCATTGAATAAACCAGATTTAATCAATCCTATCCACAAACAGAGCCCTACAGAAAGCACTAGAAGGAACCCAAGTATGTTATTGCTACTCACAGGCAATAAATAATCCCCCATAAATATATAGAAAAAATAAAAAAGCCCAGAATAGCTAAAACAATCCTGTATAATAAATGAACATTCAGAGATGTCACCAGCCCTGACTTCAATCTCTTTTATAGAGCTATGGTAAATAAAAACAGCTTGCTATTAGCATAAAAGCAGATGAGTAGATCAATTGAATCATATCCATGACCCTGATATTAATCCACACACCAAAGAACACCTGATTTTAGACAAAGAAGCCAAAATGGTACAATGAGAAAAGGAAAGAATCTTTTACCAATGGTGCTGGCATAACTGGATGTCAACATGTTGATGAATGCAAATAGACTCATATCTATCGCCCTGCAGAAAACTGAAGTTCAAGTGGATAAATGACCTCAATATAAATCTATCCATATTGAACTGCAAAAAAGAGAAAGTGAGAAGTACCCTTGAACGAATTGGCAAAAGAGACCACTTCCTAAATATAAAACTAGTAGTACAGACACTGAGAGCATCAATCAATAAAGGGATCCTCCTGAAAATGAAAAGCTCCAGTAAGGCAAAGGACACTGTCAATAAGAAAAACAGTAGCCTATAGAATGGGAAAAGATCTTCTCCAACCCCATATCTGACAGAGGGGTGATCCTCAAAATTTACTAAGAATTCAAGAAGAATGTCACCAAAACATTGCTCTCTCACATCCTTTGAAAAGTTCTACTAAACATTTTTGTTTTTCAGAAAAGAAAAGAAAAAAATAGATTTGGGGTTCTAAAGTTTCTAATGTGAGAAAATTTAAGTATAAATCCACATGTTCCAAATGCCTTTGTATAGAGAGTATCATAAGCAACAAATGCAGAAGAACAACTTAAACAAATGAAATCTTTGATTAGTATAATAATATTAATCAAAGTCAATTTTATTCTATACTTTAATTATGAATAATCTAAAAACATAACTAACACTTTAATAGTGTAACCTATCATTTGGTTGTCCATTTTCATGTGGTCAGCTCTGAAAGCAGCCATATGAGTAACATTATATAGACTAATCACGTTAAATTTTGGAATATATGTAACATATTCCAAATTAATAAATGGACAAAGATGCCATGAATTTAAAAAAAAAGCAACACAGTGAGGTATATGAGATAATTTAGTGACAAGAAAACAGAAGGGAGAAATTATGTAACTATATTATAATCTCAAAAGTAAAGGAAAAATATTTAAATGGAAATAAAGAAAACCTTAAGGATAAATGTGCTCCTCAGCCCTGAAGGAAAATAGAGTAGGGAAACAGGAATGCAGGTAAAACCAGAAGGTGAAGGGGTGAGCAAGGAGCATTCCCCCATTCCCAAAGCATGATGCTCTGAATTATATCTAAATTTCAGTTAACTGTGGAGAAGTGACAACTGTTTCTTTTTGCTTTGGTTTCACATGTCATCCAGCACTATTTATTGCAAATCGCAGTCCTGGCTGCTATGCCACTGTCTTTGGAAACAAAATCTATGCCACTGTCTTTGGAAACAAAATCAACACTATAGTTGCATATAGTGGAATGGAATGAATGTGTTTTGGTTAAAAGCTCTAAATTTCACAGGAGTTAAAATGGCTTTCTCGCTAGATTTAGGATATATATTCTTGGAGCTGTGAGCAAATTGTATGTATGCAAAAGAAATTAATGTGGGAAATCACATGGTAATGTGACAACAGAATAAGTGTATTTTAGAAATGCATGTTTTTAAAAATCCTTTTTCTTTTTTGTTGCTATGTTTTATTTTTTGTTTGTAAAATGTTAACTTTATTAAATTGACCTTAAGTTTTTGTGACTTGTCATATCTAATGAAATCTGGGTATAATGAGAATGATGTATCATTCTCTAGAACATCAAACATCAAAATGTGGCTTTTCTCCATCCCTTATCTCCATCCTCATTTTAAAAGGCACTGGAGAAGATTGTGACACCAAAGTTTTCAGTAATGTCATTTCATGAAATGATCTTTGTTAATGAGAATACTCTAAGAGCTTTTATAGGAGAGACAAATATGCCCAGTGGTCCTTTCATTTTAATTATTTCTTTCATACAATATATTTTACAAATGTTTTACCTTCTCTGAACTTCTCTCAGTTGTGCCCCACCTGACTACCTATCCAATTATATTCTCTCTCACACACAATCTCTCTCTTTCTCTCTCTCAGAAACAAAAATCATGAAACCAACAAAAAGCCCATAAAAGAAATATTAAAACAAATAGACAAAAGTTAAATAAGACAAAAAATTCCAAACAATAATGAATGAAAGAAAATTCCAAAAAAATACATCATTAAATTCGCTTTGACCTGGCCAACTACTTCTTGCCATAGTGACTTCCCAGTAATGTAGATAATATACCAAGTATAAGTAGATTCTTGGATAGGCATGGAATTTTGTCCAGTAATGTTCTTTTCAGTTCTCAGTTCCCATCTGGCTTGACCCTTTGAAGGTGTTGTCCATGCTACCACATTTTCTTTGAGTTCATACCTATATCACTTCATGGTCTCTTTAAGACACAGTTTCCTTGTAGTTATCTACCACCTCTGTCTCTTACACTCTTTATGCCAGTTCTTCTATATAGATTCCTGAACCTTGAAAGTAGGGGTTTGATATACAAAAATATTTAAGAATGAATGTTCAAAATTCTCTCATCGTATACACATAGTCCAATTGTGGATCTTTATATAATTCCCATCTACTATCTTCTCATAGTTTGTTGAATAAAATACTATTCTATAGGTACAGAAGTTTGTTTTATTAGGAGTCAGTAACTGATATATCAAGAATGATCATTTGATTCTTCCTATGCCACCCCGAAGTTACTGGGAATTTCCTGTCATCTCCTGGATCTAACAGCACTGATCCTATTTTCTTACATCATGATTAATGTAAATGAGGGGGTGTGCATAGCAACTGTCTATGCTTTGTAGTGTCTTCTACCTGTTGCCTGAAAGATAAGCCTTAAAGTTCCTTAACTTTTTGCTCAAAGTATACACACCCCCTATCCCATTTGAAGCTGGTTCTACCTCCATGGGTAAGATGCTTGACTTTACTTACCTTATGGCATTTTCTTCCATATAATATAAAATTCAAATTCAAAAATTGCTTTAAAAATGTTTTTCCCGCATCAGAAAAATTCTTGGATTCTGAAAAACAATCATGCCTTCATCACCATTAAATGCTGTGCAAGAGAATTTGCTGCACCTTGCATGTTGAAGATTCTGCAATACTCAGCTCAGGAATCTTAACAGTCACACACACCTTACATTCTTATATACATGAACATGGACTATACTTCTCCCAATTAGGGAAAGAAGTCTCCCATAAATATAACTGTGATGGTTTCATTAATACTTAATATTTAATACATATTTAATAAATCATATTAGTCATGTAAACCAAGGAAAATGCTACAGACTCCTGAAGGTCAATATTTGGACAAGTATTGGAGTCCTAATGATGAGAATTAGGAAAAAATAAATTGAGGTGTTATATGCATAATTTTCTGAGAGAAAGAAAATTTCAAAAATAGTCACATCAGCTTAACTTGACATTTCTTATATAATCCATCACATGGAACCTGTTTTGTGACGTACAAGGACACTTTCCAATTGGTTTGTGCAAAGGAACATAGGTATATGAGACAATGCAACCCAATTTCCAAATGTAGTCTCATTATACATCCAATCCAGATGGAATGGATAGGTGGAATGGCAGAGCTGCAAGTTGAAACCAGAAAAGTTATTCTGAAATCACTTTTGGTTATTCTAAACTTTCAGAGTTTATTCTTTGGGGTTTTGTCAACCGCAGTGTTTAAGCACTGATATCTGGCTTGCTTGCCATGAAGGTTCCCTCTCTTCCCCTGTACCGCCTTTTGAGCAGTTCTTCTGTTTCCTTTCACTAACCTTGACCATCAAATTTAATTTTTCTTGTCACCTTGGGAACATCTCTGAATATATCATTAGTCTTCATAACATTTACCTCAACTTCTCCACCTAACTATTTGAAGAACCAATACATTTCATAAAGAAATACAATGTTTTTTATTTTCATGTATTTCATCAGTATTTTCAACTCTTATCTGTGCCATATCAACATAAGCTATAGACATGAGTATTGTGAGTTTTTCATTTGGTATCAAATTTAAATGGGGAAATTCCAAAGAGTTTCACTTAGAATATGTAAAGTCATATTATTTCTAAATAATTCTTGATGCCACCATACTAACAGTATTTTAAATTATTCCTTTATGAAAAATTAGTTATTGAATGGGTCATTGGTTATTCTTACTGTTGTTTTTCTGGTTTTCAGAGTTATTTATATTCTCAGGATATTAAATCTCGGCCAGATGTACATCTGGCATCAATTTTTACTCCCATTCTGTAGGATACTTCTTAATTTTCTTGAATGATCCTTAAGCCATGCAGAAGTGTTTTGGTTTCGTGAAGTCCCTCTCATCAATTATTGGCCTCATTTCCTTGGCTAATAGGTTCCTACTCAGAAAGCCCTTTCCTAAACTGGCCTAGGTTTTCTTACAGAAAGGTTTAGGTCTCTGAGATATCTGAAATTAGATTTTGTGCAAGATTGCAGATAAGTGTGACTTAAGATTCTGCCTTAAAAAAAATTCCCAGCACCATTTCTTGATGATGTTTTCTTTTACCCACTGTATGTTTTTGGTGTATTTATCAAATATTGATTGGCAGAAGTTCATATACAATTAAAGTAAAATAAAGAGGGAGGGAAATCCGTGATCAAGTCAGATTTCTTAACTGTTGCCAATCAGTGAAGTAAACTCACAATGCAGAATGAGGCTGTAATGCCACCACTGAGCTGCCACTCCTGTAGTTCACAATGGCAATCAGGAAAGTTTGAGGAAGGACACCAAGTCATGGCCTCAGCAACCCCTCTTCAGTTCAAGAGAGCATGCATGAACACTCCCTCCTGTTTTTTTAATTTTATTTATTTTTATTACTTTTACACCAACCATAGTTTCCCCTCCCTCCCATCCTTCCCATCACCCACCCCCCCCAATCTGCCTCCATCTAATCCTTAGAAATGGTAAAGCCTCCCATGGGGAATCAACAAAGCCTGGCTCATTCAGTTGAGACAGGACCAACCCCTGTGCTTCATGGCTGAACAAGGCATGGCACCATATGGAATGGGCTTCAACGAGCCTGTTCATGCACTGGGGATAGATTCTGGTCCCACTTTCAGGGTTCCCACAAATAGATCAGGTGACAAAATGGTTACCCACATGCAGAGAGCCTGTCAAATATCTCCAGAGAAGACCAAGCCCATTGGGACAAGCTGCCCCATAAAATTGGCTTTTGAACTCAACTCTCACACCAGGAAATGACAAATGAATTTTAGAGAGAACGTTGTTGAATACATGGAAGGGGTTGGATAGAAGAAAGGGAAGGAGAAAAATAGTGTAATTTTATTACAGTTACACATAAAGAGTATTACTTCAAAAGTAGAAAATATCTTTATTTGTTCCCTATATAAAATTAAAGTCTGTCTGAAACAATGTAATTTGTTTCTCATAGCTAATAGCATAGACAAACATGTGAATGTATGTCTAAATCACCATTATTGTACTCTAATAAAGGCCACGGATCTTTACACTTGTGCTTCATGCTGGATGCAAACTCTGAAAGATTTGAATTAATTTCAAACTCTAATCCAGATTTTTAAAATTTATGTTATAAAAATATTTGTGAATAAACTATGTAAAAGGTCACTATTTAAAGTTTTGGGGAAATAGAAGGACATAATATTGATAGCTAGGGAGTAGGACTTGGGGAAGGAGAAACATAATTAAAGAATATTATATTTAAAATGATTTGATGGCAAACATCTGGTAGAAAGTGCATAAATCATGGAAAACATTGTTCATCTTTTGCTGTGTTTCTGTTTTTGATTATGTGAAAGATTTCACTGATTTTTTAAATGTATTGTGATTTTGAGACATTTTGAACTTGATGTGTTCAGGTTTATAAAAGCCTAATTATGACACTGCTAACACTTCAAAAGTTACTAACAGTTAGTTTGCCTACAGCCTTGTTTCCTTGGTGTTTGAAATACTATGCTCCTTAGAAAATACATAGTTGAACCTTACATTGTCCACAAAGACAGCATCTTAAAATCTTAACCTGAAAACAAATGTTTTACTCAAGTTCCATAATAAAAAAATATTAGACAATGAATCAGTCTTTGAAATCTGATTCCAAATCTCTTGTTCAGTAAGACAGAGAGAGGTTCTACATAGTTTCCATGTACTGGATACATTCCTATTAGGTGCCTGACTCTGTCTCCTAAAATTTAGTAGTCTGTGCTGAAGTATATCTCACTTTTACTCAGTCTGCTCATATTTTTCCAGCATCAGTATTCCATTCATCATAAGCTCCTTCTGTGTCCTGCCACCTGTTTGTTCCATCTGTTTTTTTTTTTCTGTTATAGTTATATGCATCATTTCTTTGCTCACTTTTCTGCCTATTCTCACATTAGTTGTAAATGAAGCCTGCTGCCTCCAGTCTGTCAAATGTGTATACTAGGGACCCTCATTTCAATTCTTTTATTGTAATATTGTTTTACACAAAAATGAATGAAATTTTTAGTCTTTCAAACAGCCAGTGACAGATTTGCAAATTAAACATTTATAAATTTGATGTTGGTTCAAACTACACGCAAACCAGGGCATGATATTGAGCCTTGAGCAAAAGATAGCTACTTTGAGCTTCCCACTGTGAATAATTAAGAGAAATCCAATGGCATAATGTTTTCATAAATTATGTCAAGCACAGTTGAAATAAGGTACACAGATAGCCTTTTATTTTGGCTGCCATTGAAAAACACTAGAAAAGAATCCTAGAAAAATAACCAATCTTTTCTAGTAAATATTTCTAACAAATGGGAGATCCACCATATTAAATATTTTCAATTGTATTATTTAACAATAATTATGTTTACTTAGCTGTCTAAAGGGCTTATATCTGTTTTATTATTTCATAAATGTATTTACTCATGTGATAACTTACTTATTTAGTGATTATCTTAAAATTTCTCTACCATGGAATGAACAAAGATATGTAGTATTAAATATTCATTGATTAGCTTCCTGAGGTAGGGCATAACTTTAATTCCAGCACTCAGGAAGCAGAGGCAGAATTCAGTGATTGTTGCTCAGCAGAGTAGATCATACAATTTATGATTTATGAGTAGAACACACAGGATCTGTTCTGATTTCATATTACCTAGTCTATCAAAAATCATTGGTTACTAAATGAATTCACATAAGATATACATTAAAGCAAATATGAAAATGAAGTAATCTTGATAATCACTATATTTAGAACTTACATGTGCATATCATTTTTCATTCATTTATTTCGCTCATAAATAAAGTCATGCACAATTATGATACACAATACAGTATGTTCACAATGGCACGGCTAAATTAAACCAATTAACATGTTATATCACACATATTCATCATTTTTGAGAACACAAAGTATACTGTCTCACAACCTTTAAAATATAGCATATTGTTATCAACCATATTTATCATGCTCTCAGTAGACCTCAAGACTTCACAGAGTCCATGCCTCTTGTCCAAGTGCAGTTTTATATCCTTAAACCAATTGTTTCCCCATTGTTGAAAGACCCACATTGAAGCCTAATAGCCACAACTCTGCTCTCTGTTCCCATAAGTTCATCATTTCTAGGTTACACATAAAATTGAAATTGTGTGACATTTGTCTTCCAGTGTGTCACTTATTTTATTTTTTTGGCAAGCATTTAACTTTACTACTTTCTAAAGATGAAATCAAATTTGCATGGACAGGTGAGCACTCACTGAAACACCGGGGATTCATCACATATTTGAGTTTCAATTAGCATATATATATATATTTATATAAAAAGACCAATAATGGCAGTATGTTATGCTTCAATAGCAGCAAAAGCTTTTCTAGGTTCTGCAGTCATTTGAACAAGATTGTAGAGACATCCAGCATACTCCATTTAAAAAAAACAAAAACGAAAAAACAAACAAACAACAACAACAACAAAATAAAAAACAAAATCCCAAAAACAGCACAGTTCTGTTACTCTTGTGGTACTTGGCACCATTTTTTTAAAATTAGCTTCTCAGTCATCATCTGGGAGGAAACCATTCTGAGCAACATCATTAAAAACAGCTCTGATAAAGCATCTTCACTACTATGTATCATAAAGCAGGTCCATATATGAATGAGTACATATCATGTTTGTCTTTTTGTGATTGGGTTACCTCGCTCAGAATGGTTTCTTCTAATTCCATCCATTTTCCTGCAAATTTCAAGATTCCCTTGTTTTTTTCTGCTGAGTATTACTCCATTGTGTAAATGTTCCACATTTTCTCTATCCATTCTTCTGTTGAGGGGCATCTAGGCTGCTTCAAGTTTCTGGCTATTACAAATAATGCTGCTATGAACATGGTTGAACATATGTTCTTGTTATATGAATGTGCTTTTTTTGGGTATATGCCTAGGAGTGGAATTGCTGAATCTTGTGGTAGACTCATTCCCATTTTCTTGAGGAGTCGCCATACTGATTTCCACAGTGGCCGTACAAGTTGGCACTCCCACCAACAGTGGAGGAATGTTCCTCATTCTCCACATCTTCTCCAGCATAACCTGTCATTGGTATTTTTGATTTTAGCCATTCTGACAGGAGTAAGATGGTATCTCAGAATCGTTTTGATTTGTATTTCCCTGATGACTAAGGATGTTGAACACTTTCTCATGTGTCTTTCAGCCATTTTATATTCCTCTATTGAGAATTGTCTCTTTAGTTCTGTACCCCACTTTTTAATTGGATTTTTTGATGTTTGGGGGACTAGCTTCTTGAGTTCTTTGTATATTTTGGAGATCAGTCCTCTGTCAGATGTGGGGTTGGTGAATCTTTTCCCATTTTGTGGGCTGCCGTTTTGTCTTGCTGACTGTCTCCTTTGCCTTACAGAAGCTTCTCAGTGTCAGGAGGTCCCACTTATCAGTTGTTGATCTCAGTGTCTGTGCTACTGGTGTAATGTTCAGGAAGTGGTCTCCTGTACTGATTAATCCAAGAGTAATTCCCAGTTTGTCTAATAGGTTCAGTGTGGCTGGATGTATGTTGCGATTTTTGATCCATTTTGAGTTAAGTTTTGTGCAAGGCGATAGGCTTGGGTCTAACTGCAGTCTTCTACATGTCTGCAACCAGTTATGCCAGCACCATTTGTTGAAGATGTTCTCTTTGTTTCATCATATAAATTTGGATTGTTTGTCAAAAATCAGATGTTCATAGGTGTGTGGGGTAATATCAGGGTTTTCAATTCTATTACATTTGTCTACCTGTCTATTTTTGTGCCAATACCAAGCTGTTTTCAGGTCTATTGCTGTGTAATAGAGCTTGAAGTCAGGTATGCTGATGCCTCCAAAAGTTCCTTTATTGTATAGGGATGTTTTGGCTATCCTGGATCTTTTGTTTCTACATATAAAGTTGAGAATTGTTCTTTTAAGGTCTGAGAAGAATTGTGTTGGGATTTTGATGGGGCCTGCATTGAATCTGTAGATTGCTTTTGGCAAGATTGCCATTTTTACTATGTTAATCCTACCCATCCAAGAGCATGGAAGATCTTTCCATTTTCTGGTAACTTCTTTATTTTATTTCTTTAGAGACTCAAAATTCTTATGGTACAGGTCTTTCACATTATTGGTTAGTGTTACCCCAAGGTACTTTATGTTGTTTGTGGCAATTGTAAAGGGTGATGTTTCTCTGATTTCTTTCTCCACCAATGTGCCATCGGTGTATAGTAGGGCTGCAGATTTTTTTTAGTTAATCTTGTATCCTGCCACTTTACTGAAGGTGTTTATCAGCTGTAGGAGTTCCCTGGTAGAGTTTTTCGGTTCACTAATGTAGACTATCACATCGTCTGCAAATAGTGAGAGTTTGACTTCTTCCTTTCAGATGTTTATTCCCTTGATCTCCTTTTGTTGTCTTACTGCTCTAGCTAGGACTTCAAAGACAATATTGAAGAGGTATGGAGAGAGTGGACAGCCTTGTCTTGTCCCTGATTTTATAGGAATTGGATCAAGTTTCTCTCCATTTAATTTGATGTTGGCTGTTGGCTTGCTGTATATTGCTTTTATTATGTTGAGGTATGTTCCTGTTATCCATGATTTCTCCAAAACCTTTATCATGAAGAGGTGTTGGATTTTGTCAAAGGATTTTTTGGCATCTAGTGAAATGATCATTTTTTTTCTCAGTCTGTTTATATGGTGGATTACATTGATAGATTTTCATATGTTGAACCATCCTTGCATCCCTGGGATGAAGCCTACTTGATCATGGTGGATGATTTCTCTGATATAATCATATATTCAATTTTCTAGGATTTTATTGAGAATTTTTGCATCAATATTCATGAGGGATATGGGTCTGTAGTTCTCTTTCTTAGTTGTGTCTTTGTGTGGCTTGGGTTTCAAGGTTATTGTAGCCTCATAAAAAGAGTTTGGCAATGTCTCTTCTGGCTTTTTTTGGGAACAATTTGAGAAGTATTGGTATTAGCCCTTCTTTGAATTTCTGGTAGAATTCTGCAGTGAATCCTTCTGGCCCCATTCTTTTTTTTGGTTGGGAGACTTTTGATGACTGCTTCTATTTCCTTAGAGGTTATAGGTCTCTTTAAGTTGTTTATCTGTTCTTGCTTCAATTTTCGTAAGTGATAACTGTCCAGAAAATTGTCCATTTCCTTTAAATTTTCCAATTTTGTGCAGTACAGGTTTTCAAAGTATGACCTGAAGATTCTCTGGATTTCTTCAGTGTCTGTTGTTATGTCCCCCTTTTCATTTCTGATTTTGTTAATTTGCATGATCTCTCCCTGCCTTTTGGTTAATTTGGATAGCAGTTTGTCTATTTTTACATGTGCATATCTAAGAAAATTGTATAAAACTATTTAATTCTGAATCCTTTCTGATCCACCAAGCTAGTGCCTCATACCTCAAAGTATAATACAACTAAACTTGTTTTCCTAAATTGTTGTCATTCTTTTAACATAATTTAGCTCATATGTATGCATATCACTGTAATTTGACTTGGCATAAGTATATACACATGAATACAACTTCCATCTGTATTTGTGAAGATGATCATTGTTTTACATAACTGCTGCTATTGGCATTTCACAGCTGTGCTTTTGAGTCTTGACACTGAAGCTTGGTAGGAGAAGCTATCTCCAAAGGTATGACAAAGCATCAAAACAACAAATGCTTTAATTATGGTAAAATAGCACATCTGAGAAGAAATTGTGGGCAAGGTGAACCCATGAATAATTGTTCTTATAGGAATATCTCAAACAGAAGGCCCCAACCCTCTGAATTATGTGGAAGTTGCAGCAAAGGCTAACACTGGACCAATGAATGTAGATCAACCAGGGAAAAGCAAGAAAACTCTTTAAGTTCAGAAAACTCCTTTGGGGGCTCTTTAACGTCCTCAATTTTGAAAATGTTACAGTCATTCTGAGTCTCTATGGAAGACAATCCTCCCCAGAACAATTAAAACATCTAATGCCTATTGTAAAAAAAAATCATATAACTCTAGATCGTAGATTAGCTTTAGAAAAGGAATCAAACATACAAGGAGGAAACAAAAGACTATATTTTGGCAAACTTCTATAAATGATAAAAGACCAAAATTAAGAGTACAAATAAATAACATTATGCTAAAAGGCTTGGTGGACACAGATGTGGATGCTACTATTATAACTCAAAACTCTTGGTCTCCAAGATGGCCTCTGCAGGAGGTAAACTTTCAATTCTTGGGGATTGGAACACTACCTCAGGTAAAACAGAGTACAAGGGTTAGATATATAGGGCCAGAAGGACAAAGAGGAAGACTGAGGCCATATGTAGCTGATAAAGTAAAAAAAAAATTCTATGTATTTGTGATCTATTGCAGCAATGTAATTCTCAGATTAACATTGTTCCAGTATCAGATATGACCCATAAACAAACTCAAGGTTGTGGAAAACTATTGTAAGGCACTATAGAAAACAGACAACAACTATCCAGGATGTAGAAAAAGAGATTACTAGTGCCAAATTAACAAAGGAACCAAAAGCTCTACCTTTAAAGTGGCTAACTGATGAACCTGCCTGGAGGGGCAATGACCTATGACCGCTGAGAAGCTAGAGGCTCTAGAAAATCTGGCTCAGGAATAGCTGGACATACTGAAGAATCTACCTGCCATTCGAATTCCCCTGTATTTGTTATTAAAAAGAAATTTGCAAAATTGAGAATGCTTACAGACCTGAGATCCATCAATAAAGAAACTCAGCTGATGGGTTCTCTACATCCCTTGTCTTATCTGATACATAAATAATGGCCTGGTATAGTTATTGATTTAAAAGATTCTTTCTTTTTTTATATCTTTCCAAGAAAGGGATAAGGAAAAATTTGCTTCCACGGTGTGTAATTACAATTCTCAGCCAGTCAAGAGATATCAATGGAAGGTTTTGCCACAGGGAATGTTAAACAGATCTACTATGTGCCAATATTTTGTGCAAAAGCTTTGGAAATAATTCATAAACAGTTTCCACAATCCAAAATTTATCACTATATAGATGATATATTGTTAGCTGATTCTATGGTAGAGACATTCGAAAAAATATTTGAGGAAGCAAAGGAAGTGTTACTTTGCTGAGGATTACAAATTGCCTCAGAAAAGAAATACAAAGAGGAGATTCTACTAAATATTTTAGGATATAAAATAGGTCTACAGAAAATTAGACCACAAAAAGTACTGTTAAATAGGCATCATAATCAGACTCTTTATGATTTGGCATTCCTTCTCTAAATTCAAGCAGGTTATTAAAGTAAAATTCAAAGATTCTGTCTTACATCAAGAAGCCAATTGGTGTAAGATGACAACTGGGGTAAGACTAAAGAAAACAAAATCTAGGGACTATTATTTACTACAATTCTTTTTTTTTTTTGAGACAGGGTTTCTATGTGTAGCTTTGGAGGCTGTCCTGGAATTCGTTCTGTCAAACAGGGTAGCCTAGAACTCACAGAGATCCACCTGCCTCTGCCTCCTGAGTGCTGGGATTAAAGGTGTGAGCCACCAAAACATGACATATTTATTAAAATTCTAATCTCTTTAAAATCCTAATTTCCCTCATTCTTATTTTCATCATTATTGCTACATTTCCCTGTATGAATACCTATAATAGTTGAACTTTCTGTGTTGATATTAATGTTTAAGTCTTCCACAATTAACAATAACCTTTCTTAACAACAATTATTGAAGTATCAGGAAACAAAATGGGGCCCCACTTCAGCAACTTAACTTGTTTTCTCTGAAACAGAAAACACCACTCTAAGACCAATTTAGGACTAATACTGCTATAAACAACCAGAGTAGCTACCTGAAATGGTGCACTTTCTTATAATACTCTGGCCAGAGCATCAGATAAGAATTTCTTTTAATCATCTCCTGCCACTCAGAGCCTAGGTAAAAATGTTACAGCTAGTCCTCTGGAGAATTTCTCTAGCCTTATTTTTTTCCTACAGGATCCCGTAGAGTCCCTGTCACCCCAATTCAGCAGGAAATAACTCTAAGAAAAACAATGCCTCCTTTTCCTACAGTTGGCATAGAGTATTTTTTTTCTCATCACTGAAAAAGGGTTAATTCACCTACTTAGGGTTGGTTTTATGTTGTAAGGTGGGGTATGGAAGGTTAGACTCAGGTATCTCTTATAGAAGTTTAGGGGTATAGTTGGGAATGGTATGGTTTGGATGGGATATAGGTAGATTAACATATCTTCTTATTCTAATTTTTACCAATTATTAGCTATAGATAAATTGTTAGATTCTTGCATTTTGTCTAAGTAGGGTCTTCATTCTGTTTACAATGTTTTGCACACAAATATAAACTGTCTTTATGTATATATTTTATATATGATACAACTTAGGATATTTTATTATATTGTATTTTACAGTTCTACCTCTATTAAGGCATTTCAGTTTTATCTCTGTCACACACACACACACACACACACACACACACACACACTTATTATCCTTAATATATATATATATATATATATATTATATATATATATATTCATTATCCTTGCTAAATTATGTTATGAAGCTTCAGCCATTGAGCAACTATATTTCTAAGAATGACAGATTATAGTTACCCAAGATTCTTATACCTATGAGGTTAGTCAGATATAGATATTTTATCTTCAAGCACTTCAAAGAACTGCAGAATACGAAGTTTAAATATTTTAATATTAGTACTCTATTGACATGAGAAACAATTGCTCCTGATAGCACCGAGATATTCCTGAGAGTATGTTGGGCACTGATGAACTCCATATGGAGTTCATCCTTTCCTTGGCTACTGGCCTCATGGGCAAGGAACTGCTCCCACCTTGACTGCTGACCTTGGACATGCTGTCCTAACTGAGATTGTAGGAGATAAACTTAAAGAAGAATGTTGAACCCTGATAAGTCAGGGTAAGACAGTTTTTCAATTTCCATGCCTCTGACACTGTCCATCTGATATTTTAGGCTTTAGCCAATGTTGGTTGCTTGACATTTCAGGGAGACTTTGAGTGACTGTCCAGGTAGCCTGATGTTTTCTCCTTCACTGGCACTTTTGAATGTCACACACGTGCACTTCCACTACCCTAGCATTGTTATTTTCCTTAAGAGGCCTTGGATGAGGTTGAAGACTAGACAGTCATAACACTATCCTCTCTGAGATAGACAAGATTTAGACCTTCAAGATTAGGACTGCTATCAGAATAATCTCTTCCATGCTTTTATCCTGATACTGGATATGTATACAGGAAAAGTACTATATATCTATTGCTTAATATTGCTCTTGCCAATTGTATGTTTTAATTTGTGTATGTTTACCTTTTTTTCTGGAGTATACTAATTATTTTTTTCTGGAGTATAGTTATTACTGTGTATAGCTTTTGCATCAGGCTTAAAAACCTTCTTCACTCTTTTATTCTAAACATGTGGGGAAGGTACTAGGCCCTGCTTCAAATGATATGACAGACTTGAAGATGCCCCATTGAAGGCCTTATCCTCCCTGGGGAGCAGAAAGGGGATGTAATAGAGGTTCCAGTGGGGGGCAGGGAGGATAGGGAGGAGAGGAACCTGGGAGTGACATGTAAAACAGGCTTGTTTATAGTTTAAATAAAAAACGCTCTTTAGACTAAAAGTATAATTGTAGGCATTTGATCTGTGGGCCTGAAATAGCAGTCACACCCCTTTGGGTGTGGCTTCAGTCAGACAGAAGAGGACAGAATAAGAAAGAAAGGAGCTTGAGGCATGGATTTCCTTTGTGTGCTCTTCATGTGGGGTCAGCGGTTCAGGTATGAAGAGAAGGGAAATGCTCCTTCAGTTCTTTGTATTTTTCTGTGTAATTATCACCAGTTAACACCCATTTATGCTTTATCTTGAGCCTAGTGTATAATTACATTCTTGCCTTCAGCTAGCCACTAAAGAGTTCTCACCATTATCAATGCTCAGACTAAAAGGATGATCCACTGAACCTTAGATTTCATCTGTAGAATGCAGACTACTCCACTAAGGCTCAGAAAACTTGACTGCCCTCTGAGATTGCATTGAACTCTTTATATTCTCTCTATTGCTGGGATTAAAGGTGAGAGCTGTTTCTCTTTTAGTCTGATTCACTTTAATGTAGCCCTGGGTAACCTTGAACTCTCAGAGATCCATCTGCCTCTGTCTTCTGAGTCCTGGGATTAATGATGTGTGCCACCACTACTCAGCTTCTAAAGCTAACTACTGTGGTTGGCTTTGCATTCTAATCCTTCAGTCAATCTTTATTAAATCATAATTAACATATCACCACAATTCCCCTTTTTGATTAATACAAAAAGAAGGTTTAAACTAACATAAGAAAAACTATATAAAATGATTAAATAAGAACATACAAAAATACAGGCAACAAGTATATAAAAATGTCTATACTATTTGCATTTGACAAATTCAGAAAAAAATATTCCATTATCTATCCTATATTGCAGTCAATTTAACTTTCTATTCTAATTCACATCATCAAATTGTCTTTTTTCCATATTTTGTTTTTGTTTCATTTTACATTCCAGCCTTAGGGAAGCATCCCAACCGCCTCTCTTACTCCCACCCTTCCTCATCTCCCCCATACCCACCTTCATTCCAGTCCTCCTCATGGGTAAAGGCTCCCATGAGTAGTCAACATAATTTGGCAAATAGGTTATGGAAGAACCAGGCTCCTATCCCATGCATTAAAACTGAGCATGGCATCCCACCATTGAGGTGTGGGCTCCGACAAGCTAGTTCATGTACCAGGATAATATCATGGTCCTACTGCCAGTGAGCATGGCACCCCACTCTAAGAAATGGACTCCAATAAGCTAGCTTATGAACCAAGTTTCTATCGTGGTACTATTGCTAAGGGCCCCTCTGGTAGTCTAAGCTTCACAACAGTAGCCCACATACATAGTTCCTAGTTTGCGCCTCTGAACTCTCTACAGTTGGAGGTCAAGATTTCATCAGTTGCCACAAGTTTGGTTAAGCTGTCTCTCTAGATTTCTCCATCATGATCTTGACCAAATTATAGTATTGCATTTTAAGGTTAGAGAGGAAGAGCCTAAAGTTTTCAGGCAACAAACATTAATATATACCGTAACCTTACAGGGCATGGCACATGATAGAGCCTATATAAGAGTTAATTGTACATTTCTAACAGTGTTATATTTAGGGAGATTCAAGGAAGCAGTAGGCTCATATGACCTGCATTCATCATTTGTGAAGCAGATACTAAACTTGGGGTCAATTTGTAATAGAATTATCTCTAAAGATTAGATAGATTTGGTTATTTCTGTCATAGATCCTCGGCCAAATTTACAATTGATTACCTGCTTCAATGAAGAGCTGAAGACTATTGAACAATGATGCAAATCTAAAGAGATAAAAATCTCCCAAGATCAAATGTTTGCAGAAGATTATGCTACTATATAAAGTTAATCTCTGTAGGATGACCATGTGCTGGCTTCATGCCCTGCATCAGCTTTGAATACTTGGGGCAGAATTGGAGCATCAGGAAGGAAAAATTGAATCATTTCCAAATTACAAAGGACCAAAATTAAGCCTTTGTGTATATCTTAAAAAGAGTAGCATCAGTAGTATATAGAATGGAACCAGATTTTTAAGCTAGACAAACAATAATTGAATCTCTGGCTTTTGAAAATGCTAATTCTCAATTAAAAATATTTATGCCTTTAAAGGCAAGGGTAGCACCTTGGGATGGATGGACCTGAGATACAATCAATATTGGATCTCATGACCATGGTGATGTATGGATAGCAAAGGTTGTTTCAAGAGGTTTGAAGAAAAATGGAAATGTCAAGAGTTTTACTTGTGGCAAACAAAGTCATCTTAAAAGGGATTGCAAATGGGTCATTCCTAGAACAATGCTTTTTATAAACATAATCCAAACATAATCTGTCCTTTCTAAATTATGCAAAAATGTATGCCAAAGGCAGCCATTGGATTAACGAATGCAGATCAATAAGCAACATTCAATGAAACATTTTGTCATCAGGAAATTCCTTGAGGGGCCTTTCCTAGACCACTTTGCCAAATTCAGTTCAGTTGTTTCCTTTCATTGGAGAGGAAACTCCTTCCCAGAGCAATTAAAATACCTAACGCCTATGGTAAGAATCCAAAGTGTTCTGGATGATAAAACAGTTATAAAATAAGAATAGAAATTTAAGGATAAACCATAAATCAAAATTGATAAAGATTAGATTAGGAACCTCCCCAAAATTAGGATTGGGGAAGTGTTTTGTCTTTGTCTTTTCAGAACAACAACATAAAGCAAATATCTTGATAAATTATGAACTTTGAACAAATAAGCATCCACAGAGGAATAGAGAACTAATTGGAGAAATTACCAAGGAAAGAAATAATCTGTCCTAAAAAGAGGGATCAAACAAAGACAATTCCAGGAGGATTATGATAACACTATTTTGCTGAACAATACTAACTAAATGTCAGATTTGGACTACAACCTAATCAGAACAATATTGAGGTGACTACTAGTAATGATCTACCTTTATATAAACACTGCTCAAAACAATTTCAGTTTGAGGTAACTACCTGAGTACATCCAGCCTCACAGACTTCTCTAACCAGAACTTGAGACAAGTCCTAAACTTAACCATTACTCAAAGCCTGAAAAACATGATGCAGCTACATCTCCCAGCTTGAAAATTTACCCAAATTTACCTTTCAGGAGCCCCTAAAACTGCCTTCATGCCCAGACAGCAGGAAGCAAATTTAACCACATAGCTTCATATTCTCAAGAAGTTAGGTGGCTGGTTTGGGGTCTTTCACTGTGTTGTGGATATCTGTCATTGTTTGAAAGGGATTGGTTGCAAGTTGTTATTGATAATGATAAGAAAACAGCTAAATCAAGGAGATTAGACTCAGGGTTCCTGGTTTGGAAAGAAAAAAACAGATACAATGGAATAAAATGGTAGATTATTAAACATATCCTGAATAGAAAATAGGTAAGATATAGATAAGATACAAAGGTAGATTATTGAATATACTTTTAAAAAGAAAATGCTAGGGCCCTACTTGGTTCCGAGCTTCTTTGTTGGTGTGGATTGTAGGCTGGTAATCCTTTGATATATATCTAATATCCATCCATATATGGTTGAGTACATACCATGTTTGTCTTTTTTGAGTGGGTCCAGGGAAGGGGAATTGGACAAGATCTCCTGAGCATATTGGGAGCATGGGGAAGGGGAAACAGAGTTAGATGAAAGAGACGGGGAGAAGAGGTTGGAAGAGGAGGACATGAAAGAGCAGTACAATTGAGTCAGGGGAATAGAGGAGAGCAAGAAAAGAGAAACCTTAATAGAGGAAGCCATTATAGGTTTAAATAGAAATCTGTCCCAGGGGAAATGTCCAGAGATCTACAAGGATGGCACCTACTAAAAATTAAAGCATTATTGGAGAGGCTACCATAACACCCCTTCACCTGTAATAAGATTGATGACTACCTTATATGCCATCCTAGAGATTTCATCCAGAAGCTGATGGAAGCAGAAGAAGACACCCACAACTGGAATCCAGTTGCAGATTGAAAGGAGTGATGAGAAAAGTGGTCAAGACAAGGCTAGAGAAACCATGAGAAACAGCTGACCTGAAGAAGGCAGAGCTCATGTACCCCAGATTGATAGCTTGGAAACCAACAAAGCACCTACCCAGAGCCCTGAATGTGGGTGTCAGTTAGGAGGCTTGGGCAATCAATGGGGCCTCTGTTGGTAGATCAGTATTTATCCCTAGTAGACAAATGGACTTTGGGTGCCCATTTCACATAGAGGGATACTCTCTTAGCCTAGACACATGGGGGAGGGACTAGGCTCTGCTACAAATGATCTGACAGAATTTGAAGATCCCCAAATAAAGTCTCACACTCCCTGGGGAGCAAAAAGGGGATGGGATGGGGGTTGGTGGAGGACATGGGAGGAGGGTAAGGAGAGGGAATTGAGATTGACATGTAAAACAATATTGTTTTTAATTTAAATAAAAAGAGAGGAGAAAAACTACAAGTTTTAAATACTTTACATTGGACTGGACCTTTGTATATTGTGTAGAAATTTTGTGTATTGATACAAATTTGATGGTATTTTTTAAAAACATACTCTATATATGTTTTTAATGATGTCAAAGTTGTTGTACCTATACAGCTCATTTAATAATGCAATGCAAATAACATTTAATAATGTAATGCTATTATTACCAACTATATAAGATAAAAATTTGGGTTAGTGTTTATTCAATTATTAAAATTGAACTTCCATTCACATTAGGGATAAATTCAAAAACACCAATGACAATCTATGTTGGATTGGATGTGGAGAAAAATGAACATTCCTCCATTGCTGATGGGAGTGCAATCTTGTAAGACCACTTTGGAAATCTGTATGTCAGTTGCTCAGAAAAATGGGAATCAGTCTACCTCAATTCCAGTCTACCTCAAGATCCAGCAATTCTTCTCTTGAGCATATAACCAAATAATGCATGTTCATACAACAAGGACATATGTTCAACCATGTTCATAGCAGCATTGTTTGTAATAAACAGAACCTGAAAGCAACCTAGATGCCCTCAACTGAAGAATGGATAGAGATAATGTGGTACATTTATACAATGGAGTACTACTCAGCAGAAAAAAGCAATAGAATTTTGAAATTCACAGGCAAATGGATGGAACTAGAGGAAACCATTTTGAGTGAGGTAACCCAGTCACAAAAAGACAAATTTTGTATGTACTCACTCATATATGAATTTTAGATATACAGAAAATATTACCAGCCTACAATCCTCTTCACCAAAAAACTAGGAAACAAGAAGTACTTCAAGGGAAAAATGCATGGACCCCAGGAAAGGGAAGTGGAAGGAACTCCTGAGCTAATTGGGAGCATGAGGGTAGGGGAGAGGGAGCTGCCAAAATGAGAGGAGAAGAGGAGAGTAGAGGAGGAAATGGAGGAGCAGAAATATTTAGTTGGGGGAAGAAAAGAGGAGAGCAGGATGAGAGATACCATATTAGAGGGAGCCATTATTGGTCTGAGGAGAGATCTGGCATTAGGGAGATTTCCAGAGACCTACACGGATGACAAAAACTGACAATGTAGGCAATGGTGGAGAGAATAAACTAAATGCCCTTCCCCTCTAAAGAGACTGATGACTACTTTATATGCCATCCTGGAGCCCTCATTCAGGAAGTAGAGGGTGATGGAAGTAGAGGCAGACACACACAGATATACACAGGACTGAACTCTGGATCCTATTTGCAGAGAGGGAGGGATGAAGATCAAAGGGGTCAGTACCAGGCTGGTGAAAGCCAAAGAAACAGCTGGCTTGAACAAGGGGGAGCACATGGACCCCAGACTTCTGTCTTGGAGGCTAGCAAAGGACTGACCCAGACCCCTAAACCTGGATGTCAATTAGGAAGCCTCTGTACTCCAGAAGGATCCTGGTTGTGGCTTAGTATTTTCCCTGGTCTAAGAAGGGACTTTGAGAGTGCATCCCACATTAAGGGATGCACTCTTGCCTGGATACAAGGGGGAGGGCCCAAGCCTGGAAAAGGATGATGTGGTGGACTTTGGGGTAGCCCCCATCGAGGGCCCTACCCTGCCTGAAAAGTGGAGGGTGGATGGGTGGGGGTAGGTAGGGAATGGAAAGGAGGGCTGGGAGGAGGGGAGGGAGAGGGAGAAGGGATTGACATGTGAAGCAAGCTTGTTCCTAATTTGAACTAATAAAAATATTTTGAAGAAGAAAAATAATGGAAACTCAATTCAAAATAATGCTACCATAAATTGATCTGTAGACAGATAAGCATATAGGACATTTTATTGATTAGTGATTGATGTGGAAAAACCTAGTCCTTGTGGGTAGGGACACTGCTGGCCTATATCCTATGTTCTAGAAGAATGCAATCTGAGCAAGTCATTAAGAGCAAACCAGTAAGTACACCATACCTCCATGTCTCTGCATCAGCTCCTGCAACCAGATTCCACAAAGTTTGAGTTCTGGCCTTGGCTTCCCAAAGTGGACTAGGATTCAGGTCATTTAAAGCCCATAAACCCTTTCCTACCCAATTTTATTTTGTCTTGCTGCTTCATCTCAGCAATAGTAATCCTAACTGAGACTATCATTATTAATGAAATAGTCTCTGTCTACCATTTGTATCTTCTCTTCATTTTTAGTTTCTAAAAGATAGTAAGATTAGTGTAAAAGGTTTATTTGCTTGTGTATTTATGATAAATTTAAATTAAATTTTATGCCTTACAATAATTTCAATAGGACATTTGGATATGTCTACTATTTGCTAATGTGCATCTGTCACAACTATTCATTTATATGTGAACACATGCATTTATTTCCTTGAAGTAAATTCTTAAAAGTTCAAGGGGTTATATAGTAATTGCATTCATCATTTATAATTTAATTATGATATACTGTCCTATTTGCATCTGTAACTTGTCCTGGATGCAGTAAGTTTTATCCTCAGCAGTATTTAGTGTTATGATTCTTTCTGTTTGGATTTTATTTTAAACATTCAAATTCAAATAAACAACTAAACATGCAGGGATACTTCATTTTTACTTTAATTTGTTTTTCATCAATTTCTAATGATGATAATGATTATCTTTTAATGGGCTTAGTTTTGTCTTATACATACTACTTGTATTCTATAATTTCTCTACCATTATTTTTATTTATATTCAATGGGATATGTTAAAACTTGTTTAAGATGTTTTTTTTTATACCCGAGTAAATATACCAGTTATGAATATAATAGGGAGGGACTTGATCATGACAAAACCCTAAGATCATGCCTTGAGAGTCTCTAGATAAAAAAAAGTGATAGAATCCTACACCAATGGAAAAAAACTCTATTTGAAGAATAATTTGTAAAAGTATTGGAAACACGTTTTAAAAGTTGTGTTGCAAATAAATGAACCAAAGAAAAAAACTTGTTTAAATGCAAAACACTCTGTTATAGTTTCTACTTTTAGAAATATCCTTGTTAAAACTTAAATAAAAATAATTGTATTAATATATGACTCCTTAACCAAGCTACATAGAGAAACCCTGTTTCAGAAACTTAAACAACAAAAATATGGCTTCTCCTATTAAAGTAATTACCTTATACTACCACACTTTAAATGAAAATATGCTATCAAAAAATCTCAAATAATTTGCCAGGCACCCATTGTAAAACCTAATATTCCTTACTTGTAAGGCCACAATGTAACATCAAGAGCTTCAAACATTAATAAAATTGTAAAAATTTCAGTAAAAGAATGAAACTTGCTTGATTTGCAGTCTTCTAATTTTAGTATTTAAACAACAACATTTTCATTTTTCAGTCATAATGCTAAAGTAAATATTATTCATCTGTATCATAGTTGAGCCATTGAGCATGTACCCAAGAAGTGTTGTTTAAAGGAAAGAGCATTTAGACAAGTAACTAATTCATGATTTAATTGATTTCATTTTTTCTTTTGTTGGCCATGCAATAGGTTCAGGAAAAATAAATTGAAAAATGGATTAATTTTAGAGGCTGACAAGATAGTTCAATTAATAAAGGCACTTGCTGCTGGCCTGATGACTGTTAATATGTAGAATCCATATGAGAGGATAGAAAATTCTAGTAATGTTTTCCCTTCCCACTTCACCCCCCATATCCTCCCACCTCTCAGGTCCTCCTACTTGCCCTGTCATCCATCTGAACCTATTCTGTTTCTCTGTCTCAAATAAATACAAAGCAAAAAATTAATAAAAATCACAAGAAATATGCACATATACTTATACAATTAAACCAGTTATCTTCTGACCTTCAATTAATACATGTAATGAACATACAGAAACACAAAACCACACACATCTTCCTCTCTCTCTCTCTCTCCCTCTCTTTCTTTTTTTCATACTCACATACACATACACACACACACACTAGATAAATGTTAATAAAAGAAATGGAACAATTCTAGATTTATTAAAATAAACATTCTATTTTCAAAACTTTTAAGTAATACTTTCATGATATAGATAAATATTTCATGAAAAAGATGCATCATAATAGCAGGTTATCCAGTGGTCAATTACTGCCCTAGGAAGAATGAAACTGAAATAAACATGCGACAATAGTTATAACAGATATCCAACATTGTGTATAAAACCCTTGAAGTTTTCCAGGTTATATTCAATGAAATCTACTGAGCATTCAGTCTTGTATACAATAACATTAATCAGGAGACTACAACATATTACAGAGCTCCTTTAAAGAAATACAAATAATCTAAATGGTTGTATAGAAATAGCTATAGTAAATATAAAATATTCCTCATTTAGGTTAATAGCATCCCACTAAACAATTACCACAGTAATACTTATAGAGTGTATGTTTTTCTGAACTGACTCAGTTAACTTTTACAAACAGAATAAAATAGGGCAAATTATTTCTCTTCTGTCCTGTAACTTCATTACAATTGAAAATATATAAAGTGAATTCTGATAATGTTTTTCCTTTCCACATTTCCTCCCATAGGCTCCATCATCTCAGATCCTTCCACCTCCCCACTCAACCAACTCAACCAATTCTTTCTCTCTCTCTTTAAGAAAACAAAAACAATTGAATAAAAAAAGCCAGAACAAAAATAAAAAAGGTCAAAACTGTGCACATACATGCAAAAAGAAGTCTCATAAAACTAAATCAGAAACAATACTATAAAAGGAAAATATGAGTAAGATAAGAAAACTAAAAACATAATTATGAGACATAAATATATATAAAATCACCATCAAGTGTGGTTTGTATATCAAGTGAGACCACAATGGACAAAGCTGACTTTTCATTTGCAAGTGGTAGTTAATTGGAATTTGCCTCTTCATTAGTGATGGGAGATCATGTCTCCTTACTCCTTTCAGTTCTGGGAGCATATGTGGTTTGAAACCATTCAGGCCCTGTTCATGTTCCTGCCATCTGTATCAAGACATATCCACAAATTCTTTAGAGTATAGAAAATACTGTGTCCTCGGATCCATTTATTATTTCTGTCTATACAATATTTCTTCCTCTTCTACATGGCTTCCCTATCAATGAGGAAAAGAGTTCAATGATATTAAATGGGTGAAGTACTTGGTACTCAAAAACCGCTCTCTAAATATTGCTCAGTTTTAGATCTGTGCATCATTATCTGTCTCTTGCAAGAAAAAAATATCTCTTTCAAATAGATCAAAACTATATTTTAAAATTATTGGGATAATGTTTCCTTCAATTTTTATAGGGAAATTTCAGATTCATGTTTTTTTTTTTTTTTTTTAGCTTTTTTTATTCATTTTTCTCTCATACAATACAGCCCAAAGCAGCCTTCAGTCTGTCTGCCTATATGAGTCACCCCACAACTCACATTTCCTGCAACCCACTGCTAATCCATTTTTCTTCAAAAAAAGTTCAGGCCTCAAAGTGATATCATCTAAGCATAGCATACCAAGATGTAATTAGGCTAGACAGAAAACCTCATATGAAGGCTGAAATATTTAACCCACTAAGAGCAAAATGGTCCCACATTCAGGCAAGGAGTCAGAGACAGGCCCACTACCACAAAACCCCAAGCTGAAGAACAATAACATGATGCAGAGAAGATAGTGCAGATTCATTCAATTTACGTGATAGTCCTGTCAGTCTCTCTTGCCCCTAGGAGCCATATTCATTTGATTGTCTGGGTCTTGTTTTCATGGTGTCCATGATCTTGCTGACTTCTACACTCCTTCCTCCCCATCTTCTTCTTGATTCCCCAAGCTCCATAATTCCCCTACAGCCCTACTTTTTATTTAACCCTTCTGGTCTGTGGATTATAGTATTATTATCTTTCACATAATTGCTAATATCCACTAACAAGTTCGTACATATCATATTTGTCTTTCGGGGTCTGGGTTGCCTCTTCAGGATGGTTATTTCCTGTTCCTTCAATTTGCCTGCAAATTTCATCATGTTACTGTTTCTTTGCAGCTGAGTAATACTCTATTGTGTAAATGTATCACATTTTCTTTATCCATTCTTCAGTTGAGGTACATCTATCTTCTTTCCAGTTTCTGGCTATAAAGAACTGCAATGAAGACAGACGAGCAAGTGACCTCATAGTATGGTAGAGCATCCTTTAGGTACATACCAAGTAGTATCGATGGTCTTGAGGTATATTGATTCCCAATTTTCTGAGGAATTGATATATTGATTTAAATAGTGGTTGTATGATTTTGTCCTTCTTCCAGCAATGGAAATGCATTCCCTTTGCTACATATTTCCACCAACTTGAGCTATTACTTGCCTTATTGAACTTAGCCATTCTGACAGGTATCAGATGAAATTTCTGAGTAGTATTGATTTAAATTTCCATGATGGCTAAAGGAGATGAACATTTCTTTAAGTGTTTCTGAGGTATTTGAGTTTCCATTGAGTATAATTCTCTGTTTAGATCTGCCCCTATTGTTAATGGAATTGTTTTGTTTCATGATGTCTGGTTTATTGAGTTGTCTATACATTTTGGATATGGATCCCTGTTGGATGTGGAGTTGATGTAAATCTTTTCACATTCCTTAGGCTACTATTTTATATTAATGATGATGTCCTTTGCGTTAGAGACTCTTTTTAGTTTTATGACCTCACATTTATTGGTTGTCATACTAGTACATGCACTATCAGACTTCCCTTTAGGTTGTTGTATCTCGTTCTAATGCGGTGAAGGCTATTCCCCAGTTTTTCCTATATTAGGTTCAGAATCTGGTTTTATGTTGAGATTTTTAATTTACTTAGAACTGAGTTTGTGCAGTGTGATAAATATGTGTCTCTGCATTCTTCTACATGCAGAAATGCTGCTAAAGAGCACTATTTGTTGAAGATGCTTTCTTTTTGTTTTGTTTCATATTGCTTTGTTTGAAAGAGGTTTTTCTCTGTGTGGACCTGTCATGGCACTTCTCTGTATACAAGGCTGGCCTCAAACTTGGAAATCCATATACCTTTCCCTCCCTACTGGTGGGATTAAGGCATGTGTCACTACTGCTCTAAAAATGTGCTTTCTTTTTACAATGTGTATTTCTGGAATCAATATCAAAAATTAGATATCCATAGGTGAGTTGGAATTTGATTTGTGACTGAGTGTGTGGTCAATTTTGGAGAAAGAAATATGAGGTTCTGAGAATAAAGTAATTTATATTGTGTTTGGGTAAAATTTTCTGCAGATATCTTTTGGGGCTATTTAGTTTATAACTCCTGTAAGCTCCAATACGTATGTGTTTATTTACTTTTGGATGGCCATTCATTGATGGAGTATTGTAATCTCCCACTATCAATGTATCCATGAGGGTCAATATGTGATTTAAGCTTACTAAGGTGTCTTCGGAAAAGAATGACTTTGCATTTGGTCATATCCAACAGCAATTGAAATGTGGTTTTTGTTTTGTTTTGTTTTGTTTTGTTTTGTTTTGTTTTGTTTTGTTTTTCGAGACAGGGTTTCTTTGTGTAGCATTGGAGCCAATCCTGGCACTTTCTCTGAACAACAGGCTAGCCTCAAACTCACAGAGATCCACCTGCCTCTGCCTCTGCCTCCTCAGCACTGGGATTAAGCCTGGCTTTAAATGCGGTTTGAAGCCTACATTGTTAAATAATACAATGGCAACAGTAGATTACATCTTGGTTTATTTTTTTAGAAGATCTTTTTGTAAAGCTTTACTATAAGGTATTGGTGATCTTTGATGTTGAGGGGTATTTCTCAGATGCAGCAGATGGATAGATCCTTTTTAGCATTTATTCTGTATTCTTAATCTTTTTATGGGAAAATTTAGTCCATTGATACAGAGAGATGCCAATGATCAATAATTGTTAATTCCTGATTTCTGTTATTAGTGGTCATATTCTGTCATATTGTTGCTATTAGTGGTGGTGGTGGTGGTTGTGGTAGCAAAGTGTGCCTCCAGTCTTTTGGTTTCACAGATTTGGCATGAAATATTTCCTGTATTTTCACTGGTGCAATTAACTTCATTGTGTTGTGGTTTTCTTTATAGGATGTTCTGTATGACTGAATTATGAGGTAGATATTTTTAAATTTAGCATCATGGAATACCCTGTTTTCTCCATCATTGGTGATTGAAGTTTTTACTGAGTACACTATTCTAGGCTGCCATCCTGGTTTCTTAGAGCCTACTGGACATCTTTCCTGGTCCATCTGTTTTTTTATATTCTTCATTAAGAAGTTGAGTATAACTCCAAAAGATCTACATTTATAGGTTCCTTGGTCTTTTACCCTTGTGCCTGTTAATGTTATTTTTTGTTAAGTACATTTAGTGTTTTGATTATTATATGATATATGGAGACTTTGTTTCTATTGCATACTATTTGGTATTCTGTATGCTTATTTTATCTTTATAGGCATCTCCTTCTTTATGTTCGGAAAAGTTTCTCCTGTTATTTTGTTGAAAATAATCCAGCTCAAAGGCCCAAAATTTTTCAAGAAGTAGAAAACAGCATATACAAAGGAAACACACACACACACACACACACACACACCACCACCACCACCACCACCACCACCACCATCAAACCACCACCACCAACAACAATAAGAATTGACAATCATTGTACTTTGATATCTTTCAATGCCAATGGACTCAACTCGCCAATTAAAAATGCAGATTCACATAATGGCTCCAAAAATAATCTTTGTGCTCTATCCATGACACACATTCAAACACAAGGATAGATATTATATCATGGCAAAGGATTGGAAGCACATATTCCATCAAATAGACGTAAGAAGTAAGCTGGTATAACAGTTTCAAAATCTCATAAAATAGATTTCAAATAAAAATTAACCAAAGGATATGTGGAAGGAAACTATATGTTCATCAAAGGAAAAATATACACGATGTCATTTCAGTTCTTAACAGTTATGCCCCAAATATAAGTACATCTATTTTTATAAAAGAAACACTACTATGGCTTAAATCCCACACTGGTAGTGGGCTACTGCAGTACTCCACTCTCGTAATGAACAAGTTTTTCAGACAAAAACTAAACAGAGAAATGCTGAAGCTAACTGAAACTACATATTAAACAAACCTTACACATATTTACAACAATGAAACAAAGACTGGTTCTTTGAGAAGATCAACAAAATAGACAAGCCTCTATCCAAACTAACCAAAAGGGATAGAGAGAGCACACTAATTAACAAAATCAGAAATGAAAAGGTGGATATAACAACAGACACTGGGCATATACACAAATAATGCACATCCATACAACAAGGACATATGTTCAGCCATGTTCATAGCAGCATTGTTTGTAATAGCCAGAACCTGGAAGCAACCTAGATGGCCCTCAACTGAAAATGGTTAGAGAAAATGTGGTACATTTATACAATGGATTACTACTCAGCAGAAAAAACTTGAAATTGGAACATTGGAAACTTGAAATTCTCAGGCAAATGGATGGAACTAGAAGAAACCATCCTGAGTGAAGTAACCCAGGCACTAAAAGACAAACATGGTATGTACTCACTCATATATGAAGTTTAGACATAGAACAAAGATTACCAGCCTACAATCCTCTTCACCAAAAGAAACTAGGAAACAAGAAGGACTCTAAGGAAAAAAGGCATAGATCCCAGGAATGGGAAGGGTTCACCAGCCTACCATCCACATCACCAGAGTAACTAGGAAACACGGAGGACCCCAAGAGAAGAATGAATGTTCCCCCAAAGAATGGAAATTGGACAGGATCTGCTGAGCTAATTGGGAACATGGGGGTAGGGGAGAGGGAGCTGAGGCAAAGGGGGGGGAGAGGAGGGGAGAGGAATAAATGGGGGAGTAGGAATGTTGAGTTGGGACAAAATAGAGGATGGCAGGATGAGAGATACCTTAATAGAGGGAGCCATTATAGGTTCAAAGAGAGATCTGTCACTTAGGGAGGTTTCCAGAGAGCTACAATATGACATCACCTGGCAATCTAAGCAATAGTGGAGAAGCTACCCTACATGCCTTTTCCTTATAACGAGACTATTAACTACCTTATATGCCATCTAGAGCCTTCATTCAGTAGCTGATGGAAGCAGAGGCAGACACCCACAGCTAAACCCTGAACTGAACTCTGAAACCCAGTTGCTGAGAGAGAGGAGTGATGAGCAAGAAGACAAGACCAAGTTTTTAAAACCCATAGAAACAGATGACCTGAACTAGGGGTTTGGCATGGACCCCAGATTGATGGCTTAAAGGGTATCCTGGGACTGATCCAGACCCCTAAAAATGGATGTCAGTGAATAGGCCTCAGCACTCTGTGGCGCCTCTGGTAGTAGATCAGTATTTATCCCTGGCATAGGAAAGGACTTCGCGAACCCATCCCACGTGGAGGGATGCTCTCTCAGCTTGGACCCATGGGGCAGGGCCTAGTCCTTGCCCAGAATGATATGGCAGACTTTGGGAATCCCCCAGAGTAGGTAAGGCCCTCCATGAGTAGCAGATATGGTATGGAGTAGGGTGTTGGTGGGTGCTATTGGAGGAGCGGAGGTAGATGGAGCCGAAATTGACATGTGTAGCAAATTTGCTTCTAATTTGAACTAATAAAGAAAAAAAGAACACTTCAAAGTAATAATCCACTATGATCAAATAGGCTTCACTGAAGAGATGCAGTGATTATTCAAAGTATATGCTAGTAAATATAAACCACCATAAGAATAAACTGGAAGAAAAAATCCACATGATCACCTAACTAAAAAATTCCTTTGAGAAAGATCAGTATTCATGTATGATGAAAATCTGTTTGAGATTAGGGATACAAAGGACATCCTAACCATAACAAAAGAAATTTACAGCAGCCCCATAACCAAAATCAAATAAATGGAGATTCTTTAAAAGCATGCCCATTAAAATCAGAAACAAGACAAGGGTGTCCATTTTGTCTTTATCTATTCAATATATTACTTGAAATTTACAACAATAAGAGAACTGAAGGCTATCAAGGAGGAACAACTTAGGAAGGAAGAAGTCAGATTGTCATTATTTGAGATTGATATGATAGTATATGAAAAGTGACCCTGAATTTCTTCCAGGAAGTTCCTACAGCTGATAACAAACTTCACCAAAATGACTTGATATGAGATTAACCAAAAGGAAAACTGGTAGCATTCCTATACATGAAGTAAGAACAGACTGAGAAAAAAATCAGGAAAACAACACTCTTCACACTAGCCATAAATAATATAAAATATTTTGGAGTAACTCTAACAAAGCAAGTGAAAGATCTGTATGATAAAGCCTTAAAATCTTTGAAGAAAGAAATAGGAGATATCAGAAGTTGGAAAACTCCAAATTTTCATCAATTTGTAGTAATAACGTTCTTAAAAATAGCCACCTTACAAAAAGCCTTCTGTAAATTCAATGTAATTCTCATAAATATTCTAATAAAATTCTTTGCACAACATCAAAGACACTTCTCTAATTCTTATGGAAAAACAAAACCAACTACCCAAACAACAAAAATAAAAATGTTACTTACAAATAAAAAACTTATGGAGGTCTCAACATCCACAATTCAAAATTGTGAAACAAATCTATAGTAATAAAAACAGCATGGTATTGGCACAAAACCAGATACATTGTTCAATAGACTTTCTTGAAGACCCAGAAATAAATCCACAAAGCAAATGGCAACTGAATTTTTATAAAGAATTCAGAAGTATGTCCTGGACAAATGATAGGTTCTTCAAGACTTGGTACTTGTCAAACTGGATGGCTTCCAAGAATTCATGTAGATCCATAGTTATCATGTTCCACAAAACTCAAGTCAAAATGGATCAAAAACCTAAAAATAAAATAAAATATACTGATCCTCATAGAAGAGAAAGTGGGAAGTAGCCTTGAACTCATGAACACATGAACAGACTTTTGAAGAGAACATGATTAGCATAGGCAGTTAGAACAATTAATATATAGGTCCTCATGAGATGCTTCTGCAAAGTAAATGACACTATCATTAAGTCAAAATAGCAGCCTACATAATGGGAAATAGCTTTACTGACTCCACATCCTTTAGAAGATTAATATCAAAAATATATGGATTCAAGAAACTATATATCAAAATAACAAATAATATAATTTAAATGATATATGTATTTACACAAAGTTCTCAATATAGGAAATACAAATGGCTGAAAAACACTGAAGACAATATTCAAGGTCCTTAGCCATCAGAAGTACACAATAAAACTACTTTGAGATTACCTGTCACACCTTTGAGAATGGCTAATATTAATGACACAAATGACATTTCATATAATTAAAAATGACATCATGATGACACCAACTAACATTCTAAACAACAGAGGAGAGGCTACCTTAAATGCCCTCCCCTGATAATGAGATTGATGACTGACATATATGCCATCCTATAACCTTCACCCAGCAGCTGGTGGAAGTGGAAGAAGACACCCACAGCTAAACATAGAAGTGAACTGGAATCCAGTTGCAGAGAAGGAGTGATGAACAAAGGGGTCAAGACCAGGCTGGTGAAACCCACAGAAACAGCTGACATGAAGAAGGGGGAACACTTGGTTCCCAGACTGAAAGATGGGAAACCAGGATGGAACTAATCAAGATCCAAGGAACATGGGTGCTAGTGAGGAGTCCTCAGAAATCTATGGGGCCTTTTGTAGTAGATCAGTACTTATTCCTAGCATAGGAATAGACTTTGGGAGGCGATTCCACATAGAGGGATACTCCCTAGACACATGGGGGTGGGCCTAGGTCCTATTACAAAGGATATGACAGTTTCTCTAGAGCCCTTATGGAAGGCCTCATACTCCCTGGGAAGCAGAAAGGGTATGGGATAGATAGGGTGTTAGGTGGGGGCAGGCATGGGAGGAGGGGAGGCAGAGGGAACTGGGATTGAAAAATAAAAAGAAAAAAAATTACATCATGAAATTTGCAGGCAAATGTATAGAACTAGGAAAAAATCATCCTTAGTTGGGATTAACAAACACAGAAAAAAATATGGTTTTATTCACTCATATATGAACTATATCTATTAAGAACAATGACAACCAAGCTCAAGTCTGTCAAACCACAGAAAGTAGGTATAGATTAAGTGCTTCAAAGGGACAGATAGATTTTGTTCAGAAAGGGAAATAAAATAGATAAGTAAGTATGGACAGGGAATGGTAGGGTCTGAGAATTTAGTTAGAAGAATAGAGGGGGGATTTGGGGATGGACTATGTAGAGAGACATCTGAAATTCAGAGGCATTTGTGAGCTAATATCAAAACCTAATGGAAACTTACTTTTCCTTTATTTGAAAAATGGATTGCTTTCTCACAAAATAGATCCTGATTTCCCCTGTATCTCCCACTCCCATTTCCTTCCTATTTTTTCTCTTCCCTAAAGCTACTCCCTTTCTATCTCTCAGTAAAAAAAGAATAGTCTGTAAGAGATAACAACTAAACATAATGTAATAAAATATAAAAAGATGAAATAAGAAGTCATCATGACAAGGTTGGGCAAGGTAACCCAGCAGAAGGAAAAGAATCCCAAGAACAGATACAAGAATCAGTAACCCACTGATACATAACTCAAGATTCCTAACAGTATCCTAAGCTGAAATCTATGATATGGACATAAATTACCTAGAGCAGACTCTTGTGTACCCAAGGGTGTTTCCTTTTTTGTTAGTGTCTTATACTTGCATTCTTATATCATTTGTGATTTTTTTCTGATTTCCTCTAGATTTTCTACTTTAGCTATGAGTTGTGATTCCTGACATTTTTATCTTCTGCTTAATTCAGTCTATTCATAGTTTTTTTTAGTTTAGTAATTGGTATATTGATAAATTTTTTGTAGGGGTTTTTAAGACAGACTGCCATGTGAAGCTTTGGAGCTTGACCTGGAATAGCTCATGTAGACCAGGCTGGTCTTGAACTCACAGAGATCCTCCTGCCTCTCTCTGCCTCCCAAGTGCTGGGATTAAAGGCATGTGTCAACATCGCCTGATAAAACATGTTTTGTAATTTTTAGGTTGGTATATTGTGTCTCTCCCATCTTCATTCTCATTTGTGTTGTTTTCCATGTTTCTTCAGTTTCTATTTTTCAGGATAATTTTAGGAATGTTGGTGTTAATTCTTTGGAAGACTAGAAGAATAATGTAAAGAAACTGTCTCTAAGCATTTGTTATTTTGGTAATATCTGCTGCCATTTCATTGGGGTTTATAGTTTATGTGGCTCATCTGGTTTTGATTTAATGTGGGCAGATTGTATTTTAATAACTTCATCTATTCCTTTTCTATTCCTGTTTTATGAAGTTAAGATTTACAAATTTTGTTTTATATATTTGCAATCCATACATGTGGATATTTGATGTCAAGCAAATCACATCCATTCTATAATCTATAGACCCAGAGAAATTAGGTTTAGAGAATGGGTCAGGATGTGTGTGTGTGTGTGTGTGTGTGTGTGTGTGTGTGTGTGTGTGTAAGCTCAAAGAGGGAGAAACAGAATGGAATTCATGATTCAGGGATGGGGAGTATTGGAAATGGAGGGTCAAGTGAGAAATGGAAGGGGAGATATGGTTAAAGGAGGAATTTCAATAAAAAACTACTAAATTTAAGCACAATATGAGGGTCCAAGTATGGAAACATAATACAGTAGAACCTTCCTAAAGTATAAACCTATATTAAGACAATCAAAATGAATTCAACAGGAAATGGAGACATGGAGTTCCAACTGGCCTCCTCTTGTCACCAAACAAAACTTCTAGTAACAGGACTGGGTTACACCCAATTGAGTTGAAGGGCAAAGGAGTCTCATGGAAACCCCTTAACAACCAGGCTACTGCTAAGACTATAGATTGCTCTCCATAAACTGACAACATACAACCAGTGCTAAAAATAACAACCACACAATTCATTAAACATGTAAAGGTAGATCTAGTGACAGCATAGAACCCTCACTCCTATGTTCTAGTGTCTTTGGTTCAGGAAGGAGATTTGGTAGGCTACCAAATGATTAATATAAACACCAACTGAGCCATAAAAGCTTTCATCTACAATGGTAACTTGTCTGTAAAATATACTAGGAAAATGGCGGCACAAACCTTGTGGAAGTAATCAGCTAATGTCACACTTGATTTAAGTCTTAAATCATGAGATGGACTCCATACATGTTACTGCTTGGCTGACCAAAAACTAGAGACTAGATAGCCCAAAGACGTATGGAAAAATGAAATACTAGTCTAAAAATTTAAAACAAATATAAGTAATGTTAAAGTGACTCCTAAAGACATTCAGCTATACTCATAATCAGTGCCTTATTCAGCCATCATCATAAAAGCTTCATTCTGCAGCAGATTGGAACAAATACAGAGACCTACAGACAGGTAACAGGTACTACTCAGAAAGAATGAGTGATAGAAAGACCTTGGAACACACAATTCTAAATGAGATATTTTGTCTAATCCCTCTTCTCAGAGCTCAGGAAACCCTGCTAAAAAGGAAGCAGAAAGAGTATAAGAGCCAGGGGCGATAGATACCAGGGAACAAGGTCCTCTAAATCAACTTTGCAAACCTCATTACCAGGCATACAGATTGTAGCAAGATGCACAGATCCTACATATTCTGCAGCATGTTCTCTATGTGTGTACTACAGCATTCAGTTTAATATTTTTGTGGAATTCACAGGTCTAAGAATGAGTGGGACTTTGATACTTACGCCTTCTCTTGGGCTCTTTCCCTTCTTTAGCTTTGCCATTTCCAATGTTGATGTGAAGGTTTTGTTTTATCTTATTATATTTTGCTATGTTTTGTTATTATCTCTTAGATGCATGTTATTTTCTAATGAGGGACAGAAAGGCAGTAAATAGGAATTGAAAGGAAAACACAGAGAAACTGAAAGAAATAGAGCCAAAGAAAACTGTAATCAGGATATATTACAATTATATTTACTATAATTACAAAACTGTAATTAGGATATATATGTATATGTGTGTGACTCTATCTTCAATAAAAGGAAAAATAAAAAAATAAGTATGTCTTTATGATTTCCTTGTTGTCTATTTTAGGTTCCCCTTTTCACTCTAGTTTTATTTATTTTGATATTCTATATACAAGTTAGAGTTATTTTGGCTAAGCTGTGACAATCTACATAATTTTCCAAAGAACCAACTCTTCATTTCATTCATTCTTCATTTCTTTTTTTCCTATTTCAAAGATATCACCCCTAAGTTTGATTACTTCTTGCTGTCTACTCTTTTTGAATGCTGTATCGTCTTGTTGTAGAGCTCTTCTTCCTATATAAGGAGGTGCCTATGAACATGAATTTGGCAAGATCCGAAAAAAGTTTCCTACAACACATAACAATTAGAACACTAAATGGGGGATACGGGAGAACAAAACATATGAAAAGCTGCAAAAGAAAAGACTAAGTCAGATGATGGCAGACTTTCTAGAATAACACCTGGCTCCTTAAATCCAGATTCTGAAAGCCAAGAGGACTTAAATGGATGTTCTGCAAATTTTGAGACACAAGAGAAACCAGCCCAGATTACTATACCCAACAATATTATCATTCATAATAAATGGAGAAATAAAAATATTCAGTGTTAAAAATGTTTAAATGACATATCTACTAACTAGCTCAGCAGAGAGCATTAAAAGGAAAACCTCAATCGGAATTGGTTAATCACATTCAGGAAGACAAAAGGAATAAATAATTTCAGATCAGTAAATGGACAGGGAAAATGATGGGGCCTCTTTAAGAGGCAGAATACTCTGGGAGAGGCTCCTACAAAGCATATCTGAGCTCCTACAGTTCCTCAGCTACAGTTGGAGATGTTGGGAGAAATGGAGATATTTGAGAACCTGTGGACCAAACTGGAGTCAAATCTGTTCTGTAATTGAGTCCAAAGCTTCTTATGAAGCTGTAGCAACATAGGGATTTCCAAAAGCACAAATAGGCCTACTGGCCCTAAGGACAGAACTGCCCTGAGGTTAGCAAAAATTCTGGAGATGTTGATATATGGAAATATTGGGTGTTGCTGAATCTAATGGAGATTTAGTCTGATCCCTAGCCTCAGTCCATTTTTTTCTGTGAACTTTCTGCAGACTTCAACAGATTTCTTTTATTTAGCAAGTAAACTTCAGTGTAACAAACATAGGTGTCAGAAACCTAACCCTTTCCTGATGGTTGTTAATTTGACAGTTACTAGGAAAAATGAATACCATTAAGACAGACAAATAAAATGGTCACTTAAGGCTTCTACATGAACTCTTTGGCAGAATGGGTCAAGGAGAAAGAGAAAGAATGTGGGGACTCCAGGGAGATGTGTCTGCATGGAAGAGGTGAAACTGAAATCTTGATGGTTTCTGATCCTGACCTGTGCTCAGATTTCCCCTGAAATGTATTTTCTTCTCAAACTATAAGTCAAGTTAAGTTCCTGACACCTCATTAAACCCTCAAATGGAGTAAGACCTGCCTTTCTAATAGCCATCTTATATTCTACTTAGAGATGGCATGACGATTTTTATATATGCCAAGTCTTAATATGCAAAGCATTTGAAGGACATAAGAGGTTGGGCTTTCAAATTTAAATATTAAACTTAACTTCTAAATTTAAGTATTAAGCTTAACTTTTCTTGGTTCTAATGACTTTCAACAAAGTAGAAAATTCAGAGTTTGCTGAAGATATTTTCAACTATGTACTTATTTTGTTCTGAGCCTGAAATGCTCTCTACTGGAAAATAATGAATTATGTGTGTGGTGCCAGTGCAATTGGAGATGGCTACCAGGTGAGGTGACTTGGGAAAGCTGTAGAATCTCTGGGAGATGGGCCTAGCAGACAGAAGAAGGCCACTAAGGGAGGACCTTAGAGGTCATATACAGTTCATGTTCTAGACTGTACTCTGCTTATAGGGCTGGGAAATATATGGGTGTCTCTGCCATAATCTGCCTATTATTGTTGAGTCCCAATTATTATTGCTTTTCCTACAAAGATGAACCAAGCTGGCTCAAGCTAAGAGTCAAAATATGCCTTTCTTTTATTCAAAGTTGTTTCTGTCAGATATTTTGTAATAGGTGGAAGGAAAATTAACTAAGAGAAATTTGATGTGCGAATTAATATGTACCTATATTTGTATTAACTGCCTATTTTTCAGATTCATTAAAGACACAATATGAAGACTTAACAGTCTCATTATTTCCTCAACCAAAAATGTGTGTTATCAGGTGATGAAACATAGAGTTTTCTTCTCTCTAGAGTGATCATATGACAACAAAAGTGGAGAAATTATACAGATAAACAGGAGAAAATATAAAATGCAGATTAAAAAAGCAATACAGTAAGGGCAATGAGAAGTACAGAGAAAGAGAATGTGGGAAGGATGATAAACAAAATATCAGATGGAGGAAGGAAGGTAGGTGTGTTTGTGTGTCTGTGTGTGTGTGTGTGTGTGTGCCAGAGAGAGAGAGAGAGAGAGAGAGAGAGAGAGAGAGAGAGAGAGAGAGAGAGAGAGAGAGAGAAGAATAAGAAGAAGGGAAGAAGAGGAAGAGGAGGAAGAGAAGAAAGAATGAAAGAAAGTAGGAAGGAAGGAAGGAAAGAAAGAAGGAAAGAAAGAAGGAAGGAAAGAAAGAAAGAAAGAAGGAAAGAAAGAAAGAAAGAAAGAAAGAAAGAAAGAAAGAAAGAAGGAAAGGGAGAAGAAGTTAAAAAGTAATTTTAATTACTTTAAGTAAAATGTGAAAAATGGGCAGCTGTTTTAATAAGTTCTACTACCAAACATTTATATGGTGTTTATGAGGAGCCAATGGTATGTTGCTCTGTGGTGGCATGGACCCACAAATTTCTCAGATTTGGACAGTAAACATTGCTCCCACAACTATACAGGATTCAGACTTGTGTATTTCCCATCTTTATTGGCTTTTTTCTTTATATTACTTACTCATTGTTTGAAAATTTATTATTTAAAATGATTTTCTTTTTTTCTATGACTGCTGTTCTTTCTTAAAGGACCTACACATTTTGAAACACACTGTAACCCATTTAGAGTATTTGGGGGAATTTGGACCCGTCTTACTCTACTCCTGTAGCATTTGACTATGTGAGACAAAATTAAACTTACCACAGAGATTTGTGCTGGTTCCCGGCTCTGCCTTGCTCAGGTCCCTGAGAGCTGAGCTTTATTCCTTGTATGCCTTGCCAAGAGCTGCATTTGATTGGGAATTGCATTTAACCAGGAGCTGTATTCATCTACTGAAGCTCTAGGAAATTTGTGCCCAAAGTATGGTAGGTGTTTTCTACTTACCTGTTGTTTCTACTTAACATGGTATCTGCTTAAGTTCTCAGTGTATGGCAGAGCTGCTTCTGTAGGCCTTGAGCAGTTGGCTATTAGGTAGCCATCTTGTTTTTATTGTGGTGTTTTCTTTTCTTTTTCCCCAGCATTCTCAGGCCCTCTGTAGGAATATGTGTCCCACATTGAGTGCCAAACTTAGAAGCCTTTTTGGACTAGCATACCTTAAATCATGGTTTGGAAACATTAATTATGAATGCTTGGCCTTAGTTTAGCCTTGTTTCTAGCTAGCTTTTTAAAATTAAAATTTCTCATTTCTTATCATCTATGTGCTGCCCTAAGGCTTGTTTACCTCCTCTACATAATATTCCATTCTGATTTCCTCTTTTCTCCATGGCTGTCTGGCTGGCCCCCATTGGGCTAGACCCTTGCTGGCTGGTCAAAATCTGGCTGGCTGGCTCCCCCTTTCTCTCTCCCTGACAGCCTGGCTTATCCCAATTCTTCCAAGCTTTTGGTAATTTGGTGATTTATTAGACCAATCAAGTGCCTGAGGCAGGCAGAGCATAATATCTTCATACACTTAAGCAAATATACCATACTCAAAAGCAATACATCTTTACCTAATTTAACAAATATTCATTTCCACAACAATTTTCTGTGTCTATAAATACATTTTACTAATATCATTTATTTTTTTTTCATTGCAGTGATAGAGATGGTTCTGATAAACATTTTTATATCCTCAGAAGCCAAACATAGGAACAAATACTGAATTATCTCACTCATTTGTAAAATTAAAAATGAAAAATTGGTCTCTGCCTGAGTAGAAGAGTGGTGTGGAGGAACTTGGAAAACAGAGAACAGTGATTGGTTAGATGACATTGTGAAATTAGGAAAACGTTACATTTTCCTTGAAATTGTGATATCTTACATAATAATATTTTGTACCTATATTTTGAAATAAGCAGGAGATTTTGAATGTTGTCATCACCATATAATGGCAATTTTTGGTGAATAGTATATTTATTTGAATATTACAGCATATAGATATATGTCTTTGAAAACACTGCAATGTCCTCCACAAATATTTGCAATTATGTGTTTTTGAAATATAAAATGTGGTTTGGAGAGATGGGTTTATACTTAAAAGCATTTGCTGCTCCTACAGAAGACCAGATTCAGTTCCTAGAACCTGCTATGACAGCTCACAATTGTCTGTAACTGTAGTTAAAGAGAATAAAATTCTATCTTCTGGCCTCCTTGGGTGGCAGGAATACAAATAGTGTATATACTGTTATGCATGCAAAACATACATAAACATAAAAGAAAATGAATAAAATAAATTAACAAACACAAATAAATCATTTAAAATTAATATAACATAAGCAATATTTATTATTCACCCGAAGTACACATTTATGAATTCATGATCTATTTTTATTTAGGGTAAGAGAGAGAAAAAGTGAGAGAGAGAGAGAGAGAGAGAGAGAGAGAGAGAGAGAGAGAGAGAGAGCGCCTTAATATATGAAGGTCAAAAGACAGAAAGACAACTTATTGGAGTAGTTCTTTCCTTCTAATATGTGTGTTCCATGAATTAAAATGGTCATTAGGATAAGTGGCAAGTTCTTTACCTGATCTGACAGTGTACAGATATGTTTAGAATTTCTAAAGGCTCCTTGTTTTTATCTACAGAAAAAATGGAATGCTATGCTATGGTAATCTTCTATTGCTGTCCAACAAATGATTAGAAAATTAACAATTTAGTACAGAAAGGCATTTAGTTTTCTTATTTTCCATTATTCTATTTTCTGTATATGATGCTTTGTCTTAAGTATGTCTGTAATGATATATATGCCTGGTGACCATAGATACCAGAGGAATTCAGATTGACTATAATCTAAAGGCACAGATGATTGTGCCACTATGTGAATGCCGGGAATTGAATCTGGCTCTTGAAGTAAAATAGACAGTGATCCAACAACTGAGCTATCACTACAGCCCTGATAGCTTATTCTTTTGTTACTTATGCATATGTTCAATGTATCTGCGTTTTTGCTTCTGTCCTTCTAGTTCTGACAAAAAATCATTTTGCAGAGGTCCAACATGGAAGCTCTGAAACAAACCATTCTAATATTCTTAAGGCATTAAGAAAATAAATTTCTCATATTTAGTGTTTGTAGGTGAGACCACTGAAATAGGCCACTCTGTGGATAGAGAGAAGAATTTATTAGCATACAAACTGCCAGGCTGCTTCAGAGTGCAGAGCACAGTAGCTGGCAAGTTTGATGTAAAAAAATAGTGAACTAATAATGACCAGATCACAAGAATTTTAGCTTTTCAACCTCTATTTGGACTGTCAAATATTACGTAGAGAAAGAAGTAGAAAAAAACATGATGAAGCTCTATGAAATAGCCATCCGAAGACTAATAGCAAAGGCAGGTTAAACTACTATTTACGAACTTGCTAGTTGATTTGCCTCTTCAGACACATTCATATAAGAAACCAAGTTTGGGTTATGTAATGAAACCATACATTACAACAGTGGAATATTAGTTAAATAACTATAAGATTATCAGAAAATTGGAATGCATAGATTAGGTATAATGCTAATTAATTCGTCCACCTACATTAAAGTTAAACTACAACTTTCTTTACATTGCAATCTCAGCATAAAAAAAAAAAAACTGAGAAGAGTTATTCTTCACAGAAATCAGACTCTGAAAAGAAAGTATGGACAGAGGAGGTGTGTGAACACTGTCTCCATGGACAGGGAACCTGTGTGAACTCTTTCTCTCCTTGGATGATGGATGTGTGTGAACACTGTCTCCATGGAAGGGGGTTATGTGTAAACTCTGACTCCATGGACAGAAGACATGTATGAATTCTGATTTCATGGACAGAAGACTAGAAAAATGTGCTTGCCATAAAGTCACACTTGGATTAAAATTTCATTTTTCTCTATTCATATCTTTATAATAAATGTGAGTATAAGGAAGAACACAAGAGGAGATATTTGACATGAATTTCAATAAATGGCAATGAATATTATAATCACAAATGAACAATTAATAATTTGCAATTTCTATTTTCCACACAGTTACAAAGATCATTTAGATTTTGTCAGGCAGTTACTTAAAACTCTGAAATCTTCAGAACTTTCTATTCTTTCATATTTTTTATTAAAGGAGAAAGAAATATAATTAATTTTTGAAAATACTATGTCATGTTGTCCAATTATATTGTTCAAAAATTCTATGGGAATTTCTCTAGTAGATACTAGAGAATTACATTTTTTATCATCATTACAAGTATAAATGTGTTTACTTTTGTCTGAGAGGCTAGGTATTGCTATATTATTTATGAGTCTTCATTGAACTCTACCTTACCTCATCCAATTTTGCCTTAAATATATCATTTATGAAAATTACTAATATATGTATACACTGATACATATATTTATACTTAAATACTCAGAAACACATAAATATTTACATACCTAAGTAATACATGTATGTATGTTCATATATCATAAAATAGAGAGGAAATAAAGAAGAGGCAAAATAATGATAAGAAGTTTTCCCTTTATAACTGAAATGTGAATCATTTCACATTTAGTTAGTGATGTCTTGTGTTGCATCTTAACAGTCAAGAACAGAGACTGTCACACAGCGGGAAGCAACATTTCAATAAAGATAAGAATGAATATTTGAATGCTTTTGTGTTATCTTACAAGGAGAAATTAAGTTTTCAAAACAGTAATTTACAAGATAATATTTTGTTGGAGAGATGTTCACCCTGAATGTCTAACTATCATTCACCTCTCAGAGCCATTCATGACTAAATTCTTTTGATAAACACTAAAATACAGGGATTTAGATATTAGTATTTTAACAATATTATACTTTTTAAGGTATATTCATTGATTTTTCTACATTTTTATTTAAATTAGAAACAAGATTGCTTTATAGGTCAATCGCAATTCCCTTTCCCTTCCCACCTGCCCTGCTCCCCAATAAAATCTACCTATCCCATCCCCTTTCTGCCCACCAGGGAGTATGAGGTTTTCCATGGAGGATCTTCAGAGTCAGTCATATCCTTTGGGATAGGGGCTAGGCCCCAAGCCATGTGTCTAGGCTGAGGGAGTATCCCTCTATGTGGGCTCAAGTCCATTTTCATGCTAGGGATAAGTACAGATCTACTACAAGAGTCCCATAGATTTCTGAGGACTCCTCACTGACACCCATGTTCATGGGGGTCTGAATCAGACCTATGCTGGTTTTCTAGCTCCCCCTTGAGCTCCCCTTTGTTCAGGTCAGCTGTTTCTATAGGTGTCACCATCCTGGTCTTGACCATTTTGTTCATCACTCCTCCCTCTCGGCAACTGGATTCAGTTCAGTTCAGTGTTTAGTTGTGGGTATCTACTTCCACTTCCATCGGCTGCAGCATGAAGGATCTAGGATGGCATATAAGTTAGTCATCAATCTCATTATCAGAATGTTACTTGGTGTCATCCTTGTAGACCCCTGGACATTTCCCTAGTGCCTGATTTCTCTTTAAACCTGCAATGGCTCCCTCTATTATGGTATCTCTTTTCTTGCCCTCCTCTATTATTACCCTGACTCAACCTTACTCCTCCCGCATGTACTCCTCACCGTTCCTGTTGTACCCTTCTCCTTCTCCTAGATCCTTCTCTCCTCCCCTCATGCTCCCAATTTGCTCAGGAGATCTTGTCCCTTTCCCCTTCTTTGGGGAAAAATGTATGTCTCTCTTAGGGTCCTTCAAGTTTCCTAACTTCTCTGGCAGTGTGGATTGTAGGTTGGTAATTCTTTGCTTTATATCTAAAATCCATAAATGAGTGAGTACATACCATGTTTGTCTTTTTGTGTCTGGGTTACCTCGTTCAGAATGGTTTCTTCTAGTTCCATCCATTTGCCTGTAAATTTCAAGATTTCATTGTTGATTTTTCCACTTAGTAGTACTCCATTGTGTAAATATACCACATTTTTCGATCCATTCTTCAGTTGAGGGGCATCTAAGTTGCTTCCACGTTCTAGCAATTACAAGTAATGCTACTGTGAACATAGCTGAACAGATCTGCTTGTTTTATGAATGTGCTTCTTTTGGATATATGCCTAAGAATGGCATTGTTAGATCTTGTGGTAGATTGATTCCCATTTTCCTGAGGCATTGTCATAGTGATTTCCAAAGTGGCTGTACTAGTTGGCACTCCCACCAGCAGTGGGAGTGCCAAATCCTCTCCAGCCTAAACTGTCTTTGGTGTTTTTGATTTTATCCATTCTGACAGGAGTAAGATGGTATCTCAGAGTTTTTTTTCATTTGCATTTCCCAGATAGTTAACAATGTTGAGCACTTTCTTATGTGTTTTTCAGTCATTTTATATTCCTCTATTGAGATTTGTCTATTTAGTTCTGTACCCAACTTTTTAATTGGATTGTTTGGCGTTTTGGAGACTAGCTTCTTGAGTTCTTTGTATATTTTGGAAATCAGCTCACTGTCAGATGTTACTGCACCAACCGCAGTAACATTTTCAACAATACCACCAACAATATATACACAAACTGGTAACATTGTTACAGGGCTAGTGAGCAGATCACAAAGCACCCTCTCCTTTTAGACAAATCTTACAGGATTCCTTGGACTTGTATTCCCTTGCTTACAGTAAATGCCTAAACAATCCCAGTGCTTTGTGTCATTTGAAACAAATAATAGGCATGTGGTTGATCATCCTTTGTCTCTGAGAAAAGAGTGTTGTTATAAGTCCTTCCTGTTACAAGGAAGCTAGTTTAGCGGCCTCCATGAGCTAATTCCAATCCTGTTCATTTTATCTCTATTGTCCCTGAGGTCACATTTAGTTTTGAGACACCTCCTTTAGAGCAACCTTTCTTCCATTGGGTTTTGGAAATAGAGTAACACAGGGTTGGTGGTACCTTTTAAGGACACTATACTTCTGCTGTTTCTTCCCCCCTCTTTTTCTTTCATGTTATTTTGAGTGATTTATAAGTATTAGTTATAGACTTTTGAGAGTCTTGGGCTTTTTTGTTTAGAAGCCTTTTTACTATTATTCCCAACTCATTTGTTTCTTATGTTGCTGTTTGTGTTAATAATCATTTCTCTTTTTTAGGTATTTAACTTAAAGAAGATCATGTGTTAAAAATATTTACTTTTGATGATCAGATTCTTTGGTGCCCATTGCAATGCTTCTTGTTCAACTGTGACTCTCTTAATTGGGTTGTCCCTTTTCATTCTTGCTTTTCTTCTTTCTTTCTTCCTCTCTGTCTTTTTTGTTAACTGTCAAATGTGTCAATCTTTTAGCTTTGCAAAAAAAACAAGGTATTAAATACACTGATTCATGGTACTTTTTGATTTATTTATTTAATTTCTTCTCTGACAAATAACTATTTATTTTCACCTGCAGAATTTGTCTTGTTTTGTTGTTCTGAATCCTTGAGCTACAACATTAAATCATTTATTTGTTCATTTTCTGGTGTTCTAATTTAGGCAATTAGGAGTATCAATTGCCTCTTGGTATTGACTACCAAATGTTCCAGAAGTATTTTATTTAATATTGGTTCATATCCATGTTTTTTTATTGATTTCTTCTTTCTTGATTTCTTGTTTGACCTAGTCTCCATTCAATAATGTGTTTTAAATATTCATGGCTTCCTGTAGCAACTAGAGATTATTTTGTTAATGAATTTAAATTTACTTAATTCTGGTCAGCTAGGAAACACATAGTATTCCAATTTTTGGTGATTATTGATATCAGTTTTGTGTCTCATAATGAATATATGTTAGAGATGATTTCAAGGACTGGTGAGTAGAAAATGTGTTCTTTGGTACTTTAGTGAAATATTCAGTAGATATTTGTTAGGTCAATTTTTGTGCATGAGTCATTTAATCCCGGTTTTTCTCTATTAAATACTTTTGAGAAGGTCCTGTCTGTTAGAGAAATTGGGGTATTAAAAACAATTATTATTACTGAATTGTGGTTAGTCTTTGTTCTGAAGTTCAGTAGTATGATATGCTTTTTATGAAACTGAGTTTGTCAGAGTTTATTGCACATAGATTTAAGGTTCTTGGTTCAGTGTTCTCTTGATCAAGATGAAGTGTCCCTCTTTATCTCTTCTGGATAATTTTAGTTAACATTTTTTTCCAGTTATAAGATAGTGGTATCTGCTTTGCTTCTGTCCATTTTTCTTGTATTACTTGTTTCTTATCATTTCACTCTTTGGTAGCACCTATCCTTTAAAGGAAGTTAGGTGTCTTGCAGATCAAAAAAGAGACATAGATACTTTTTTCTTAATCAATTCAACCATTCTATGTCATTTGATAAGTAAATGATTATTAATTTTTTCTTTTTTATTTAAATTCTTTAATTACTTCCCATATTTACATACCCACCCCTATTCCCTTACCCTCCCATCCATCCATGCTCCCTACCCAACCCCCCCAAACCCATTCTCAAACTCCTCTCCAGGGATAATGAGCCCCTCCACCAGGGTCCTTCAAAGTCTGTCATATTATTTGGGGGAGGGCCTAGGCTCTCCTTGCTGTATCTGGGCTGCAATAGTATCCCTCCATAGGGAATGGGATCCCAAAGTCCATTTGGGCTCCACTGTTAGAGGTCCCCTAGACTTTTGACTTCCTAGCTGGTATTCAGAGGACTTGGTTCAGTCAAATGCTGTTACTACAGCTTTATGACTAGGGTCTCCATGCTCTCACTAGGTCAGGCCAACAGTTTCTGCTGGTTTCTGCAGGACCATCTTGGCTTTTTAGCTCATCCCTCCTCCCTCTCCACAATTGGATTCCAGGGGTATGGTTCAGTGCTCAGCTGTGGGTGCTTGTTTCTGCTTCAAACAGCTACTGGATGAAGGCTCTAGGAGTGGTAACCAAGGTAGACACCACTCTCATTATAGGGGAAGGGCATCAATGGCATTTTCTCCACCATGGCTTGGATTCTTAGTTGGGGTCATTCCTGTGAATCCCCTAACATTTCCCCAGAATGTTAGAAAATTATTATTTAAAGCTATTGTAGGATATTATGTGTTAATTACTATTATTTTATTTTGTTGTTTATGTTATTTGTCATAATTCATGTTTCAGCAATTTTATCTTCATTTACTTATTCTCTGTTTCTTATGGAGTATGGAAAATCCTCTTTTAAATCCAAAGTATGCTTCCATTGTTCTCTGTAGATTTGCTTTGGTGGACATGGATTTTTAACCTGTTTATATTATGGAAAGTTTTGTTTTGTTTTTTCCTCATCCTATGGCAGATAATTTTAGTAGATAAAATTGATTTCATTTAGCAACTGTGTTCTTTTGGAACTTTGTATCCATTTTTCTGGACACTTTTGAGTATTGAAGACTCCATTTTTATGTAAGCTGTTGTTCAGAACAGTTTTCTTCATATGGGACTCATGACTTTTCTCTTGGAGCCTAAATACTCTCACTTTGTTCTGTATTAAGTGTTTAATTATAATATAAAATTTATATGTTATTTTCTTGTCCTTTTTTTGATGTTCTGTGTGCTTCTTACACATGTCTTTCTTCAGTTTGGGAAAATTTGTTTCTATGATCCCATTAAAGTCTTGGATCTTAAGAACCTACCACTCCCACTTTAGTAAACCAGCATAACCCATTACAACACTATAAAAACATTTGTCCATATACCTACAGATAACTATAGTCTTACAATCTAATCAAGGAAATGTATCTTTGTAACAGATGATGATGAGACAATACAGACAACCACAGCAATCAAAGGATGAATTATGGAACCCAGTTGCAATGGATCCATCTACACAATACTCTGGCACATTAAGCATCAGAAATGTTGCATAAGAAGGATCCAAAATGTTGTAAGAGTCAGGGCATCAGACAGTTTGCTGTGAGATTGTGCCTCCTAGCAATGTCAGAAGCTACACCCATAACATCTCATAAAACATGAGCTCAACAAGGACAACAGCAATGGACATGCCAAAGTGGGTATAGAGAAAATCATTACTGTACAGGGAACTATGAGCAACTGAGGAAATCTTTGCAACTTTATTTAGACATTGTGTTATTTGAATATCAGTCAGTCATTTGTTGCCATCTTCTTTAGGTTCCTTGGTTTTATTTTCACATCTTCTTTACACCACTTGTATTCTTTGATCCTTTTTTTTTTTTTTGAGTGTGATTGTTCTCTTAAAATATATACCATAGATTTCATCTAAGTGATTCTGATTGGTCAACATTACTATAGATCTGGTGAGTTGGATGAGGACATACTATCTTGGATTTGAGCATAAGAATGTTTTTGTTGGTTGATTGTTTAACTAATTTGATATTCAAATCTGCCTCTGGCTCTGTTTTGGTTAATGCCAAATGTAGGTAACTTCAGATCAGTTATGCAGATTCATTGGTTAAAGATTTACATATTCATTGTTATTGACTGGATGAACAGGAGGAACACAATTCTGTTTTAACCAAGATACTACGCTGTTAATTGACCTTCTATGTGGGTCTGTCTATGCTGCTGTTCAATTTCTATAATGCGATCTATATTTTAGGGTGTTATGACCAGCAGACTGTGGAATTGAATTTAAGCCTTGGTTTGGAGATAACCCAGGGTGCTGAGATTCTAGAACACATGAGAGTAGGTAAGCATATGACTGTTCTTTAAGAGGTGTTTGTTTGTTCTTTTATAATACAACTCTTTATTGATTCTTTGCAGAAGATCACAACATCCACCCCAATGCTGCTCACCTCCTAGTTCCTCCATATCTTCCCCTCATCTTCCAGCATCCCTGCAAAAGAACCCTACCAAAAATTAATTAAAAACAAAACAAGCAAAAACACACCTTGCTATTCCATCTTCCCAACATCTTTTCATTCCATCATAGTGGCATTGGGAACTTCCATGTGTCACAACAGTATACTCCTTTTGTTCAATAAGCCCAACCCACAAAGGGTCATTGCAACGAGTCAATGCTCTGGTTCAAGGCCTCTGGTCTCTGGCATATCTTCTCAGATATCCTCCCATTGCCCTTAGTCATAGGGATCCTGTGGCTATTCTGCTAGAGCAGTTTCTTCATAATCTCCAGCAGGTCATAGATGAAGCATATTGAAATATTTATTCACTCTCAAAAATCTAATAATTCTACAAGTTAATATTGTGGCTTTTAATATAGCATTTCTAATTGTGTTCAGCTTTTCCTATTAACTATGATGCTGCCATGCATCCTCAGTCACTTGTTATAACCAATTTTGATATGTTTGAATCCTTAGTCATTGCCATAAATTTTTGTTCTTCATTACTTCTAGATTCATATATATATATATATATATATATGTGTGTGTGTGTGTGTGTGTGTGTGTATGTGTACATATATAAAGAATATATATAATTATATATAATTAAATATATTTATATATAATGAAGAATATATATATATATATATATATATATATATTAGCATAATATAAAACCCAACTCTTATCTCTACAATGCTTATTAAACTTCATTTCTAATACTATTTGGTGTTTTTCCTTCAATTTGTGAACTTCATAATGAATTAAATGTTAGACAGTGTAAATAATTTTGTAATTTAACTACAGTTATACAAAGACATTCTAGAATAACAGATTCATTAATTCACTTACTTTGTTGTAAAATGTCACATTGTTTCTATTCAGAAGTTCATATAAAATGAGGAGAGGAACTTAGATCACAGCTTTCCCCAAAGAATATATTTAGTGTCTTTTTCTGGTGCCAATAACTTTATTAATTCTAATGTTAATAACATAATTATAATAATCAGTATATTAAATCAAATATTTTCTACCCCCTTGAGAAATATTTATTTTCATGTTAACATATATAATTTCCATGTACATGTCATGGATAGGGCTGAGTTCTATTAAAGAATATCAATTCACAATTAGTTGCCTCCAATATTTTAACTGAACAACCTTGTATACCAGTTATATGATTAAGTCTATATGTCAAGCAAAATGTCAGTAAAACCTCTACAAATATTGTATACATTGTTTTCATTTTGTTGTTGTAGTTTACAAGACAGGGTTTTTCTGTATTGCTTTGGAGCCTATCCTGGCATTCATTCTGGAGATCAGGCTGGTCTCGAACTCAGAGAGATCTGCCTGCCTCTGCCTCCCGAGTGCTGGGATCAAAGGAGTGCGCCACCAACGCCCGACGAATCTTCTTCTATTTTATTGTATTTGGTTTTTATTTTTTTTTTACTTTATTTTATATTTATTTTACATTCTGAGCACAGTTCTCCCTCCCCAATCCCCTCCTTTCCCTCTTCTCTTCCCTCTCAGCCTATGTGCATTCACTCTACCCAAAAGGTAAGTCCTCCCATGGGAAGTCAACAAACATATTAAGTTAAGGCAGGACCAAGTCCCTAACCCTGCATTAAGGCTGAGTATGGCATCTCACCATAAGGAATGGGCTCCAAAAAGCCAGCTCATGCAATTGGAAAAGATCCTGGTCCCACTACTAGGTGCTCTTCAAATAAACCAAGCTACTAAACTGGTTCCCAGGTGCAGAGGGTCTAGTTTGGTTCCATGGAGACTCCAAAGCTGTCAGTCAAGAGTTCATGAGTTCCCACAAGCTTTGTTTAGCTGTCTCTGTAGAAAATGTACAATGAAAAAAAAGCATCTTCAACAAATGGTGCTGGCATAACTGGATGTCGAAATATAGAGGGTTACAAATAGATCAGTATCAGTAACTGTGCACAAAACTCAAGTCCTAGTGGACCAAAGACCTCAATATAAATCCAGGTACTCTGATCCTGATAGAAGACAAAGTGAGAAGGAGCCTTGAACCATTGATACAGGAGACTACTTCCTAGATATAACACCAATAACACAAACACTGAGGTCAACAATAAATAATGGGACCTCCTGAAACTTAAAAAGCTTTTCTCAGCAAAAGAACACTGTAAAAAAAAAGGAATAAGTGAGAGCCTACAGTCATCTGACAGAGGACTGATATAAAAAATATATAAAGAAGTGGTGAAACTAGATATTAAAATACCAAATAATCTACAAATACATTGCTTTATACAGGCAAAATCTGTAATCAATAAAGATACTAAGTAAATCTTTTAACAATGAGAGTTATCGGCCTATCATGCTAACTCTGTTACATAAGTGTGGCCATATAAGCTTGAGGACCTGTTTTCTATCCCTCACAAGAGAGAGAGAAAAAAGAAACAAACAAATAAAAATCATGTCTGCTGATGTTCTCAGGCAAACTAACTTAACTTACTCTAGCTTACTCTGTGACTTCCAAGCTGATGAAAGACCCTGCTTCAAAACATAAAGATAGATGGTATGTTTGGATGGACATCTGTGATGGTTGTCTGACCTCCATGCCCATGCTATCTGTAACAATTTGAGAATATTTACAGAACTGTATATATGTTAAATGCCTGCGCTTCACTGCATACATGATATACATGAAACAAGATTGGGGGCTATATAAATAACAGTTGCTACAAACACCAACCATCTCAACATCCATGTGATATAAAATTTATTATAAGAAAAGAAGAATGATACATTTTTATATGTGCATTCACTTTATCCTTTATTCTTTGGAATATCCTATATTTAAAAACAGAAAAAAACATTCAAAAGCATTTTTTTCATACATAGCACATAATACTTAACAATATTCATGTCATTGCTTATTAGCTTTTAATATGATGGTTCATATTACCTGTCAAGCTCACAGAATCTAGAAAATCTGGAGATGGCTGCCAGGAATTATCTGGATTGTATTAACTGAAATGAGGACGTTACACACTGTGAGTGTCGTCATTCCATGGGTAGGCTCCTGGGCTGTGTAAGTGGAGAAAGGGAATTGGGTGGCAGAATGCATTCATCATTCTCTGCATCTTGAGTGTGGGAGTCATGTGCTCAACAAGCCATCCTTGAGCATGATACCTTCTCTGCCTAAGGCCATGTCCTCCCTATCCTGTGGGCTATATCCCTCTGAAACTATAAGTCAAAGCAATCTCTTTCTCTCATGAGTTGCTTTTGCTAGGATAATGAGAACATAGCTAGACACACTAGATATGCTCAGCTATTTCTAAGTATGAGTTCGTACCTAGTCTCTGCCACCACAACAATGTCTAGAATCCTGGAAACCTCCATTACATTCCAATCAATAATTGTATGGACAGGTGTATTTAGCTACTATTCTATGTACACATATTTCAAAATTTATCACTGTACACCTTTATATCATTTATTTATATGAACACATTTTCTGTCATTAGGTGTGAGCTAAAGATACATAGAATAATTTTGAGAAAACTGTTATTTTTATTTAAAATAAATGAAAACATTATTAAATAAATTAGATTAAAGATGGAGAAATTAAAACTCATAGTGTTTTTTGTTTCATTTTTTTCTGAATAAAAAGAATGCCAATATTATCCCCATATGTGGCTTTCTTGTGTTCTGCTCATTTGACTTTTTCAAGAGAGACTGATCTCATTTAGATTAAAAAATAAATATTTCTACAATATGTTAATTTTAATTTTGTGAATTTATATATGATTTGTAATTAATTCCTTATTCTTTCTTTGACCTTCTTAGTATTATGTCTTGTATATTTTACTGTGCAAACTGACTGATATATTTATATACTATGATATAAAATGTAATATTTCATTGAACTTTTAAATTATTTTGAAAAATTCTAGCATTTCATAAGGAACCATGCTACTTTGGTTTTTGAGAAAGCTTGTTTTTACATTTATATGTTGAGTTCGATGAGAAACTACCACATTCAATTTTCTGGTGAACCAAAAAGGGAGAAATGTTGTTAAAGTTGTATAATGTATATTCTTTGTGCTTGCATATTTTGTCATACATGTAAAATATACGTGATAACTCAGGTAAGAATTAGAGTCATTTGATATGTGATCATCAGCACCTCAGTATTTGGGAGTAAATTTCTCATAAATTACCAGCTTCCTAACATTTTGGAAGGATACAGAAATTAATATTAACACCACACTTTCTGCTTTAGTAGGCATTCATTTGGAAGGTTTGATTAAAATTATTTTTCATTGGGGTAGAGGACCCCAAGGAAACTAGAAATCATGAATGACTCCAGAGGGAGGTGGACTGGCGTTTTGCCCTGGTGGGTGGGAGGGACTTCGAGAGCCCATCCCACTTGAAGGGATTCGCTCTGTCTCTGAACACATGGGGAGGGGCCTAGGCCCAGCACAGGAAGATTTGGTGGACTTGGTGGAACCCTGGTTGGGGGCCCTACCCTGCCTGGGGAGTGGTGGGTGGATGGGGTGGGGGGTAGGTTGGAGGTGGGGGAGAAGGAATGGGGGTGGGGGGAGGGAGAGGGAGAGGGAAAGTACATGTGAAAATATTAATAATTTAATAAAAAAAGAAAAAAAATTATTTTTCATTATCATTATTTTATTTTCAAAGGAAATATCACATATATACATATACATATTGTAGTTATAACTGTCCCATTTATTCATAATATCTTTCTATTTTTATTTATTTTAGTCATATTTACATTTTCTTTTATAGTAGTGATTTTTTTGCAAAAACACCTAATAACAATAGATTGTTTAATTATAATAGAGTTGATTATTAGAATCATGTAACAACTACAGGGTCTGATGAAAGAATTCACTTCTAAAAACACTAAATAAAAAGATAGCAATTATAGGATAGAGCTTTCATTCATCTTTGTAGCAGCAATCACTGAAAAATAATCACTCATAAACTCTAGCTCAAGTTACCTTTCAGTATTCAATAAATTTGTGTGCTACCCTTCAACATTATGTGATATAAGACATTTAGAATATAAAATTGATGCTACAGCTTTAAAAATTCCAAAGTTCTCAACATTTTAATAGGAAAATATTATTTTCACCATTTAATTCAAAATAAAATAGATTACCTAGCCAGGAGTTAGTGGCACTCGCTTTTAATCCCAGCACTCTGGAGGTAGAGGCAGGTGGACCTCTGTGAGTTTGAAGCCAGCCTGGTCTACAGAGCGAGTTCTACGACATGCTCCAAAGCAAAATAGAGAAATCCTGTCTCTAACCACCCCAAAAAATACATAAAATAAATTACCTAATTTCAATTGCAAAAATGACAAGAATATGTCAGTTTAGGTGCAACCAATACTATTTCCACAATGATACAGCTCAGTTGTGAAGACAAGTGTCACTTCCATTTTAAAGACTGACATGGGCGGTTTATTCAATGTGCTGTGACATCTTCCACATGTCACAAAATACACACATAGACCAAAAGAATCACTAATCTTTCTTATGACAATTATCCACATAATTATTCTTCTGTTTAATATCTTAACATGTTTCTCTTCTGCTCTGGTAAAGGTTGACTGGATTGCTTAGGCTATGTCTCAAAATCAAGAAAGGGTGATAAATTTCTATAAGATTTTAATGTTAACTCCTTTAAATAATAAGCTTGTGGGTTGGTTTTTTTTTTTTTTTTGAGACAGTTAGCTTTGGAGGCTATCCTGGCACTCACTCTGAAGACCAGGCTGGCCTCGAACTCACAGAGATCTGCCTGCCTCTGCCTCCTGAGTGTTGGGATTAAAGGCATGCACCACCAATGCCCGGCAAGCTTGTGGGTTTTAAAGGATAATAGGAAGTTTATAATTTCTTCGAGATCAAATTCATTCTTACTCACAGGGAAAATTTCTTGAAGTTTAGTTGATCCTATCTTCATACTTAAAAACTATGGCAGATAAACAAGAAACAGGCAATTCCCAGGGTTTCATGTCATCTCAAGGACAGATTTCTTGCAGACAAATACTTAGTCTGCTTCCTTTCCATTTTTCCATTTCATAAAATAAATTAGAAGGCAATACACACAAATGAAATAAATTAGTACCATAATAAAATCTTCTCCATGAGAAATATTTTCTGATAACTCCTTAAAACAATAAAGCCTACAATGAAAGCCAAAAATGCACAATTTGTGTTTTGCAATGGTCCTAATTTGCCCAAAGCCAGAGAGACTTAAATGAAAGATAATGTATTTGCACAGCAGTGATCTGGAGATGCTAACTTAGAGGGGAATAGACCCAACATGCAGTTAAAGACAGAAGCAACATCCAGCAAACAAGTGTAGCTCTGAGATGGTTAGTTTGCTAACATGATACAATAAAAAACTATCTGGAAATAGAATGTGAGTAAATATTATCTTTTCCAAGCCAACATGTGAGCATGTCTACAAGACTCTGTTATTTTTTTTTAACTCTGGTTGAGGTGGAAAGATGCCCACTGTGGGAGGCATCATTCCCTGTCCACTAACAATGAACTGTGTAAGAGCCGAGAAACTTACTTGAGCACTAGCACATGTGCATTAATTCATTACACTCTGCTTTTGACTGTGGATATGATGTGACTAGCAGTTTCAAGTACCTATTAATTTGATCTTCCCAAAATATTGGTTGGTATCCTGGAATTATGATGCAAATAAATACTTCCTCCTTTAAACTGCTTTTGCCCAGAATATTTTATCACAACAGGAAAAGAATCTATGATAGCCTTAATAGCCATCTATAAAGTGAGTACAATTACTCCTTTGTCCTGTAAAATATTTGATAGGATTCTATTAAATATATATACGTGTTCCTTTTTTCTTGTAGAATAATTGTTTGTCATTCCTCCCTCTTAAGAACTGGAAAGAAAGAGAACAAGAGAAAAATTTCTATTTCCCTAAGTCACTAGTATGAAGTTTACTTTAAAAGACATGTTGTTGCTCAGAAAGAACAAATTAATTCACAGATATTATCAAACAATATTATCAAGGCTGAGGGTAGAAATTACTAACTATGAGGCAAATAACAAGAGTGTTTTCCACACACAAAGATGAATTTAAGAACATGAGTGCACAAAGAAAATATTATGATATTCTACAATTCTTATTTAAAAAACACTTACAAGTAAACTAATTGTAAGCTAAAAATTTCAGAGACTCCTAATCCTGATACTCACAATATCATACAGGCAAGGCTGGGATACAGTTTAAGCATAGCATGTTTTCTTAGAAAGGAGAGGACTTATGTCAATCTCTAGCAACAAAAACAGCAAAACAAAATATTTAAAATGAGTAGGAATGGTTCAGTAAGTATAGTCCTCACTGCTCAACCATTAGGACCCAAGTTAAGATCTGCACTCAGAATTAAAATTAGAAAATGTTTCCTTTGTTCAGGTTGTGAGCAAGCCTGCAGTGCATTTTTTGAATTATTGATTAATGGAGGAGAGCCAGCCTATTGTTGATGTTGCAATCCCTGTGGTGGTGGTCCTGTATAATATGAGAAAGACACTGAGCAAGCATTGGTAATCAAAGCAGTAAGAAGTATTCCTCTATATTCTCTACATTAGCTCCTGCATCCAGATTCCTACATGGCTGCTTTTGAAATAAACCCTTCCTTTGTCAACTTTCTTTAGGTCATGGTGTTTAGTCACAGCAATATTACTATTGCTTTACCATTACTAAGACAAGATCCCAGTGGTCACATGGCTTGCTGGCACCCCAAACTTAACACTATGGACAATTAGATAATTGGAGTTTATGGGTAAATCAAGCCATTACATAAACTCATAAACTAAGAGACACTGAGATTGTCTCAAAAAATATGGAGAACACAATAAAGCAATAGAGAAGGAACTCCCCAAAGACATTGTGGCCTTCAAGAACATAAAGACACAGGCCTATGCACACACATACACATAAGAATGTACAACACACAATTAAAACATTGAAAAAGTTTTAAGAACAAAATAATATAAAATAAAATAAATGCAAGTAAAACCATAAAATTATGCACCTCATTAACATCAATGTGAGCATTCACATACAACTTAAATACAACTGACCTTTCTACATTATTTTATGAAGTTTTGTTTACAATGTCATTGGCTGGAAAATCTTAGTCATAATGACAGACACTTGTATATATATTACAGTTTTCTCTTTTAAGTTTTGTGTTCAATTACACAACTGTTTATTAATGTTTTAGAACTATTAGAAAGAGTACTCGAGATTTGGCACAGAGGTTAAGAGTACTGACTGCTCTTCCAGAGGTCCTGAGTTCAAGTCCCAGTAACTACATGGTGGTGATCTATAATGAGATCTGGTGACCTATTCTTGTGTGTAGGCATGCATAGATGCAGAATCCTATACGCATAATTACTAAATAAATATTTAAAAATATTAATAATAAAAACTATAATTTATAGTGAAATATCCTGATTTCACAGATTAATAATAGTTTTGGGTGATGAAATCACGTGTAAAGTGAATCATAATCTGTTTTAACATTAACTTGACTTGTACTCCACTGCTCCTGAAAGGTACATATAATCTTTTACTGCAAATTGAGAAAATAGAGATTCACAAAAGAGACTTCCCTAACATGTTAATTCTAGACATGAAACTCCAAACAAAATTGTTTAACTCAAAATAAATTAGATTTAAGATATCAAAATTTAGAACGAACTTCTCTGAATCTACATACCTACTTGTTAGCGTAAAGTTAGATGTAGAAAATACATTTCTTGACTTTCAAATAAAAACCATACTAACTTTGTCTTCTGACCTAATTGATTCAACATCTGTGGCAGCTGGGATATGAATATGCCATTTTTTTTTTGCTATACTGGTTTATATGGGATGGGAATTGTTTTTAATATCATTTGAAATAACATTTGCAAATAGAAAATTAGAGATAGTAGTAAAATAGTAAAGTAGTCATCTTTTGGCATTCATGGAAAATGTAATAGTTTATATGTTTAACTATTAAATACTGAAGTAAAATGTTATAGCACAAATGAGTATTTTTTTGATGTGACTACCCCCATTGGTAGATGATATATGGTTTTTTAAAGTGATGAAGCAAATATTTAAAAATTGATATGAGAAAATGATGTAGCATTTATTGTGCTGAATTTCTCACTGTGGATGAAAATTTCTTTCCTCTAGTCCAGCAGCAGTTTAGTCCCACATAAACACTCAGAGGCTTATGTTTGGCAGATGGCTCAGGCTTCTTCTTGACTATCTCTCTTTGGTTATTAACCCATTTCTATCAATATGATCTAATTCCTGGCTTGGCTTATCAGTGATAACTGGAACTCTTGGTTCCTCAGCAGCTACATAGCATCTTCCTGACTCTACTTACTATCTTACTCTATCCCCGTTTGGATTTCCCCCCTGGATAAATCCTGCCTGTCCATTGGCCTAAACAGCTTTATTCATCAACCAATAAGGGAAAAATATATTCACAGCATGCTGAATGACATTTCCCATTATATCACTGTGTATTAAGCAGTGTAGACACATTGTCAAATAGTTGTTGAGATACTAAGTGTGGAGATAGTTGCATTCATTCCTATTTTCATAAAAGTTGGGAAAGTTTTCTTCTATGATTTTGTTGAATAAATTTTCTGCACCTTTGAGTTGAGTTTCTTCACCTTCTTCTATACCTATTATTCTTAGGTTTGGCCTTTTCATGGTGTCCCACATTTCCTGGATATTTTATGTTAGAGATTTGTTGGACTTAAGATTTTTCTTTGGTCGATGAATCTATTTGTCCTAGTGTATCTTCAACTCTGAGATTCTCTCTTCCATCTCTTTTCTTCTGTTGGTTATGTTTGCACCCATAGTTCCTGATCATTTACCCATCTTTTCTAATTCCAGCATTCCCTCAGCCTCAGATTTTTTTTTTATTTGTTTGTTTTTTGTTTTTTTTTTGTGACAGGGATTTTCTGTGTAGCTTTGGAGCCTCTACTGGCACTCGCTCTGGAGGTCAGGCTGCCCTCAAACTCACAGCGATCCACCTGCCTCTGCCTCCCGAGTGCTGGGATTAAAGGCATGTACCACCTACGCCCGGTATCTATCTTGGCTTTCAAACCTTGCACTGTTTGAATTCTTTCTTGCAATTTTTGGTTTGTTTTTTCTTCCATTTCTTTGATGGATTTTCTTATTTCTTGAATAAAAGTTGGAAAATGAAAAAAAAAAAACTACAGTGAAAATGAATTGAGTAGCAAGACTATAAATCTATGGTTAAATTTATATCAATGCATCAAAAAAGGTAACTTTTTGGTGGAAGTTTTAAGATAAATGAATTTAGTCCTACTTTACATATTATTCTAAAGGGAAAGTTTTCAAATCTTTACTCAATATATATGCAAAGTTAGTTGCAATTATGTGAATATACAGAGTACATGGAAGGGTAAAAATGTAGGAAGTAAACTACCAGCTATCTGAAACAGAATATTGCATGTTGACTCACAACCTGTTAATGAATAGAATTAACAATAGTTCAGATTTTTGTGGTACACATTTGTCTCAATAATGACAAATATTTCTAGTTGATAGTGAAAGTTATGCCTTGTTAATCAATAGCAAATATTCATATCATACCCTGGGGGTTTTATAGTTAAAAAACCTTCCATGTACTTTGTTTCATTTATTAATATAGTAAACCTAAGAGTCAAGGTTACAGGTTAGTTACAGAGTTGAAACAAATGTCTCCTGCATTTAGAAAAGGTCAGATTTAGAGTTGTTTCTTAGAAAGGCATGTTGCCAAAGGATGTCAGGACAATAGTGCCCTATCTTAAATAGAAATTGCAAAGATTTGTTTTATAAAATGTCATTTAAGAATTAAAAAGAATGTGTCTAAGCTTCACTGTTTTAAAGTCCTAAGTACGTCAATGAGTCCTATACCTGGTAAGTCAGTTCACCTATCTTCACAGATGTGTAGACTACACAGATACTGCATTAGAGATACGGGGGCTATTGTGGCTAGACTTCTGTTTGTCCCATGAAATCAAGAGAGCAATATAACATATCCATGTAACCTCCTTCTTTATAATAACTTCATATGAAAATTTAATATAATAGCAGTGAAACTCTTCTATAAATAAAAATAAGCAGATGGCAAAGCAGGGCCATAAGAAAGCAAGAGCCAGAATACTTAATGCATTTTATCAGGCCTACCTGCTCTTCAGAAAGTCTAATATTAATCTCATAATTACATAAATTTGTTTAAAAGGACGTTTGCAAACAAGATTCCAACATTATCCTGTTTCTGCTAAAAACTTATTTAAGGGGATTATTAATAATTGAGAAAAAATATTGCTTTTTTAAAATTAGTCCTCTAAAATAGTAATAACTTTTACAAATACATTTTCTCTTGTTTTCAACAAGTCTAACGATATATTGAAAAGGAAAAATAAGTAAATTAATTTGTTCTTACTAGGAAAATGATATTTGGCCCATCATTTGAAAGGTGGTCCTTGCATACCCTGGGAGTGTAGCTTGGTAAACAGAGAAGTAGATAGATTGCATGTTGTTTTAATTAGCTGACATAGTAGGTCCTTATGTACTACTAGAGCTTATGTTTCAGCATCCTAACCAAATATCACTATGATCCCCATGTCTCTCTTCCAAATAGCATTCACCTTTTTCCCCCTTTGATTTGTGCTTTCCATGTACAATGCACTTTCATAAAGTGTTTCTGATTCATAGAATATATCATAGCAATACACAGTACAGCAATATTAGATACTTCATAGAAAAAAGAAAATGAAACAATACTGTGTAGTTTTCTTAGGTAGTCCATGCTATTGTGGAGAGCATTATCATCCAAATGGGATAACTTTGTACATACCTACTTATTGATATAAACTTAGCCAACATCCTAGTCATGGTGATGTCATGGGTCTCAGAGGAGAATCAACTTTCCTGAAATGATTCAGTTCCCTTATAAGTTGTATAAACTTACAAGTTTCTAATCTTACAGTTGGGTAACTGTTGCTCTCTGCTCTCTTCAAAAATGTGTTTGATTGTTCGTTTTGTTTGTTTTGTACAGATACATTTTCTCTGTGTAACAGTACTGGCTGTCCTGTAATTTACTTTCTAGACTATGCTAAACTTGAACTCACAGAGATCCAACTGCCTCTGCCTCCTGGGGATGGGGATTAAAGGTGTGTGCCACCATGGCCCAGCTCAAATGAGATTCTTTTTGCAGCATGCAGAAGCCACAATAAATGTGAGAAGCATTCAAATTCCAGAAAACAGCTGACCATACTGTGTCTAACCTCATTTCATACAAATACAACAGAGTCCTTACTTCTAAGGCTCAGGAAACATCCCTGAAGAGGGGACAAAAAGATTATAAAAGCCATTGGACCAGAACATCTGCTTTCAACCTAGTGTCTTCTACCTCTGACAATGACACTGCACTTATAAAGGCTAAAAATTATGGTTACAGTCTTACTTATGGTTTATATTGCTGTGTTGAAAATATCATGATCAAATGGTTAATTGGGGAGGAAAGGGTTTAATTGACTGACACTTGCATAGTATTGTTCATCATTGAAGGAAGTGAGGTCAGGAACTCAAACCAGACAGGATTGTGGAGGCAGAAACTGCAGCAAAGGCCATGGAACAGTGTTGCTTACAGACTTGCTCAACCTAGTTTCTCTTAGAACCCAGGGACACCAGTGCAGGAATGGTACCACCGACAATGAGAAGGCCCCTCCCCCGTTAGTCAGTACTTAAGAAAATAGTCTAAAGCCAGAACTTACACAGGCATTTTGTCAATTGAGTTTCCCTCTTCTCAGATGATTCTATCTGTGTCAAGCTGACATAAAACTGTCCAACACAGTCACTTTAAAAAAGGTGTAAACATAACAACATTTGACATGTCAAACTGGAAGAGATAAATCTCACATACCTCTCCCCTTTGTAGACAGAAAGCTACAAAAATGGATAATGAGAAGATTAGACTCAGTCTTCTCTAGGGAGTAGCCCCTGATAGATTGTCTATTCCAAAGTACCTTGTTACAAATGCATATACTTATGAGCTTCACTAAACGGACTCAGCAAGTTTTATTTATGCATACTAATATGTGTCAATAATAACTAAAAGAGGGTCTTAAAGTGAGCATGAGTTGGGAAAAGTGGTAGAAACTGGAGTATGAGGGGAAAGGAAGGAGTAGAAATGGTTTGACTGTTGTATTCATTTCTGAAATTCTCAAGACAAATATTAAAATACATAAATACATACATAAAAACACATATAACTATCACATGGAAAACAACTAAAGAAATGAGAGCTATGTCACTAAAACAATGTTGCCATGATACTCACAAATATATTTTAGTTGGCTAGTGTTTGTAAGATTAGACTGTCAAGTTCTACATAGAAATTATTCCAGACTCACATTCCTTCACACTGTAACTAAGATCCACTTGGTAAACTTCTTATAACAAGCATGAATTTAAATTGTGAATCACACTTCTGTCTAACAAATACAATGTTTTACTAATTAGTAATTTTCAAAAGAAATCTTCTCTGTTTTGGATCTTCAATTATTTAATTTTCTTTCCTCTAGTTTTCAATACAATTCAGCATTAATCAAATCAGCAAATGGCATAATTAATAAGGAAAGTAAATTATGACAATCTATTGCCATGTAATGGAAGACAAAGAAATGCTAAAATATGCTAATATAAAGGTACACCATTGCTGAAGAGTGACACATAAGATGATGTTATTTAATCATTCCTTCTGAATTTAATATTCCATTATACACAGGACATAATAACCTATCTAGGTTCTGGATAGAGGCCAAATTCATTGAAAATGCAGCACTGTGTTACCAGGATTAAGTAGGAGATCAAAACATTTGTGCACAGTCATTCTTGTTGGTAGCACAGCTGCATTAGTTCATTACATTAAATGAATATTAAATCTGTTTCAAGTTTCAACCAGAAGATAACTCTGTGTGTAATCTTCACATTGAAGTATTAAAGGTATGTGATAGTCAAACACTAATTATGTTCCATATAATTGGACAACAGACCATAACACATTGTGTTTCAAATCATGTGTTAGTAAATACTTATAAAATTGTTTTAAATGCTAATCTAGATAAAATGTCATTGAAGATGAGGAAATCCATATTCATGGTAACAGAAAGTGAATGTATTAGTGCCTGTTGTTAATTATCCAATGTTTAAAGAAAGAAGTATTGTCCACAGAAAGTTTTAGTTATAAAAGGCAGGGATAGTGGAAAATGAAATACAGATTCTTTGCCTATAAGGACCTATGCTCCAGCAAACTGGCTTCTACATGCCTAATTATGGGGAAAGAAATTGTTATTAGAACACATCAACTCAGTTGAAATCATGCCTCGGTGAGCAAACCAAAGCTGTTGCCACCTGTTAACTGTGCATATATAATGTAAGGAATGTCTGGTATCCAAGTTCAGGGTGGGGTACATCTTAAGACATCTTCTAAATCTACAAATAATACAGAATAGTTATTGGTTTGTTTTTTTTTCGAAATAAGGATGAATAACATATACTTACTGATGACTGACCAGGGTTGAGAAATGTAGGTAGGATCTTGGGTTGTAGAGTGAATCAGTGTAAAGTGAAACAGGCTATGTTAGCAAGAGACTCACAGTCCCTGCTGTACTGTGGCCTCCCAAGGTAAGTGAAACTCAAGAAGAACCTTCTTTCGAATAAAGGGTTCACTGGAAAATGTATATAGTAAGTTTCATAAGGTTATTTTACTAAATATCAAAAAATAATAACTTACAGTTTCAAAAATATAACAATCTCAGCAAGTAAACAGAGCTCTATGTCTCAACCATAATGGAATTCCAATGTTCACTTGTATGAAGGGATGGTTGCTCTATGACAGCAGGAGAACAGACAATATCATAAGCCAATTAGTTCCCTGTGCTGAAGCTGTGCTCTGCTGTTTCAACAGCTCATTACTGCGTTAATGAGCACAGCTTCAGAAGCAGGCATATGTACAGTAGATGAAACTCTTACCTCCCCAGCCCTGAGTTCCTCACTGTTTCCTCATATCCTGCACCAACTCACTGTTTTGTGCCAATGCTCTGAGTATCTTATAAAATTGTGTCCCAATTCACTTGGATTTAAAGTAACAGTGGTAGTGGGCTGAGATTAAGAATGAATCTTTTCTTATCAGTCATACTTATAGTGCTAATTGCATCTCCTAACAACAATGGAAGCTCAAAATAAAAATATTTTTTCTTAAGTATTGGAAACGGAAAAGTAAGTGTTTTTTGTGTCTGATACTAAGCAAGGAAAGAAAAAGTTGTTGAATAATTTTTTGAAAACTAAAAGCAATGTAAAATGTGATTAAATCTTGGAAAATATTAATATGAAATAATATACCTATACAACAAATAAATATTAATGGGAGAGTTTGGAATTAATTATGAAGTTGTTAGTTATATTGGACATCAAAATATTTCTTTTAAAAATCTTTTATTTTTGTTTTTGAGTTTTAAATTGTTTCATCTTGTCTTAACTCTGCTAAGACATAAATTCTGTAGTAATATAGATATTGGGGTTGTTCCCCTGCTATTATCCATGAAAATAACCAATAATTAAATGTAAAGAAAGTATTTAAATCAAATTCCATATCATTTTAAGAAATGTATTAAAACAAACTCTTGAGTGACTAGTAATTAATTCAGTAAAGGGAAAATTTTGTCATTAAGCGGAGTTTTTACTTATTATTATTTGAAATGTGAAGGTATTATAATAAGACATTTTGTATTCCAACATTCACTGGGCATAGCTTTGGTTTTGATTTTCATGCACTTTTTTGCAGGAGAGAAGCTGGCTGACCCTTTGTTGCCTCCAAGCCAGAGGCTTTAAAGGAATTGAGTCAGATTTCAGATTCCAAGTCAGTGGCCTTGAAACAGCTATAGCTGTGCTTATTGCCTGACACATCCATCAGTACTGCATATGATTGATTGTGCTGTTTCCAGGGCTTAGGAGCTGATCACCAGAATGAAGGATTTTTCCATCTGCATTAAAGAACAAAGTCATTTTAAAGACTAATTCCAGGAATGTGAGCAATGACTGTCATCAACAACTAAAATTTCACAATCTGTTCTAAAAAGGCATGGGAGCCTAAAACATTAAAAGAAGCTCCTTCAAAGAATGCCTGACACTATTTGTAATGCACTTATTAAATTGTTTTAACTTCAGCATCTATGACATTTATAACTTCTCCTTTACTACACTTCACATTATTTTTCCCATGGAAGTATTACACATTTCTGTACTTTTAGAAAACCTTGATTTTTATTTCTCTATTTTCTAAGACATAATAAGACCTTTCTTTATTCAGTATATGTCCTCAAAAGTCAGATCTCTTTACAATTATCCAGGGTCAAACAATATGGGTGGTTGGCACATTTTATATAATTTGGTATAAATCATTCGGACTTGCTGGTGGCTCTCAGCAAAGAAGTGATCCCATGAATGAAAGATATGTATGTAGTATGTCACCACACACCTCTGGGTGCTTTGGCAAGAGCCACCTGTCAGTAAATACACTTGAGTTTATTTTTATCTTAACTGAGACATTCTGCTTTTCATTATTCTCATTGTCCTTGCACCTTGTTTTCTCACTTCCAACTTGTACACATTCATTTTGAAATCCACTTATCTTTGCAATCATTTTGACAACCAAACTAAAAGTTTCTCCCTAATTTTGTTACTATTCCAGGTTTTAAGGAGTTGATAAAAATATAGTAACAAACATCTTATAATAAAATATAAAAATTAAAGGTAGGAAATCCTTGCTGTAACTGTATCATTGTTATCAGCATGAAATGAGTTAACGAGAATTGAACACATTAAAATGAAAAGACGAATGGATCTGTTATGTTGAACACATGAGGGTTTGGATGCTCTATCACTCATATTGACATCTCAAAGCCAATTAGTTTACCTGCTTAAATATCACATCCTCTTCAAAACACTGGGCCAAGTTCAAATAGTCATGAATACCAAATGATGCCAAATATGTGAGAGCACTGATAAGAAGCAATGGAGCACAATGGGTTCTCAGCAATTGCTGCCACATCAATTACAAATGTTTCCTTCCTAGTATTGAGTACTTACATATTAATTTCTTGTTCAGGACAAATTTATACTATGAACTATAAGATATTATGAAATAGGCAAAATCAGTATAGAATACTATAGAGATAGACAGTGTCGGATATTAAAACTAATAGTGTGAGAACCAGTACTTAAACATATACTGTTTATAAAGCTGGGGTATGAATTATGAATATGAGATCTATGCACAAACCATCCGGAAAATGTGTTAACACATTTACCTAGAATGTATTTTTGATTGATTTTATGCACCCTGATTCTATAAACCAATACAAGTAAGTAGTAACATGATGTACATGATAAATAAATATGAAACAATAGGACTGAAAATGGAAATTTTAGTTTCAAACTTTATAATTATAGCATAAATAGTTTCAATGCAACTTTGAGGAGTCTATCTGAATTTTTTCATAATTAATTTTATGTTAATTTTTCTAGTTGATTGTTTTGCATTCAGATACAGTTGTTTGTATACATATGTATGTGTGTGGACATTCATGTGCTGCTGCAGGAAGGGGAGGTCAAAAGACAACTTGTATGAATTGGTTCTCTCCTTCTATCAAGGGTGTTGCCAGGAAAAACTCAGGATGCCAGGAGTGGCAGGAGACATACTTGGCAGCTCACCATTCTCACCAGAGAATGAGAAAATTCTTACTTAATTTTAAACTTAAACAGAAAAGAACATAAAATAAAATTAGCATATCATAATTCTGTTTTCAGAGTAGAAAAATTGTGAGATCCATGGGGCTTGGTTACTCCTTTAATCCCAGCACTGGGTAAACCGAGGAAGGGGTTTGAATTTGAGGCCAGACTGGTCTACAGAGTGACTTTCAGGAGAGCCAGAACTACACAGAGAAAACCTGTCTCCAAAAAAGAAGCACCAAAAATTTATATAATTTAAAACAATATCTGGAATCAAACAAATAATTGTGTATTATAGGTTTTCAATCGAAAATTTGCTCAAATACATTGCTACACAATTACTCGATTCTATGTAAAGTTACATTTTAAAATGATCAGTAAGTGATGGCCATTTAGATGGATTCCAATCAATCATTTCTTTCTATTAACTTTTTGACACAACTTCCTGGATTTTTCCATTTGAATTGAGAGTAGGAGAAAATGATAATTTAATTCTAAGAACGATTAGATACCATAGAATTCAGTTAAAGTTCATTCATTCTTGATGAGAATCACACTTGGATGTGGAGTTTTGAAAGGGTGGTCTAATCACAGATGAAAGCCAGTGAAGAGAAATTTACTGTTTTGCATGTTAGTGTGCATTCTTGGGGGGATCAGATAAGTGGATAAGTGGGATATCATCATTAAAAAAGACAAATAAGCTGACAAAAGTAGAACATACTTATCCTTCATTTTATTCATTTCCATTAATTTCAAAGGATACAGCCATAAGGAATAATAATTTACTCTAGGATACTGTAGAACAGGTCATGCTCATTAGATAACAAATGCTCATCACAATAGTTTAGTGAACTGGGACAATGTGGGACAATCCCTACATTTTGCAAATGCTTACAAACCAAATAAAAAAGAAGCACTGAAATCTTCTCAGGCTTTTTCTTGAATGTATAAGTAAGAGTATGTGGCTTAAAGTTTTCACATGTATAAAACACAAGGATTCACAACAATGTTCTGTTTTTCACAACAATGTTCTTAAATCTTATACTTATTCAAAATGGCAAATGCCATAATTGAGAAATGTTCTTCAAGTCACTGTATGTGGTGATATCTTGTTTGTACTCTATGAAAGATTGCCTGAAGATCAGAGGGTGGGTCTAGCAACTAGCTAACCATAGAGTCCAGGTGCTGGTGGCACCTTCTTATGATCCCAGCACTATGGAGGTAGAGACATGAAGTGATACGGCTGGAAAGAGTGGTCAATATAAGGCAGTAGGAGCCCATTTTGGTCTGAGATTTCGTAGATGTAAGAACTCTAGGAGCTGACTGCTCTGCTTCTCTGACCTTTCAGATTTCACCCCCTAATATGTAACTCTGGGTTTTTATTACTAAGACCAATTGGAATACACACTGTAATGTACTGCAACCAAAATATAAACTTGGCTTTGAATTCTTGCACATAAAACTTATAACTCTTTGAGTTTTTATTCTTTAGTGTTTGATGACTGCATTTACTTGTCTTATTTTTTTAAAGTAGAGGCATTATGTTCCACTCATCATGGATCTGCCATGAGAGCAAACATCATCCTATTATAACTTATATGACATCCTATCCCTGTATTAGTCGTTGGAGTTCAATTGTGTCCTGTTAAACTCCTCACATGATTATAAGAACAACAGTCTAATAAATCTTATTTCAAATTATCTACACTTGGCAAATTGTACTCACTTACAAATACATCTTTTGAAAATTGCCTAACATTTCATTGTTACCTTGAATGTCAGCTTCATCTTATCCTGCTGATTTTCCTTTTATTAATTACTTGGGCAACCTTCCATTAAATATTCCTATCTGATGGTGGGGTGAAGATTGAGTTTTCTTCAGTAATATGATCCCTGATAGAAAAATCCCCAATTTTCTTATACTCATTCAAATAAAGGCAGCACTAAGTAGATTCAGTTAGTTTACAAAAATAAACATTCATACAGGAGATTGTGGAAATGATAGGGGAGGAATTAGAAGACAGAAAATCAGTGTGGTTCATCAAGAAATGTTCTATGCAGGCATGAAATTCCCAAATAATAAAATTATAAATTATATTCCAATTTTACCAACTCCATCATACCAAAAATACATGAAAATCTCAATTATCAGTATTATGTCCCACTGATTAAATTTCATTTTTAAAGCAATACCAACATTGTGAAAACTTCCCTCTTATATCCAACAGACCACCCTTCCCAATAACAGCTCCCACTCAGAGTTCTCAGGTCTCATAATGTTAACCTCATTATCTCTAGAAATCTCCATAACCAGTTGCCAACATTTTAGTTAGGTTCCTAAAGCACTGACTTTCCTAAGTTCAAATGTCTGGTGTTTTCTAGGTCTCACTTCTTTTAGCACTTTACACACCCAACAGTGATCATGACTTTCTCTGCTTTAATTTCACTGACAATAGTATACCAGATGGAATGTGCAGACAGTTCTGCCAGCCTTCTCTGTTACTGCTACATCATTATTATTGTGTGGAGAAGTATCTTTTTTACAATATTCTGCCACTGTCCTTGAGGCTTTTCATGTAAGGCTCTGGATGTTTTCATGCTTTGAAACAGCTGCCAGACAAAAGCAGAGTATCTCCACAATACAGCTGTTGCCACCAGTCTGATAATCCATTTACTTGCTAATGGTTTTACCTTGTTTATTTCCTTGTGTCTGTGTTATCCTGTAAACATTAAAATAACTAGTGGCCAGACTGCAAACTCAGAATGTTTAGATTTAGTTTTGCTTCCAACCACAAAACAAAACAAACTAGGAAAGGTATCACCATGGTGGGATGAGGAAGCATTTGTTTTATTCTTTGTATTGATTAAATTTATTTAACCATTTTCATGTGGTAAAGATGCACTTATGCCATGGCTCATAGGTGGAAATCAATGAACAACTTGCTGGAGTCAAGTTTCTAGTTTGTATTTTTATCACATAGTTCCTGGGTATAGACTTTAGGTCATCAAGCTTGGTAGCAGGCAACTTTCCCCACTGTGCTATATCTCACTACCCTATATAAAACATTCTAAAAGCTTTGTTTTTAACCTGGATTCTCATGTCTATATTTTCATTGTCAAAGTCATATTCAAAGGGTCCTGTCACAGAATACAAGATATCCCTAGTCAGGATTACTAATACTTTCCTTTCCGTTGTCAAAAAAAAAAAAAAAAAAAAAAAAAGTTAAGAAAGGAAGAGAAAAGATTTACAAGCTTGTAAGATAGAGTCTGCTCCAAGTAAACAGACTGGCAAATCTAGTCAGGTCCACAAAAGGGAATGACTTATGACTGACAGAAGTTGCCTATGCAAACAAAACTATGTCTAAACTTAATCATGCCATAGGTCAAGGTATTGCTCCTTGGGAATTTCCCTGTTGAGAGATGACAATGAAGGGACCAGCCCCCTGATTTGGCAGCCATGACAGGCTGCAGAAAAGACATATAGGCCTCTGACTCAGCACATGTCTGACCTTCTAGGCCTACCCTAGTCACTAGGAAGTCAGATATCCTCCTCGTGGCAAGGAACCAATATGAAGTTAGCTGGCGGGACTCTGGATGTGCTTTATGGCTCCGGACATGCTTTATATGATAAATAGCAAAACAGTGACATGCAAAGCATAGCAATGATGCATGGAGGTCCTATAGGCCATAACAACCAGTTGGCCAATCAACACAGAACAGGTGGCCCAAGCCTGGAAGAGCACCAATCCTGAGACCGTTGTATCTTATGCTGCCCAAAAAATTCCCTGCCTTGTGGTTGTCCAGGTCAGGTTCTTCTTTCATCATCCACCACGATGAATGGATGAAGGGCCTGAGTTAATGCAGTTAGCTCATTAAATAACAATAAAAGACTCTTTGCTTTTGTATCAGAACATGTCTCTTAATGATTTTGGAGATTCAGAATTTGGGCACAACAACAGCAATAGGTTATGTTAATGCAGTTGCAGTACTAATCTGAAACCTTCTTTAATTGCTTTATTTATGTGATCACTAAGGAGATTACCCACATAACACTAGACATTTTTTTGAAGTTATATTTTCTTGAAAATAGCTTTATCTTGCACCAAGGGAATTTTACACACTTGAGGCAAACTAATAGAGCCAGTTTTCATATCTAAAAGCCATATGCACTGTCTCATTGATACATCTACAAGAAAATGCATAATACTAATCTCAACTTTATAATTAGAGAATGAATTTATTAAAAATAATTATGTCTTATTTTTTCTTTGTTCATTTGTTTTGTTTCAAGATAGGGTTTCTCGGTGTAACAGCTCTAGCTGTCCTGGAAGTGGTTTTGTAGACCAAGCTGGCCTTGAACTCACAGAGATTTACCAACCTTGACTCCTGTGTGTTTGTATTAAAGTCATGTGCTACTGCCACATGGCAAAAAAACTAACATCTGAGTTTTATATAACATTGAGATTCTGATAAGAGATAAGGCAACTATGTTATATAGCAACTCCTCTTTATTTTTTTGATTTCCTATTAGGCATTTTATATTTTTATTTTTATTATATATTTGTATTTTCAATTATTTTATTTTTTCATTCTTTAGTAACAAAAATAAACAAATAATGCTAGTATATCAATACTTCATTTGGTAATATCTTCTGAATTTAGATCCCACATATTTCCTCATCATATAAATCCTATGTCATGTGCCCCAAGGTGCACAGTAATATATGTGAGAACACAGAAACAAACATAAAAAGTTATAAATGACAAGGAAAGCCACCTTGTTCATCCACAGTTTAAAGACTTAGTGAAAACATCAGTTTGTAAACAGTTACAGACTCCTTACTATTTAGTAAGAATTTTTCTGCCATCAAGAATTAGGTAGGTGCTTTAGATAGGTTTTCTATTGCTGTTTTAAAACACCATGACAAAAAGAAACTCCAGACAGAAAGGGTTTATTTGGCTCACACTTCCACAGCACTGTTAATCATCAAAGTAAGTCAGGGCAGAAACCTAGAAGCAGGAGCTGAAGTAGGGACCATGGAGGGGTACAACTTACTGGCTTGCTTCCCATAGCTTTCTAAGGCTGCTTTCTTATATAACCCCCAGCACAAGGATGAAACCACCCAAAATGGTGGGCCAGATCTCCTTAATCACTAAATAAGAAAACATCCCATAGGCCAGCCTACAGGCCTACATTATGGAAGTCTTTACTTAATTGAGATTTCTTCCTCTATATGACTTTAGTTGATGTCATGTTAACATAAAATTATCCACCCAAGCTGGTGTGGAGATTTTCTCATATACTCCATTCCACAGAAAAATAAGCTAATTGTGAAATATATAGATTCACTTTAAACAAAAAGTAGTCTATCTACCTTATTAAAATATTTTAAAAGTTATTTAATAGGCTGATAAGGAAGACCAAAATATACACAAAAATGGGAGTTACATTTCCATACAAAGTCTGGAAATTCTTGGAATCTAATCACATGGAAATAATTTCAGATTATGGTTTTCTTTATGTTTCAAAGAATATTAAGCTTTAAAACATTTCTTAGGTAAATTTCAATTCAGTTTACATTTCAATTATCTGAGCATCTTTTATTAAATGTCTACAGTATCTGTTATAACTTAGAATTTGGTGTAAATACAATTCAAAAGTCAGGTGAAGGATCTTGTTATTTAGTGTTTAGTATTTAGAATTATTTCTATTTACCTCCCATTCAGCCACCAAATATAAACATAAACACTGAGGAGAAAGAGAGGTACCAAAGCCATGTTTGACAAAGTTAGAAAACTTCAAAAGTTGATAATGGAAGAAATGCCTTCAACTATTGGGTAAAATCAGTTCATTCATTGTGTATTCCCTGACACTTTTTTTTATGAAAGAAATAGAATGTACCCCATTCCTTGGATGTATATAGAGATCTCAGTTTATGATAAAAGGCATCAGGGAAAATGTTAGGTATCAAAATGATGCTTAATCTAAGAATTTGAGATTTGTTCAGTAAAAAATAACATACCAGTAGCAAAATACAGAACAGCTCCAGAGACAAAGCAAACTAGGGGTGTATCCTCACCGTCCACTAAAACTCATTATACAAATGAACAGAATTCAAACCGAAAGAGAACTTTCCTTTAAGGGCATAGAGAAGCACAAAGACACAAACCAAATATAGTCCAACACAAAAAGAAGTTGTGGCTTATCAAAATGGTATTTGCGTTTATTTGAGGAACATTTCTGAAAATGATATCTATACTAAAAGGTTTGATTCTCTGTGAAAATTAGAAACATGAGTTCAGAATGCAAATGAGATAAGGTATATTTAAGTGTATGTGAGTATCAAACTTTTTTTACATGAATTGTTTATTCTTTTTCCCATTTTTTAAATTTAAATTAGAAATAAAATTGTTTTACATGTTAATCCCAGTTCCCTCTCCCTCCCCTCTTCTGCTGCCCCCCACTAAAACCCTACCTATCCTAAACCCTTTCTGTTCCCCTGGGAGGGTGAGGCCTACCATGGGGGATCTTCAGAATCCATCACTATCCTTTGGGATACAGCCCTGACCCCCTCCCATGTGTGTAGGCCTAGGGAGTATCCCTATATGTGAAATAGGCTCCCAAAGTCCATTCTTAGGCTAGGGAAAAGTACTGATCTACTACAAGAGGCCACATAGATTTCTGAGGCCTCCTCACTGACAACCACTTTCATAGGTTATGGATCAGTCTTATGCTGGTTTCCCAGCTATCAGTCTGGGGACCATGAGCTCCCACGTGTTCAGATCAGCTGTTTCTATGAGTTTCACCAGCCTGGTCTTGACCCCTTTGTTTATCATTCCTTCCTCTCTGCAACTGGATTCCAGTGAAGTTCAGTGTTTAGCTGTGGGTGTCTGCTTCTACTTCCATCAGCTGCTGGACAAAGACTTTAGGATGCCATATAATTTAGTCATCAATCTCATTATAGGGGAGGACATTTAAGGTAGCCTCTCTACTGTTGCTTAGATTGCTAATTGGTGTCATCCTTGTAGATCTCTGGATATTTCCTAGTGCCTGATTTCTCTTTAAACCTATAATGGCTCCCTCTATTATGGTATCTCTTATCTTACTCTCATGTGTTCTTCCCCCAACTCAACCTTCCTGCTCCCTCATGTCCTCCTCACCCCTTCCCTTCTCCCCTTCTCATTCTCCTAGCTCCCTTACACCTCCCCCCCATCCTCCCAATTTGCTCAGGAATTCTTGTTTATTCTTATAGGTGGATTTTCATGTTTAAACTTTAGATATGTGTGTTTAAATCCAAGTAATTACAGAGGTCAGGTACCTAGTCAAGGAACATGGAAGGAAAGAATCTCCCATGCAAGGGAAAACAGTGTATAGTCTTATAGAACACAAAAGAGAAACTTGAATAGGAGGATTAAATGGGGAGGATTATGAGAAGATGGGCAAAATCAGAGAACATGGGGAGGGTCAACTAACATTACAAGCCATTTGAGTGGCCATATGGGAACATACTAATGTAGAAGATTGTTAAAATATACACATATATGAAAGGAATCTAAATGAAGTCTCTACAAATTGGGGCAGATAATGTCCAAAATGACCATTTTATCCCACCTTGTGAAACTTCCAGTGCCATGAATGGTTACGTCTACTTGAGCAATTGGCTAACAGGGCCCTAAAGAAAGTTAACAACCATGAGGTTATTGGTTACTGTCCTAACATTTTGGCAAGGCTTTATTGCTAAAGATACATCTTATTAAATCATCAAATATGGAGATATATATATGGTGCCCAGCTAGAAGTTTTCACCCTACTGAATAGAATTTTTGGAAGTTATTTTGCACATTGCTAGGGGAGAAAAGCAACCATTAATTTCACCCAGGTACAAACTATATTACATAGAACAGATTCCTCCTGGCAAGATATATAATCATAAATATTATAATTATTAATTTTCTCTTGATTTCAGTTTGCTATTTTTTGCTGTTTTTTTTAACCTTTTTGAGAGAAAGAGAGAGAACAAAAAAGAAATTAGCTTGGGGAGGTAGTTAGGGATGACCTAGGAGAAAATGCTCAAAATATACAATATGAAAAAAAGTAAAAAAGGAATTTTCTAAAATCTACTTAAACTACATTTAGAGATCTTAGAATATGTATGTGTTTGTTGTTTGATTAATAACATTTGTAATATTTATGCCTTTTCTTTAATAATGTCTTGTGTACTGAGTTTCTCACTTGAAAATATTTATTTAATATAAAAATTAACCAGTATTAGATGGTGTGTGTTCAGCTTTTACTTATATTGATACATAGTTCAATTCCTATGAGAAACACTAAAAGCAATAGATATACACAACAGAATCTTACTAGGTCATCATTAAATGAAAGTTACTAGAAATGGCATTAAAAAATCAAATACAGCATCTCTGGTGGTCAGATAACTAGGAAAGAAGGAGAACCCTCAGAAAGACATACATGCTCTTCCAGAGAATGGAAAAGGGATAAGATCTCCTAAGATAATGGGGATAATGGGTTGAGTGGAGAGGGTCTTAGAAGAAACAGAAGGGGAGAAGGTGAGGGTAGAGGAGGACAGGAGGAAGCAAGAAGATCTAGTCAGGGGAGGAATGGAGGAGAGCAATAAAAGGGTTACTATCATAGAGGGAGCCATTATAGTTTTAAAGATAATTCTGACAATAGGGAAATGTCCAGATATCTACAAGTTGGACCACAACTAACAATCTAAGCAATAGTTGAGAGGCTACCTTAAATGCCCTTCCCCATTAATGAGATTGATGACTATCTTATATGCCATCCTAGCACCGTCATCCAGTAGCTGATGGAAGGAGACACAAACACTCACAGCTGAACACTGAGAACTCTGGAATCCATTTGCAGAGAGGAAGCAGTGATGAGCAAAGGGGTGAAGACCAGGCTGGAGAAACCCAGAGAAACAGTTGACCTGAACATGGGGTTGCTCATGGACCCAAGACTGATATCAGGGAAACCAGCATAGGTCTGTTCCAGACCCCTGAAGGAGGATGTCATTTTGGAGGTCTGAAAAATATACCAGGCCACTAGTAGTGGATCAGTATTTACTCCTAGTAGACAAATCAACTTTGGGAGCCCTCTCCTTATAGAGGGATATTGGTACCCAGTCCCCACAGGGTCTCTGTGAGTTGTTTTCCAGCATAACCATAGGTACCTCCTGTTTTTCTAAGCCTCACTCACTAACACCCTATTATGAACTGTTCTTGTTATTGAAAAATTATGCCTTGCCCCACCCCCTTCTTGCTTCATTGGCCGTGGGCGGGGGTTGTAGTTTCCTTGTTTATGATAGGGTGTGGGAGTGCGTTCTGCTATCAGGTGATGTTTTCCCAACTCCCCTTGTATATAAGCTGCTGACTGCAAAGCACCAATGGCATTTGCTTCTACCGAATGACCCGAGTTGTGTCCTTCTTAATCCACAGACTCTGGCCTGGTCCAGTTCTTTGGTTGTTGGCCCTGGTGCCAGTGACAGAGAGATACTCTTGCAGCCTAGACATACCAGGGAGGGTCTAGGCCCTGCTCCAAATGATATGACAGTCTTTAAAGATCCCTGAAGGAAGGCCTCACTCTCCCTGGTGAGCAGAAATGTGTTGGGATAGGGGGCTCTGTAGGGGGCAGGGAGGAGGGGAGAAGCGGGAACTGAGATTGACATGTAAAAGAAGCTTGTTTCTAAATTAAAAAATATCAAATACAGTGAAATAAATAATACAGTATTTTCTGCCTGACTTTTGCTTGACATGCACATATTTACTGTCAACAGTGTAACTTCTAAATCTAGAAGAATTACAAACAAAGTTGAATGTTGCTCACATTTGACTTGTGCTAAATTCTGTCATTCACACATGAGTTTGGGTTTGCTTTGAACTTCAATATGAAGTCTAATATAAATGAACAACAAAAAAAATAATTATTCAGAAAATGCCACAATGAAGCCTAATAATTTGCATGTTAATCAAAATCAGAAGTAATGCATGTATGATTAGTATTAATTCTAAGCAGAAGTCCTTTGAAATGAATATATAGTTGTATACTCATTATCTGAATATGAAAGTGGATAAGAACATTGTCAGGTGTTATGGTTATGATAAAGCCTATAATCCCAGTTCCCCAGAGGCAAAACCAGAATTTATGAAGTTCAAGGTGAGTCAGATCATCTCAGTGCCTCCATTCCCACCAAAATCCATCTGCCTTCAAAGTTTTCAAGACTAAGTATAAGTTTTACAACATTCTGTGTTTTAAAATACATGTAAGAGTTTTTGATGTAGAGGAAATTTACAAGCTATGTTGTATGGCCTGCACCACCATCAAGATATTTTTCAATAACAAAGGATCAGTCAAAGTTAGGTCCTCGTAAACATAGGAACCCCATTCCTAAACTGAAAGTTTCAGGACAGCTATATAGATCAATTTGATCAGTGTGATAAAAATTTCTTACTGTCCATATTCTATTAGACACAGGTGTTACTGAAAGAGAAAAAGAAAGGAAAATAAGACTGAGTATATTGTACTTGGGAAAAAGCTTTGTCTTGATCTGGTTTACATGCTATAGGAGCACACTGGAACACATAAATACTACACTAAATGTATCCACCTTTACCATCTTGCAAGGCCAAACTATGAATACTTGAGATATGGTCAGCTATACTTCTTCCTTTATTTAATTCCACATCATGCTAATTAATCCTGTATTTTAGTTATTCGCCACCTTTCAGGCATACTCAGTGGGAAACATACCTCCTTACCAAACTTCTTTCATCATGATATAAACTTTAGAACTGAAGGTGTCAGGTTCCCTTGTACATAGATACAGGGTTTTAACTAGGTTCTAAGTAATAAGCTACTGAGTGTTTAACTTCAAGCAGACAATGAAAGAGGGTGTGTGCACAGGAGAGAGCCACTCTGCTTGTGTTGTGAAGCAGTAATGTCCAAGAAACAGAAACAGCTTCAGAATTTTGTTTGGTATTCAATCAAGCAAGAGTAGTTCAAATTTTATATCTACCCAATTGTGTCCTAATTCCATATGATTGCTCTTATTCAATTGTTGATTAAATGCTTTTGTTGTCTTTAATAGAGTGTATATATATACACAAGTCATAATTTCATTTCTCAAGCAAATGAGTTGATAAAAATGTATTGAGATATCTTTAAATAAGTAAAATCAAAATTGTAGCCACTTTAACCATGGTTTAGTAATTAAAAATGAGCATACCAGTTGGATGGCAGTTACAGAAAGTTATATTGATGATACAGTATTGCTAGCTGTTATTTTTCAGAAAAGCCCATACTCTGTCAATTGACTATATCCTGAATGGATTTACTTCACTGTATATATTTTCTACTTCTAAGAAAACTAACCAGATATTTTCCCCAGAGGAAAATCCTAAGAATTTCAGAAAGCTCTCTGCTTCAGGCTCTATCATATTTCACTTAAAGCTACTTACTGGCCTTGTTTTACAAGCACAATAAAAGGGGGGCAGATTAAGGGTAGCTTTTATAGGATTCATGGGATTGGTTTATTCACTTTTGTATGTATACAAAGATAAGAAATGGAATGAAAATGAAAGAAGGATAAGAATGCTAAGAAGATTTTCGGATTCTTATTCTATCCTAATTCTCCCAACCCCAACTTCAATAGCTCCAATTCCACTGCTAAAAAAAAAAAAAAAAGAAAGAAAGACTGCTGTATCTACTGCCTGTTGGTCTATGCTGTTTTAAGAGAAAATTTCCAAGTAGTCCTTTATAGCTATCTTTATAAGCAACTTTTTCTAATTTTCTTCTTCTTCTTCTTCTTCTTCTTCTTCTTCTTCTTCTTCTTCTTCTTATTATTATTATTATTATTATTATTATTATTATTATTATTATTATTATTATTTAATTTCCTTACCTTTTGCTCTGATTAGAGTCTGGCTTTGATTGACCCCGAGTTTGAAGTGCAACCAAAGTTTTACATTAAAATCCAAGACCAGATTTTTAATTTTCCTCTGTACCTCATATTATCAAGTTTGACAACAATAAACCATACTGTTAATAGTCTCAGTTATAAAGGATTGTAGATAAGAAGTAAAATGATCCATAAAAGACCTACACTTGACCTTCAGTACATTCTCTCTATACTACTTTTTCATCACTCTTATTGATTCTTTCACTTTGGCTATAAGTGGATCTAGTTTGGACCTGTTTGGAAGTAAGTATCTCAGTTCTGCTTTGACCAGAGGTTGGAAAGGGGAGTCAGTCAGGGAGTGTGAGGTTTCATAGGGCCAGGAGTCTTGTTATTTGATTATAGAATCAATTGAATGATAATGAGAGTGTGGATCTCTAATAAACAGACATTCATGGATAGTTTTGGTCTACCTTTGAATTAATAACCACTAACATTTTATTTTTGAATTCCTTCCTGTGTTTCTTGGCACAGATTCTGTGACACAGACTTCAATTATCAAACATGGCCAAACCTCAAAATTGCTTATTTGATGAAATCAGGTATTATCTGTGGCCTTTACAATTTTTTTCTTGTCAATAAAGATAACATTGTTTTCCTGGAAGTAAGTAGCAACACTATAATTTATATGAACCAGAAATGATTGCACAGATAATGCAAGGTTATACAGGTCTTTTTGCAAGCTTAGTCTCAGGAGTAAAGACATTTATTGGGTGAAAATGGCATGCTTAACAACTTTGCTGAACATACTGGGGAAACAACCCTTATTCACTATTTAGATACACCTTTGTATTATTTAATCAGGATGTGACTCTTGTTTATAAGTCACTTATATGGAATGTATATGGCCTTGAGTAAAGCCACTTACATGCACAATGGTTTTTTAAGATAATGCACTTAGGTAAGGAATAATAAAATTCATTTTATCAAGAGTTATGAAAGTTTCATTGTCAGGATGATGCTTTAAAATATTTAGAGCTCTCTGTCAGTATTGACTATATGAACAGTTCACTTAATATACACAGTGGCATATATTTATCATTCTTAAAATTGACCAAAAGTTTAGGTGATTTCATCACACTGTATATCAACTCACATTTACCAAGGATTGTGAAGTATCAGATGACAAATTCTTCAGAAACACCATTTGGACAAATATTTTAGGTAACATTTTGAAGGGGCTGCACAGAAACAGATGAATAAGGAATATATAATGTAAATTGTAAATAAGAAGAATTGGCTCACATTGTTGTAGAAGCAGAACAAATCCAGTAATCTATCATCTGTGAAAACAGAGAAAAGAGTAAGAATTCACTCTAGGGACAAAAATTTAGAGTGAAGTTGGAGAGTCCATTGGGAGAGGTCATATAGTCTGTTGTGTTTTTGTTCCTCTTTATCCTTTTACTTTACTCTTTATCCTTTACTTTACTCTTTGTGGGGCACCCCAACCAACTCCTAAATAAATCACCTTGAGTTTTATTCTTATGAAAACTTGCCTAGCTTGGCTTGTTTCTTGCCAGCTTTCTTAGCTTAAGTTATCCAGTCTACCTTTTGCCTCTAGGCTTTTGTTTTTCTTTATTCTATATACCCCTCTATTATTGTTAATGTGCTGCTGGTTATGTAGCTGAATGGCTGGTCCCTGATGTCCTCCTGTCCTCATTTTTCGATATGCTTTATCCTTTTCTAAGATTTGATCTCCTATTTATTCTCTCTGCCTGTCAGCCCTGACTATCCTTTCTCTACTTATTGACCACTCACCTCTTTATTAGACAAACCAGGTGTTTTAGACAAACAAAGTGACACTGTTTTACAGAATTAAAGAAATGCAACATGAAAGAACACAACATATCTTTGCATCATTAAATCAATGTTGCACACATAAACAAATGTAAAATGTCTTAGGCTGATATTCCACAGCAAAAATAGGAGCCTAAATGTCAAAGACCATGGAATGTTCACAGCAGAGGACAGATTTGTGTCTCAGTTCAAGCAGGACAAATTTATTCCTCTCCCTTTTATTTCTTCTCATACCGTCAACAGATTGAATGATACTGGTTCTCACCCCTAGGGATGAATATTTCTTACACAGAGTATTGATGAAGATGTGATTTTCTTTAGGGGAAACCATAATGAACACACACACCTATGAATGACATTTAATCACTGACCTGAGCTTTCCCATTCAAGTCAATTTGACACATAAATTTCAATGTCACCAAAACAAACAGTGTGAGATTGTTATGTGTTTAAGCAATGTCATTTATAAAAATATAATACACCTGTTAATAGGACATAAAATTATTTTTGTTAATTGTTTTTATTTATACACAGGCTCAATTGTCAGGTTGATAAATTGTGTGTATACATTATCCATTCTAAAAAAAATGACGTTTTTACTTCTTAAATTATTTTTCTTTCTACAACACATCTCTGTATGTTGTTCTCTTTAGATATAGTTTCACTGTTTTAGAATATTTTGTATATAAAAATTTTAACATTTCTTTTAGAATCAACCAATAGTTTTCTTCATTTTAATTGGCATCATTAATTACCATTATTGTGAATATACAGCATAAAATGTTTCTTAATATAAATGTTGTTTCTTGTGTTCTTATAACTTTACTTTTATGATTTTGTGTCCCTTATTCATAATAGAAAAGACACCTCATAATGATATAAATTTTATTTATAAAAAACTCAGGACAGAGTCTTATTTCATACATTAACCTATCTGTGCCATAAAACTGTTAGTTTGGGAACACTATCCTTATATACTTGTTGTAGAAAACATTTTTACATTTGGCAAATTAAAATAATCACAGAAAGTAATCACATATTTCCATTCAGGTAATAATGAAGTCATGTCTTAGTATGTTTTAAAGTCATGTGGAAGAAGTTGTGGGAAAATGAATGTAATTTAATGACATGCTCACATTAGGAGCTCCAAGATGTTAAAACAAGCAAATGCTCATTTGCTACATTACTCATGGATGTTTAGTGAATGCTGAGTTCTGTCCCAGGCTATTGAAACCATACAAAGAGGAAAAGTAGATGAGATTCCTGTCAGTCTTTAGCAGCAAAAGTAAAAACAGATAGTAAATAAATCAATAATACAATGCATCAATACAGTCAGTGTTGGTTTCAAAATTAGGGGACCATTATGAACATATAATAGTAGTAGAAGCTAGTTTTATAAAACTGTACATGAATCACTAATGCAAAAGAAGTGTATGAGCTGAGATCAGAAATGTAAAGAGAGAAGCTAACTGAAGCATGGAAGTAATTGAGTATGTTGGAGTATGATAAGAAAAGTGTCTAAGATGAAAACAAGCCCATCTAGTGAATGGATCTGAAATAAACAAACTTGCAAGTTTCTGGAAGAAATTCAGATACAGCCTTGGGACTTAAAATCTTCCCCACTCTGCTGTTTCAATTCATATTTAGGATATTTATTCTTCACTCTAAAAATCAAGGAAAAACTCAGTTGTTAGAAAATTAAGTATTGGCATATTCATAATTATTACTTTAAAGACTTTCACCATACAATTATCATAAGAAAACAACAGGGATGCAGCCTTATATGTTTTAAATTATTTATATTATATTCATATATATTATGTTCATTCAGGTACACCTGTAAACTTACATGCACACATATCATGCATAATATATATATATATATATATATATATATATATGCAAAACTGATATATAATATAATAGATGATATGGAATTTTAAACATTAGAAATACTTGTCAGGATCTCACAATATGGAGCAAGACCTCATGATGTTGATTTGATGAAGGAGTCTTTAAACAAGGTAGATTATATTGCAAAACAAACATGTTTAGAGATAGCAACTTTGGGATATGAGAAAGTAGTGTTAAAAGCTGGATTACCTAAAATTGACTCATCCCACTGATAACAAAATCTAATTAGAGCCCCCCAAATGCAGTAATTTTTTTCTAAAAGAAAATCAGAGTAGAAATTTTATTTGGATGTTTCTAATCGGTACCAAGATTTTCTTTCATCCCAATAAACCTTTGAATTATATTTGCCAACAGGCACATAACTTGTTGACTCCTAAATACTTTTGCTTTGTGGAAATAGCTGCTACCAGTTCATGTTAGTATATATTTCTTAATATTCTAACTTTTATATTGTTCTTCAGTGTTATTTATCTTTTTCCTTCCCCTGTCTATGAATTTGTACTTTTGCTATCAATCAGATCACACAAACAGTTCTTCTAGTGGAGAAGTTAGCTTCTCATCCTATGAATACATAACCTCTTACCACTGATTTTAGGTTCAAATTTGTTCACATAGCATGGCCACACAGCCATGAGGTGAATGTTAATAGGTGTTTATTTAAATTTTTTAGGAGGGTTTGCAAAGATAAAGAATAGGTTGTGATGGATGGTTGTGTGCCACCATGTGGTTGCAGGGAATTGAACTCAGGACCTCTGGAAGAGCAGTCGGCTCTCTTAACCTCTGAGAAGCAACCTAGATGCCCCTCAACTGAAGAATGGATGGAGAAAATGTGGTACATTTATACAATGGAGTACTACTCAGCAGAAAAAAAGTGATGGAATCTTGAAATTGGCAGGCAAATGGATGGAACTAGAAGAAACCATCCTGAGTGAGGTAACCCAGACACAAAAAGACAAACATGAGCCCTCATCCAGTGGCTGATGGAAGCAGAGACAGACATCCACAGATGTACACTGAGCTGAAATCAGGAATTTAGTTGAGGAGAGGAAGGAATGAAGAACAAAGGAGTCTGTACCAGGTTGGAAAAACCCACAGGAACAATTGGCCTGAACAAGGGAGAGCACATCGACCCCAGATGCTGTCGGGGAGGCCAGTACAAGACTGATCCAGACCCCTGAACATGGATGTCAATAAGGAGGCCTCTGCACTCCAGGGAGCCTCTGGTGGTGGATTAATATTCTCCCTGGTGCAAGAAGGGACTCTGAGAGACCATCCCACGTGAAGGGTTACACTCTGGCCCTGGACACATGGGGAAGGGCCCAGGTCCAGCACAGGAAGATTTGGTGGGCTTTGCAGAGCCCCCGTTGAGGGCCCTACCCTGCCTGGGGAGTGGTGGATGGATGGGGTGGGGGGTAGTTGGGGGTGGGGGAGAGGGATGGGGGTGAGGGGAGGGAGAGGGAGAAGGGACCTACATGTGAAACAAACTTGTTCCCTAACTAGAACTAATAAATAAATTTTAAAAAAAGAATAGGTTGTGAATGGAGAAGTGACTTAAGTTGTAGAAAATTAGCCAAGGAGTCTCGTATTATTTTTGAGGAATTATTCACAACTAACATGTGTAGAGAATCCTCACACTTAGACATTCTGTGATTATATGGTCTTTGTGGGATATTTTTTCAATAAAACACAATAGAAGTTGACATTTTATATATGTGTTCCAACAGAGACATTGAAACTCTGAAAGCAAATCAAACACCGTCAGAATAATATCAGCAAGGGTGACAACACAGGACTGCAGAGAAAGGTTTCTTGGTTCATAGCTTATATACATCTGCTTAGGATAGTTTCCTGCAATGGATGTAACTTCAAATTCTAGGAAAGGTGGTGAGTGTTTGAAAAACAGTAACAAAGGCTAAATGAAGAACAGAGAAAGATATTTCAAGAAACTGTGTAAATCCTGTCTATAGAATATTGTTTAGGATAAAAATAAGTTCTATGACTTGGACAAATTGTGTTTTCATCATTGACCCTAAAAAGTATTAAGAGATAGGATAATTCATTGAATGACAAGAGTGGGTTAAATTTTTGATAACATGAGTTTGAAATATATATGGAAGATTATGGTAGAAATGTGTAACAAATTACGCTCAGTATGATAACAATGACTCCAAGAACAACAGGTAAAGGCACAAGTAGAGGTCAAATTCCTCTTATGAGGACAATATATAAAACCAAAGAACAAATTTTACAGGCAGAGACTCACATATACATAAGAAGTAGTAAGAAGGTTAGAGTCATATTAGGAAAGTAAAAGGCATTAGAAATTTCAACTGAAGAAGAAAAAGAGACTGAGTCTAACTGAGATCAGAGAAATGGAGAAAAGTTTCTGGGAAGTTGACCTTCAAAAATACTCAGTCCAGAGTTCATTTAGTTGTTAATTTGCTGCTATTTTTAAGAACAATCACCATGAACTGAAGTGACAGAACTCTTAGAGAATTAAATAATGTTCAGTTGTCCAATAATAAGTGGTAGTGAATGGACATTGCTATGGTGAACATTTTAGGGAAGGTAAGACATGAATAGTTCTGAAAGGTAAATGAATACTTGGAAAATATTTATAAGAATGTAAGTCAGAAACAGTGAAAGGCAAAAGAAAAGAAATTACTGTTATAGATAATTGTATCTGAGAATTTAAAAGATAGACCAAAGACACATAAGGAAACTCCAGATTTAATTGTAAAGGAAATTAAACATGATCATAATAATAATGATATCTGCACATAAAAATATGCTAACCAGACACGCAAATTAACACTTCATAAAAAAGGAATATTCAGATGTATTTTTATGACAAAGTTATTTACTTTTCACTGGTCACACATGCACACACACACACACACACACACACACACACACACACACACACACATATATATATATGTTTATTTTAATTAAGACTCATCATTTTGGTTTCCCTGAATTCCTATTATCAGTCTCTATTACAAAATATCTACTGTGGTCAGTTAACAAGTAAAGTGGGAGAAAAATCTATCATCTGCTGATTGGTGGATAGTATATTCAGCATGAGTCATTTGGAATTATCTTTTGTGAAAGGAAGCAAAAAGCACAGAATGACGCATTCAGGAACAACTAACACTTAGGTACTCAAAGAGTGTTTGAGAAGCACCTTTCAAGGCAAAGTAAACTCAACTAGTAAAAATTCCTTTAATACATCAAAAGCACCAAATAAAGGAGAAAGCATTTGTCCTGTATTTATTAATAAGGATAAATAAGACCATTGATTCAAAAGGTCCTAGAAGATACTATATGAACAAAGAAGTGATGTAAAATGTGTCCCCAACCTTATTGAAAAATAATTCCAGAAAGTACAACAAATAAATGTCTTTTAGTGCTGCATGAGGCATTATAAAACTCAATTTGGAAACAAGTTTAGATTTACCAAAAAATTTTGGAACACAATAGAATTCACTTGTATCTTTCTTTCAATGTCTTTACATCATTACATAACCATGATATATTTGTCAAATTTATACAGTGGACATTTGTCCAATACTATTAACTAAAATTTAATAAAATCTAGTTGGATACATTTTTAGATAGATATTTCTTTCTTCTATTTTATGAGGAAAAGATGTAGTTTCAACATCTACAAACCACAAGGAATCTACAATCCTTCACAGATATACCATTTAAAATAACTACATATATGTGCTAACATAAAATAAATTTTATTTTGCTCTGATAATATTGCCACTATACCTGCAATATATGTGTGTGTGTGTGTGTGTGTGTTTGTTTGAGAATGAGAGAGAAAGAGAGAGAGAGAGAGAGAGAGAGAGAGAGAGAGAGAGAGAGCAGAGACAAAAAGTGAGAGACTTAAACACTGTGAGGTTATCAAATATATAAGACAAAATTTGTTTTATTCAAAGGAAAATTGATAAAATTGTATCATATTAATTAAAAACATAAGCCTGTATCAACATTATCCAGTGGATATTATTTATGGTAATTGCTTATAGAAAAATGGTATATCCTGTCCTCTAGAGCTGTGAGAACTAAGCATAATTATTCTGCATCAAATTAATGAATTCTCCATGAAATGAGTGAATCATAAAGCCTTGGGATGTTTTGTGTGCAAGTAGGCTCTGTATTGAAGACAAACAACTTTCACCCTTTCTTCTTTAAGGCCACAGGGAACACTGTGTATTATGAAGAGCTCATTACTACCTAAAATGGTCTAGAAGCAAGCAGTATGCACAAGTTTGTTTGTACATATACATATAGAGTTTGACACATACATACAGAAGAATTTTCTCATCTGAGCTGATAATATTCCCTCCAAGAGGGAAAGACCATCTCACTATCTCACTAAGCCCCATCACCAAGAACTCAAAAATCCTCTTTTAAGTTATGTTGAGGTAATCCAATAGATTACCAAAATATTACAAACTACCACTGTTGCTCTTTAATCCGCTAAACCAATCCCCAGTGTGAGAGGTAAGAGACTATTGCTAAAGACACAGACATGGGACAAATACTAACCTGAGTGCCTATTCTATGTGGGGTAACTTTTATGGCATCAGAAGATACCATGCAAGCTTCCAAAGGAGGGAAGCAACCAAAGTCCTACCTAGCTCTGACACCTATGAACCAAAACAATGACCAACATGATAGGAAATCCCTAAAGATGGAATAGCAGCACACATACCTTAGTGGTAATCAACAACTCTGTAAGCGAATTTATGAACCATTCAACAAGAAAGAAACCATGCCTGCTATTGGGAACCGCAACAACTCCCCAGGGCTCATGAATTTATAGATCATAGAGAACCTACTAACACCAATTGACTGAAACAGCATAACTCCTAACTACATCCTAAATATTTGCCCTTATACCCAAAGATAAGGGTACTACTAAACTCTCACCAAGGAAACTTCTCTTTGCAACAGACCTGTCTAGTATTTTTTTTTTTAACTTTATTTACTGTTTATTATCAATCTTTTTATGCTGGGTATTTCAGGTTTCTTTTTCTCTGCATTTTTATTTGAATTAGAAACATGATTGTTTTACATATCAATACCAGTTCTCTCTCTCTCCACTCTCTTCCCCTGCCACCCCCATGTAACACCCTATCTATCTCATACACTTACTGCTCCCAAGGGAGGTTGAGGAATTCCATAGGGGGTCTTCAGACTCTGTCATATCTTTGGGATAGGGCCTAGGCCCACCCCCATGTGTCTAGGCTCAGGAGGTATCCGTCTATGTAGAAAGGACTCCCAAAGTCCATTCCTATTCTAGGGATAAGTAATGATCTACTACAAGAGGCCCCATAGATTCCTGACGTAGCTTCACTGATCTGGATCAGTTCCATGCTGGTTTCCCGGCTATTAGTCAGTGGACAAAGAGCTCCCCCTTGTTTAAGTCAGTTGTTTCTGTGGGCGTCACCAGTCTGGTCTTGACCAGACATTTCAATAGTGCCTGATTTCCCTTTAAACCTATAATGGCTCCCTCTATTATGGTATCTCATATCTTGTTCTCCTGTATTATTCCCCCAACTTGACCGTCCTGATCCCTCATGTCCCCAACACCCCTCCTCTTCTTCCCTTCTCATTCTCATAGCTCCCTCACCCCTCCTTAGATGCTCCCAGTTTGCTCAGGAGTTCTTGTCCCTTTCCCCTTCTTTGGGGACCATTTGCCTGTGAATTTCATGATTCCATTGTGTTTTTCCAATAATAGTATTCAATTGCATAAATGTAGCACATTTTCTGCATCCATTCTTCAGTTTATGGGCATCTAGTTTGTTTCCATATTCTGGCTATTGCAAATAATGCTGCTATGAGAATAGTTGAACAGATGTCCTTGTTGTATGAATGTGCTTCTTTTGGGCATATGCCCAAGAGAGGAATTGTTGGATGTTGGGGTAGACTGATTCCCATTTTCCTGAGGAATCACCATACTGATTCCCAAAGAAGCTATATGAGCTGGAACTCCCAAAAGCAGTGGTGGAGTGTTCCCCTTTCTCTACATCCTCTCCAGCATAAACTGTCACTGTTCTTTTTTTTTTTAAATTTTAGCCATTCTGACAGGAGTAAGATGGTATCTTAGAGTTGTTTTCAGTTGCATTTCCCTGGTGGCTAAGGATGTTGAACACTTTTGAAAGCTCAAGAATGCAAAGAAGCCAACACATCCCAGAGGAATAGATGCCAGGAAATAATCAGATTATGTGCTGAAATCAATAAAGTAGAAACTAGGAAAACAATACAAAGAATCAATATAAGGAAGAGTTGGTTCTTTGAGAAAATCAACAAGATATACAAATCTTTATCCAAACTTACCAAATGGCAGAGACTGAACATGCAAATTAATAAAATCAGAAATGAAAATTGGGATATAACAAAAGATAGTAAAAATTCCAGAGAATCATCATGTCATACTTTGAAAACCTGTATTACTCACAATTCAACAATCTAAAGCAAATGATTAATTTTCTGGATAAACTTAAGTTACCAAAATTAAATTAAGAACAGGTAAGCAATCGAAATAGAACTATAACCCCTAATGGAATAGAAGCAGTCATCAAAATTTTATCAACCAAAAAGTAACCCAGGGCCATATGGCTTCAGAGCAGAATTCTACCAGAATTTCAAGGAACAGCTAATACCAATTCTCATCAATGTATTCCACAAAATAGAGGCAGAAGGTTCATTGCCAAAATCATTTTATGAGGCTTCAATAACGTTGGGACCCTAGGCACACAAAGACACAACTAAGAAAGTGAACTACAGACCAATATCCCTCATTAACATTGATGCAAAAATAGTCGATAAAATACTGGCAACTTGAATGGAAGAACATATTAGAGAAATAATCCAACTTGGTCAAGTAGGCTTCATCCCAGGAAGGCAATGGTTGTTCAACATATGAAAATCCATCAATGAAATACATCATATAAACAGACTGAGAAAGAAAAAACACATGATCATTTAACTAGATGCTAAAAATGCCTTTGACAAAATCCAACATCCCTTCATGATAAAGGTCTTGTAGAAATCATGGATAACAGCAACATTCCTAAACATAATAAAAGCAATATACAGCAAGCCAACAGCCAACATCAGACATGGCTAGTTCTAATCTGTGGAGAACAGTTTGTCATTCTGTTTGCAATGAAGGTTTTTCTAATATTTATTACTATATTTATTATTTCTAGTTTCTCATATTGCTTGCTTGGGCAAGGATTTAAAATGGAGTTCATTGTTGGGTGTTGGTGGTTCATGCCTTTAATTCCAGCACTTGGGAGGAATAGTCAGGCAGATCTCTGTGAGTTTGAGGCCAGTCTGGAGAGAGCAAGTGCCAAGATAGGCTCCCAGCTACACAGAGAAATCCTGTCTCAAAAAAACAAACAAACAAAAAAAGGAATTGCTTATATTGTTGATGCTGAATATTTTGCACTGTTTAGGACTTCACATTTGTTATTACAAGACAAAACAGTCAATGGAAATTAACAGGTGCAGTTTGAAAAATAATAAGTTAATATTAAACATACAAACCAAAAAAAATTACAACTTGCTTCTCCTAGGTCACTTAAGGTTTCATTTGAGTTCTCAAGGATCAAGGTGATTCACTTCCTATTTATAACTTTGAACTCCCTTCTAGTGCTTTTAACATTTTGTTGGTATTATATGGAGAAAATTTAGCAACTACTTCAGCAAGTCATTTGAAATTTGGTGTATAATTTGTGGTTAAACTGTATAGTGATCCGGTTTAAGGTATATTGTATTAAAATTATGTACAATGGAGTTACCTAAAGGGATTACATTAATTTAAACATCTAGACTCCTTTGTGTACCTGAACTTTTATCTAGATATCAGGCTAGCAGTGTTTTAAATCAACTAGCTACCCTTTACATCAGATTGTACAAGGACATTTGTCGAAGAAAAAGGGGATTGCATTTTTCTAAATATTTGCTGGAAAAGTTAAAATAAAATCTGACTTTTGACTCAGAGACTAACATCTTCCTCAGCTAACACTGTTTCCATTCAAAGAAATGTTTGCAACCTGAAACCGTGTCATTCATTATAATAATTATAGTTTCCAAATGAATTTGTTCAAATGGATTTGTTCAAAGTTATGGGCAAGAGTTCAAAATGCATGAATAATTCCTTAATTATTTGAAAAACATCATACTGAAATTATGTTCAATTTAAATTGAGACTGGCTATAAAACAAATAGCCAGTTTTACATATAACATTCTAAAGAATACAAAACACATGATTGAAATAAAATTTCATGCTGGTTTCAACACTTCGAAAGTGATACAGTAATCACTCTGCTGTGAAAATTGTGCTCAATAGGATAATAAATGGTTGATGATTCCTAATGTTTAAGCTTAAACATACAGCATACATCTTTTTACAAGTGCACATTATATTTTTGCTTATGGTAGTGATTGGCTAGGTTCATAGAACTATCATTCCTGTCATCTACAGTTACAGAATCATATAAAAATACATCAATGTCAACTGTCCTAGCATACTATGAAGAATGTATGAATACAAAGAAATTGAAGTATATAAACACAGTCTTTAATGATTGAAGGATATTTTTAATGTGTTTTTTCCTGGGAGAAGCGGTACTGTCTTTCATGGAACTCTCACATAAACAGAACAAATTATATAAATAATACAAAGCAGGATATAGACTGATCAGAGTGATTGCAAACTAAGGCAACAAATTCAAAGAGCATCCAAGCTAGCAGGCACTACATTAGAGAAGCCTGAAATTCCTTTACTTGGAGTTTCGATTTTTACAAGGTGCTTTGCTTCCTCCTAAACTGCACAAGAAATGACAACAGAGTGGATGTTTAGATACCTGTGGTTATGCTGCTGGAAAACCACTCTTAGAGACCCCATGGGGGCCGGGTTCCAACAAGGAGTCACTTCTTTTCCTTCATCAGATGTGTGTTGAGGATTGAACTCAGGTCATCAGGTTTAGCAGCAAGTGCCTTTGGGTACTGAACCAGTTTTCAGTCCTTGAAATGATACATCTTTTTAAAAGAACAGGAAAGGTTATTTTAAATTAAATTAAAAGAAGATAGTAGATATGAGAATTAAGAAATTCATAAGGACATATGTATAGCACAATGAGATACATTATGAAAATATCAAATAATAAAAGTAAAGTTACATAACTGGATGACACCTCACAGGTGGAGGCCCTTATATAAGTATTAATAATAACAATAATACCTTCTATATACCATATCACAGCAACAGGTTTAATCTGGTGAAAAATGAGGCAAGTACAACTCTGAGAGGACAAAAGTAGAGGAGATCTTCTGCCACCTAATCTCCAAGGATATGTGAACTTAGATGTTGTTCAGTCTGCTTAACTTTCAGTGAATAAATTTCAGATGAAAATAAAGCAAAGAGCTTTGTAAGGTTAATCAGTTAGTGAGTTTTAAATATTTTCATTTGTTCTTAAGGATCAAATAAGTGCAACAGAAGAGTCATCAAGTAACAAAATGAGAAGAAAGAGAAAAAGCTGATATATGCACATGTATGCACACAGATATAGTACTCCATTCTTCACAAAAGAGGAAATGTCATTCCTGGTACAATTGACACAGCATTCAAAGTAGTCACAATGTGGTAGTACATGTTTATGAGGCCTAACTTAGTATCAATACCAATATTATGCCATTACATATTTTTCTTTTTTTCAATTGTTTATATGATTTATTTCCCTCCAGAACCTCCTTTCCTGGAGTCTGGGCTTTTACTTGTCCCATCTTAATGAAGCTTTTGTCCTCCAACATTTACCTTATAACACATTTGGTAATGTTGGATGATTCCTTAAATGAGCTTGTATGGTCTAGTGAGGATTTCCTCTTTCTTTGTTTGGGAGAGATGTTCAGTTTCCTCTTGGTATTGGATTGGTCACTCCAAAAAACGCTGAAACACTTCCTTGTGTATTTACATCCACAGAGATCCTAGAGGTCTTATTCCCATAAAAATGGATTACTATTTTACATCAATTGAGGAAATAGTGTCCTGTGTTATGAAGTAATTCTGAGTTTAAAAACACTTTCCATCCACTCTGAATCCCTACAAAGCAGTGCTACCTGGCTGGCCCTGAAAATAAGTTTTTAAAAGGCTTCTTGTCCTTAGCAGTAATAGTATTAAAAGTTAGGAAGCCTCTCTGCTTCTCTCTCTCTCTCTCTCTCTCTCTCTCTCTCTCTCTCTCTCTCTCTCTCTCTCTCTCTCTCTCTCTGTGTGTATGTGTGTATGTGCAGGTGTGTATGCTCCATGACACAAATACCCAAATGTGAAATCAGAAGGCAGTTTTTGACAGTCAATCTACTTATTCTATATTAGTTTGGGGCAAAATCTCTCTTGATGTTTCTGCTTAACTTGACTTTACAGATTGGTTTCTCCATTCATTAATTCTGTGAGATTTTCCTGTCTCCATCTCTCTGGTATACACACCTTTGCAGCCAGGTTTAATTAAGTTCTCCAGGCATTTGTAATAAAGGACTTCACACATTGAGCCATTTGGTCAATTCAATTTATCATCTATAAGGAGTCAATATAGTCAAGATGTTTAGTAACAAGGGAAATTCAATAAATTAGTCAGTCCCCTTGGTTGTTATGTGGATTTGAAGTTGTATTTGTTGATCGTTCCTTGGTGAAAAGCTGTTATATGTGAAATATCATAGTTGTGTGTAAGGTATTCTGTATGTCCACAGATAAAAGGTTGGATAGAAACATAAGGGAAATGTTTTTTATCTTGAAAAGGTATGTAGTCTGTTAAGAACAAAGCATTTCCCCACTGATAACAGCTAAACAGCTATGGTCTTGTGTAATCACCTTGGTACTAGGCACCTGGGTGTGTACCTCAAGGGACATTGCCCTATGAGGTTGTGCTTGTCATCTCTGTTGCTAGTAAACATGTTTTTGCCCTATCAATGTTCATTGTTAGGCGTCCATGTTCTTGAGAACATGTATACCTCCACGCATGACACATTATACTTTGTTTAAGTGTTCACTCAGTGGTGATGGGATGACCTGAGTAAGAATTTAATTAGTGTCCAATAATGGCCCAGCCACTTGAGTATTAAAGTAGGCTTCTGTGGATGTCCCCCATGGTTAGTTTTTATACAAGATAGAGACATCTCTACTTTCTTTGTGCCTTGTAAAGATACCAATCCTTATGTCTACTGTCCCAGTTTTTCATTACTTATTTTCAAATGAGGTTACGTGGAGATCCCTTACTTTGACCACAGTGCATTAATGGTTGTATAAACATATGAGGTGTCAGGTCTATTTCTAAGCAAGGGAAATGATAATATTCACAGATCAAAGTTCTGATACTTGAAAAAGTATCCCATAGTCAATGTAATATAATCAGAAATTAGGCTGTCTGCTTACAGCTGCCCATTTTCATATTATGGTCACATTTTGTGCATGTTCATATGTAAACTATGCCAGAAACTTCTCTACTTCTACCATGTGAGCACTGGGGTTCCAAGTATAGCCATATCTGAAGGCTGGGTCACTGCAAGTAGTATAGCTAAGGGTGCCTCTTGGCAGATGGAAAAATATTAAATGTAACTTAGCTTTGGTCTAAGGGTCAATTCAAGCCTATAATCCATATGGAACCTAAATTTTCTTTTTCAATACATCTTACATTGTTATGGAAATAGAATTTATCTTAATTTCCTACAATCATGTTCATTGACCCAGTGTAATGTGTGTTTCATAACAAGAAACATCTATAACAATGTATATAATAAAATATTAATGCACCATTTTAATTTTTTTTTGGTTTTTAGAGACAGGGTTTCTCTGTAGCTTTGGAGGCTGTCCTGGAACTAGCTCTTGTAGACCAGGCTGGTCTTGAACTCACAGACATCCACCTGCCTCTGCCTCCTGAGTGATGGGATTAAAGGCATGCACCACCACCACCTGGCCTAATGCACCATTTCTTAATAATTCCATGATATATCTGCATTGTTGCATGTTTTTCTGCATCATTTGTATTTAAGATTTATTAAATTTATCAAACAAAGTAATTTACCAATAAATAGATGAGATTATAAATTATAAATTTATTTCCAAAATAAAATTTGTATATAAAAATATTTATCTTTTTATGTGTTATTAATATATTTATTCATGTTTTTTCTTTTCTTTTTTGCCATTATTTTATTTATTTCTTCTTTGTCTAAAATTCATATATGAGTGAGTACATACCATGTTTGCCTTTTTTTGTGACTGGGTTACCTTTCTCAGAATGTTTTTTTTTTTCTAGTTCCATCCATTTGTCTTCGAAATTTAAGATCCATTGTTTTTCCACTGATTAGTACTCTATTGTGTAAATTTTCCACATTTTCTCTATCCATTTTTCATTTGGGGGACATCTAGGTTGCTTCCATGTTCTGCCTATTACAAATAATGCTGCTTCCTTCTTGTATGAATGTGCTTCCTTTGGGTATCTGCCTAAGACTGGAATTGCTGGATCTTGTGGTAGAATGATTCCCATTTTCCTGAGAAATCGTCATAATGATTGCAAAGTGGCTCTATGAGTTGGCATTCCCACCAGTAGTGGAGTAGTGTTCCCTTTTCTCCACATCCTCTCCAGCATAAACTATTATTGGTGTTTTTGATTTTAGCCATTCTGACAGGAATAAGAAGGTATCACATAGCTGTTTTGATTTGCATTTCCCTGATGGCTAAGGATGCTGAGCACTTTCATAGGTGTCTTTCTGCCATTTTAATTCCTATATTGAGAATTCTACATTTAATTTTGTACCCCACTTTTTAATTGGATTATTTGTTACTTTGGAAGCTATCATCTTGGTCTGAGAAAGAAATCATAGAAAAATCACCATTTACAATAACCACAAACAACATAGAATACCTTGGTAACACCAACCAAATATTTGAAAAACCCATATAGCAAGAACTTTGAGACTTTAAAGAAAGAAATTAAAGAAGATCTCAGAAAATGGAAAGACCTCCCATGCTCTTGGATATGTAGGATCAACATTGTAAAAACGGCAACATTGACAATGACGATCTACAGATTCAACGCAATCCTCATCAAAATACCAGCACAATTCTTCACAGACCTTGACAGAACAAAACTCAACTTTATATGGTGAAATAAAAGACCCAGGATAGCCAAAACAACCCTGTAGAATAAAGGATCTTCTGGAAGCATCACCATCCCTAACTTCAAGCTCTATTATAGAACTATAGTCCTGAAAGCAGCTTGGTATTGGCACAAAAATAGACAGGTAGGCCAATGGAATAGAGTTGAAAACCCTGATATTAACCCAAAAACCTACATGCCTATGAATACATGATTTTTGACAAAGAAGCTAAAGTTATACAATGGAATAAAGAAAGCATCTTCAACAAATGGTGCTGTCATAACTGGCATGTAGAAGACTGCAGACATATCCATGTTTATTGCCATGCACAAAACTTAAGTCCAAGTGGATCAAAGACTTCAACATAATTCCAGCCACCCTTAACCTATTAGAAGGAAACTGGGAAGTATCCCTTGAATGAATTGGTACAGGAGACCACTTGCTGAACATAATACCAGTAGCACAGACACTGTGATTGACAATTAATAAATGGGACCTCCTGAATCTGAGAAGCTTTTGTCAGGCAAGGACACAGTCAACAAGACAAAATGTCATTCCACAGAATGGGAAAAGATACTCACCAACCCCACATCTGACAGAGGGCTGATCTCCAAAATTAATTTCGGCTTTAAAGAAAATTTCACACATTTAAAATAGGGAATCATTTTTTTTGTGTGTGTGTGTGACAGCCTTTCAAATAGCATAATAAATAGATTTTAAAACTCTTTATTCATACCATAAACCACAGTGAATTATTTTTGGATGTAATGTCAGAGGTCAATGTTAATATCTTTCTGTATTTCAGATACTCAGACAAATTAGAAATGAGGGTATATAGACTTTAATTACATTGATTTTATTGCCTTATATGTAATAACTGGATATATCTTAATGTGTACATACAACATGTACTACTTCTCCAGAAAGGTGGTTTAGAAGATAAGATAATTATCATTTTGTACAAAGTATTTTTGAATGGGAGACAATATAATTCTATTTTTTTCTTTTCAGATCACAAGGATAAGAGGGAATCAAAATTCAATACTTTTTGGTATGACATGTTTTATGACATCATTTTCTGTCACCATCTCATTAAAATCGAATTCATCAGAATTAAACACATCCTTGTGCTTACTTTTTAAATATGTATTGACAGTCCAGCATATTCTATTTTAATCTAATATTCATTGTCACAGTAATATTTTCAGTACTATATTTTTCCTATGACCACAGGATCCATTTCAGTATATAATTAGTAAAATGATGTCTTCTACCACTCATGAATTTCACTGTTTACATTTTAAGTATAACCTGATATCAAATATCTATTAAAATCTCACATATACTGCTAATTTAACTAAGTATCTTCTGACATTTTTCAAAGATTCCAAAACCGTTTTAAGACATTTAGTTTTCTGGAATCATGTAACTCAACATTAGGTTCACTGTAAAATATGAAATCATAGGACACTCCAGAGTCTTCTCAGAGTATCAGTAGCTCTCATAACTCATTAATTGATAGCACAACAGTAATACTTCTTCCCTAATGACAATAGAAACAAATGCATAAAATCTCTATAGGCTTGTAGTAATAATAGTACAATATGGATACAATGAATACGTATAAAATAAGCATAACAGAAATAATTATAACTTATGGAAAATTGGCAGAAATCAGATACTACTTTTAAAAATACACATGCATATTATTCAAACCTGACCTTGTAAAATTTTAAAAGAAATACAATATGTAAATTACCTCCACAATGAAATCTGGCATCATTAACTTCCATTGAAAATAATATTAACAATTTCCTATAAATGATGGTCTTTAAATTTGAATGCATTTGGTGTTGAAATTGGAAAGTAATTACTAAAAATAGCACTGAATTCTAAAAAGGTCATTTGCTCAATTAATTTATCTTTTGAAAAGTGGAAAATAATTTATACCATGCTAGGTTTCAGATTAATCAGGCCTATTACAGGGACCAATGTGGGCATTAGAAAAGTTCCCATCTGTGCATCACTAGCAACAAGGACATGGATTTTATATGTAAAATCAACAAAAATTCATGATAGAGTTGCCTGATGGTTCTGAGAGATTACATGAATAATATAACTCTAAAATTAACCTGAAAGTTTCCACAGGCAGAAGCTCATCTGTCCTGTCAGTCAATTTTAAATCAATTAAGGTTTTCTGAATAAACTACCTCCTCAGAGAAAATCCATTCATTTGAACATCTCATTGCCTCTTCTTAGTGAACCCAAAAGTGTTTTGACATTGCACATAGTTCATTAGAGCCACTTAGATTTTTCTTTTCGGTATATCTAAAAATACCCAACCTTGGAAAAATTAAAGAATTAAACTAAAGTTTATATCTTCAAATTTTGAGGTTTTAGCAAAGTAGAAATAGACAGGATTGACAGGGCAATATGATTTTGAGTAAAAATGGTAAGGGGTAAGATTTGACTGTTCTCTTGTAGCATAAAACAGTAATGTCCTTGACTCACGTTGCTAGGTAAAGAAGATCAAAAATAGCTGTTTTAGATTATTACAAATGGAAAAAAGCTTTAGGAAATTTTGGATTGCCTTCTAATCATTTTTTATTGGCAATAATTCAAAAGGCCAAAATTTTCAAAAAAGACAATGAGAAATTTGGACAGTTCCTAGCTTGCTTTAGTAATTTCTTCATGGGTAATCTCCTGCCCAAAGGTAAATGACTCTGGCAGGTGAACCAGGAAGCACTCACTTTGTAGACCAGGCTGGCTTGAAATCATAGAGATATGCCTGACTCTCTCTCCAGAGTGCTGAGATTAAAGATGTGTGCCACCACAACCAAGCTACTCTATTTCTATTTTTAAGGACTTTCTCTATCTCTTTTTCCTATTCTCCCTCAAACCTATGTATATTTTAAATGTCTTGCAAACCATTTAATTTTTAATCTGTCTGTACTGTATATTTCTTTTTTCTGACCACAGGAATCTTTAATCTGCTAAGCAGTATTTCTAGAATTAAAATTGTGGCTGTCACTAACACATTCCTTGATTTTCTGAGAGTCTAGCTTCATGGCAGTGGTACTGAGGGCAGCCATGTTAATTGTCACAACTCTGTGGAGTTTCTAGGTCCATACCACCAACAAGATGCTTGCTATTGACTTATAATAAGTCCCATTTAATTATGTTGTAGCAGGGCCTCTTAAAAGTGCCTTGTGAACTGTGCTTCTCATGCTGAGTCAGTAATCTTCTGTTAAAGAGCCCAATCTTCTGCTTGTCTCTAATGAGGCCACCTAAGAAATTGTTGCTACCAAGAAGCCAGGCTGAATTATGTTATCTTATATTTATAATCCTGTTTTAAGCTTTTGTGAGGATTTATGTGGAATTGTATGGCAAATGTTTGGACACTGTTTATAGATAGAAGTTTCTGTCATTGCTAGTTCCTGCAGCTCATTTAGCCCCAAATAAAGACAAAGAGTCTTATAATTATAAACTGTTTGACCAATTGCTCTGGCTTCTTACTGGCTAGATTTCTCTTAATTATTAACACATTTCTATTAATCTGTGAATCTCCACATGATTTTAGCTTATTGTTGATGCCAGAGTCTCTTGCTTCCTCGGCAGCTACATGGACTACTACCTTTCTCTATCCCTGTTTGCATTGCCAAACTGGCTAAATCTTCCCTCTCCATTCCTCAAAATAGCTTTATTCATCAAGCTGTAAGAGAAACATGTACTCACAGCATACAGAAGGCCATCCCCCATCAGATAAATTCAAGTGCTCTATTTTCTTTTCATTTTATTCATAAGAACGACTGAACTCAACTTTGATAGGTGTCCAGGAGAATGTCTTTACTTGAAATCCTAATATTCTTTAGGTCTTAAAGATACCTGTGCAGAGAGGCATTAGTTATCATTCCTCTGAACATTCAGTGGTGGTACTAAACTGATAGAGGATTTGAGGCTATCGTTAAATTTAAAAAATATATTCTTAGATAATATAGTGTTACTTGTATATGTTTTCATGGCTGACCATATATATGTTCCTGTACAAAAGCCAATAATCTCTTTCTAGGGAAAGAACACCTCTCTTGCACCTAGCATTTCCTTTATTTCTTTCAGTATTGTTGAAGTTACCTGGAAATTTCTCCATACATTTTGCCATATCCATTGGATGTCATCTGGGTTCCTCTGACATTTAGGAAGTCACGTTAGCAAAGATTTAAGGATAGAGCTTCTGAAATGACTGTAGGATACAGTCTCAAAGAAAACTCCCTGATCTTGTGGTTCTTATAATCGTCAGAACCTATTCTTCAATATTCCCTGAGCCATGTGTGTATAAGGGATTTTTAGATGTATCCATTGAGACTTGGGTCCACACTCTGAAATTTGATTTCTCTAGTGGTATCCTTCTGTTGCAAAGAGAAGTTTTGTTGATGAGGGGGAAGACTATATTGGTGGGTATAAGGACAAATCCTTATATTTTTTTTTCCTCTAATAACAATGAGTATTAGCGCAGAGTAATTATCTAGATTTCCCTCTTGCTGAGTGGTTTTGATGGCAATTAGAAAGCTATTAGTTGCAAACAAGTTATGCATGCCACTAGTGCACCTCCAGATAACCTGGCCATCCATGACATTGTTGGTAATAATAGTCCTCATAGTAGGGCAAGGATGCTGGTTTCCTTTCTTCTTTGGATGCTTACCTGGATAATACTCAGAGAGGAGGAATTCAGGTAAATTCTAGATTAGCAGTCTTTGGACCCTGTTTTTGAAGTAAATGGGGCATGAATTTGAAGAAAAGCAGGTTGGGATATATTAGAGTGTATGGAAGAAGGATAATGAAGGTAAACTCTCGTCATTCTAATCTCAAAAACTTAAAAAACAGAGAAAATGGTAAGAGACTGACATTAGAGACAACATCTGTGGGAAAATGAAAATAACTCACATTGTAATCGCTGTTGAGTTTGTACACTTGTACAAAATAATTGACTCAAAAAGGAGTTTGTTTAAAACATAAACAGCAAGAGTGAAAAAATATACAACTCAATTCAGAAGTAATGTCACAAATAAATATTATCAAAAATATGTTACATAAGCACATGCATTTAAAGGTTTTCAAGGCCATGAATTTCTTCACAAAGAATATTCCAGCTTGGGCTGTTATGGAGCTTCAAAGCATTTTGTTATTATTTTGAAATTATTTTATACTCTCCAACATTTTCATGTGTTTGTAATGAATTTCATCTTTCTCACTCCCCATTCCTCTGTGTCATCCCTCTGTTGGATATGGGATTGGGAATATCTTTTCCCATTCTGTGGGCAGATATTTGTCTTGCTGACTGTGTCCTTTTCCTTACAGAAGCTTCTCAATTTCAGGAGGTCCCATTTATTAATTGTTGATCTCAGTGTCTGTGCTACTGTTGTAGTGTTCAGGAAGCAGTCTCCTGTACCAATTCTTTCAAGGATACTTTTCACTTTCTCTTCTAATAGGTTAAGTATGGCTGGATTTATGTTGAAGTCTTTGATCCATTTGCATTTAAATTTTGTGCATGGTGATAAACATGGATTATCTGCAGTCTTCTACATGTCAGCATACAGTAATGCCAGCACCACTTGTTCAGGATGTTTTTTCCCCCCATTGTATAACTTTTTTTGCTTCTTTGTCAAACATCAGGTGTTCATAGGTATGTGAGTTAATATCAGGAATTTCAATTTGATTCCATTGGTCTACCTGTCCATTTTTATGCCAATACCAAGCTGTTTTCAGGACCATAACTTTATAGTAGAGCTTGAAGTCAGAGATGGTGATACCTCCAGAAGTTCATTTATTGTACAGGGTTGTTTTGGCTATCCTGTGTCTTTTGTTTCTCCATATAAAGTTAAGTAATATTCTTTCAAGATCTGTAAGGAATTATGCTGGTATTTTGATGGGAGTTGCACTGAATCTGTAGATTGCCTTTGGTAATCTACAGTAAAAGTAAAAATTGCCATTTTTACTATGTTGATCATACCTATCCAAGATCATGGGAGATCTTTGCATTTTCTGGTATCTTCTTTAATTTCTTTCTTTAAAGACTCGAAGTTCTTGGTATACATGTTTTCACTTATTTCGTTAGTGTGACTCCAAGATTTTTATGTTGTTTATGGCTATTGTAAAGTGTGCTATTTCTCTGATTTCATTCTCTGCCAAATTATTGTTTGTATATAGTAGGGTAATAATATTTTTTGCGTTAATCTTGTATCCTGACACCTTGCTGAAGGTGTTTATCAAGGTGTTAACCTGCCGGCGTTCCCTGGTAGAGTTTCTTTGGTCACTTGTGTAATCTAACATACATCTGCAAACAGTGCAAGTTTGACTTCCTTGTTTTCAATTTGTATCCCCCTGACCTCCTTTTCTTGTCTTATTGCTCTAGCTAGAACTTCAAGTGTAATATTGAACAGATAGGGAGAGAGTTGACAGCGTTGTCTTGTTCCTGGTTTTAGAGGAATCTTGTTGAGTTTCTCTCCATTTAGTTTGATGTTGGATGTTGGTTGTTGGTTTACTGTATATTGTTTTATTATGTTCAGGTATGTTCCTGCTATCCCTGATCTCTCTAGGACCTTTATCATTAAGAGGTACTGGATTTTGTCAAAGGCTTTTTCACCATCTAGTGAGATGATCATCTGTTTTTTTTCTGTTGTAATTTGTTTATATGGTGGAGTATATTGATAGATTGTCATATGTTGTGCCATCCCTGCTTTACTGGGATAAAGCCTACTTGATCATGGTAGATTATTTTTCTGATGTGTTCTTGGATTTGGAATTGCTTTTCTTATTGACTATACAGCCCCTGGGTGCACTTCTATGTGACTGTATGAGGTAACAGTCTTGCTCTCTAGGAAGACCCCGCTTTCTTGAATTGCTCTACTTCTGTTTCTCTGGGCACAATAATATCATATTTTGATGTTTTCAAAAATTGAAATCTTTAGCACAGTTTACTATCAATTATAACCAACATAAATATTATATAATAAAGCATATAACTTGATTAGAGTGATAATACAAACAACTTAAACTAGTTCTCACATAAGACACAAGGATATTGAACTCTAATGTATCTTTCAAATACCATGCATTATAAAATATTGTGTTACAATTGTAACACAAAGAGAAAAAACTTTAAAAATATGTATAATGTATACAGAAGGACCAGGTTTATGAATTTCCCTATAATGTGCTTGCCACATAAACATGAGGACCTGAGTTTAAATCAGCACAACCCATGTACAAAGCCTGTTTTAGCAGTGAGATCTTTTAATCCTAGCCCAAGAAAAGAAAGATATGTGAGTAACTTGTGCTTGTTGGCTTTCCTGATAGTGTTGACTATCAGTGAACTCCAGATTCAATGACAGTCCCTGTGTTAAATAATTGGAGTGGAGAGTCACCAAGGGAATACTTGATGTGATCTTCTATCCTCCCCATGCATATATACAAATGTACATATACTCCTGCATGTCACTGAAAGCATCCACTGCACATGTGCATGTGTATGAGCATGTGCTAACACACACACACACACACACACACACACACACACACACACAGAGAGAGAGAGAGAGAGAGAGAGAGAAAAAGAGAGTTATATATTAAATAATATCAACATGATATGTATAGTGTCAAGCCTTGTTAATGCAAATATATGTGCAAATCCTCAAGGGCAGTAACATATGATTTGGTAGGAAAAGGAAAAGGTCTGTTCATTTCAAGTAAAGATCACAATCTGTCAAGCAGATAAAAGCAATGCACACTTCAACATGTGTCAAGTTCATCTCAATTTAAAAAATAAATAGTATATGCATAAGTGAGGATAGGGATTTGAAGGATTCACCATCCAATTCAGATTGTGAGCAAATATTTAAAAAGTTGAAAAGAGTATTGTAAAAAAGAATTTTGGTAGGTTTATTTGTCTTAAACTTAGCATGTAAGAAAAAAACAGCTACAGATGAGATATAAATATATATACAACATGGATGATCCTTCTATGGTGTGTTAGAAAACAAAATAAGTCTTGAAATTATCTGAGAATCCTATCATGTGCAAAGAACTATTTCCAAGAAGTACAACTTATGTGACAACATATCTGAACAAAAAGACCAACTTGAGCAAGGACAGTTCATAACAAATCCTTATGCATATCAATGGCTTCAAATATATGCCAGTGAGGGAAAAATTGATGGTGGCATTTCTTTCCATAGCCATTCTCAATTGCATGTGATGCTTAGCCAATTTTCCATTCCATCAAAAACTTTGAAGGAAAGGTACTTAAAATGGGAAATGGGCCAATTTTGTATAAAAAGGCAAAATTTATTCATATATTTGATAGTAGGAGGAAAGAAATTAGGAAAGCAGTGTTCAAGAATTTCAGGGCTACCTCAATGAGTTTATCTCAGTGGTTTCTGTGTCTTCTGAAAGCAAATCTCAGACTCAATTTTTCAAGTTGCTTTTTGAAAGGAACCACAAAGTATACTTTAACACAAGAATAAACATGCTTATGAATATTTTGACACACCACTCACTAATCAAGGGTATGTGTTTTGACATTGCAACATGATATTATGATCTACAAATGTAGGCTGAAATCACAGTTACCCTGGCATGCACATGGCCTGTAGGACACAGGACCAATGTGATTAAAGTTTAACTGAAATAGGCCAATATAGCAACTTGAAAACATACAGATTAGTAGCTAGGAAACTATTAATAGACATGTGCACTAGTGACAATACGCAAATGTTACCATAAGGGATATAGAAACTAAAGAAATACTCTGTGACAATGCCCATGTAATATAAAGTTGGCATGGGTATTAAGGACTACACAAGTACACCTGCTATTTACTATGGGTTCAAAGTGTTCATTTCTTCTTCATGAGTTGATATAAAGAATGATTCACATTAATTAAAACTAAAGACATTTGTACTTTATTTTCCATAAATGTGTGGAAAAACCAAATTTAGAATTGACAAGGAAGAATCAAAATCAATGATGATTTGCTATTAACTCAGAATATTGAGAAAATTTCTACGTAAAAGTTTTCTTGATCATGCAGACAAGAAAAGAACAATAACATTAAAAATGTATCAGAATATAATTAAGCACACCTTATACCCATTTCTCAGTCTGAATCTTTCAGAAAACTACAGAGGTTCTTAAATCAGTTTGGAAATTTTTTATTCCATTATTTTTGTCATTAAAACTGTACAAATAATAGTAAAACTTAGAATAAACAGTGGTTATGCAACTCATGAAAACAGAAGGTTGCTACTTATCCTTACAGGTTATTATTAATTGCTATTCATATTAAAAATTCACTTATAAAAGACATTATTTTCTAGCTCTTTATGAGTAGAAATATAATACTTCATGGTTTGGATCTGTCTCAACAAGACTTGAAAATCCATTTGGTTAAATATATGTCAGGTGGTATATCTTTTTATTACCTAAATCAAAAGAGGAGTCAAGTTATTACTTCAAATGGAAATGTGGAGATAAGTGTGTGTGTATGTTTATTCATTAGCACTTTTCTGTAAATCCAACAATACTATTGCCCTGCAACTTTCTATGAGTTCCCAGATAGCATTGCCATGTTACCATAACTTTCATAATTAAGTGTATTTTTCTCAATGTAAAACCAGACTAACATGGATACATCAAGGGTGACTTCTGGGTCATGTAATTAATGGCATTCCCTAAGGTTGACATAGTTATGTGAACAAAGTAAAAACTGCATCTAAAGATTAATTTAATACATCATTTTTTTTCTACAAATGTGACTTGTTGAAAATACACATTGCAAGTGAGTCTGATAAAGATATACAAAGATTGAAGTTTAGCATAATTGTTGGTATGGTTACACTAATGTCAAATTGGGATTTTAGTAGTTTTTTAGTGTGCTTATAAATATTGTAAAGATAATAAGTAAGTGCACTCATTTTTTTACTTTCATAATCTTTATTAGTGTCTTCCATTCAGAATTGACTTTTTATGGTATATCAATTTCTTTTTTGTGTAATTTTTTATTAGTTTAAATTAGAAACAAGCTTGTTTCACATGTCAATCCCTTCTCGCTCTACCTCCCCTCCCCCCACCATCCTCCCCCACCCCATCCACCCTCCACCAAGGCATTGTAGGGCCCTCAACAGAGGCTCCCCAAAATCCATCACATCTTCCTGGGTGAGGCCTAGCCTACCCCCCCCCATGTGTCTAGACCAAGAGTGCATCCCTGCACATGGGATTGGCTCTCAAAGTCCCTTCTTACACAGGAAAAAATGCTAATCCACTACCACGATCCCCCTAGAGTGCAGAGGCGTCCTAATTAACATCCATGTTCAGGGGTCTGGATCAGTCCTGTACTGGCCTCTGAGACAGCAGTCTGGGGTCCATGTCCTCCTCCTTGTAAAGGCAAGCTGTTTATGTGGGTTTCACCAGCATGGTACCAACCTCTTTGATATTCATTCCTCCCTCTCTGCAACTAAGTTCCAGAGTTCAATTCAGAGTTTATCTGTGGGTGCCTGTTTCTGCTTCCATCAGCCACTGGATGAGGGCTCTAGGAAGGCATAAAAAGCAGTCATCAGTCTCATTATAGGGGAAGAGCATTTAGGTTATCCTCTCCACCATTGCCTAGATTGTCAGTTCTTGTCATCCTTGAAGGTGTCTGGAAATCTCCCTAGTGCCAGATCTCTCTTCGGACTTACGATGGCTCACTATAATATGGTATCTTTCATTTTGCTCTCCTCTATTCTTCCCCCAAATTCATATTTCTGCTCCTCCATTTCTTCCTTTACTCTTCTCCTCCTCTCATTCTGGCAGCTTCCTCTCCCCTACCCTCATGCTCCAAATTAGCTCAGCAGTTCCTGCCCCTTCCAATTCGTGAGATCCATGCATTCTCCCTTAGAGTTCTTCTTGTTTCCTAGTTTCTTTGTTGAAGAGTATTGTAGGATGGTAATCCTTTGCTCTATGTCTAAAAAATCATATATGAGTGAGTACATACCATGTTTGTCTTTTTGTGACTGGGTACCTCACTCAGGACGGTTTCTTCTAGTTCCATCCATTTGCCTGCGAATTTCAAGTTTCCATTGCTTTTTTCTGCTGAGTAGTACTCCATTGTATAATTGTACCACATTTTCTCTATCCATTCTTCAGTTGAGGGGTATCTAGGTTGCTTCCAGATTCTGGCTATTACAAACAATGCTGCTGTGAACATTGTTGAACATATGTCCTTGTTGTATGGATGGATGTGCATTATTTGGGTGTATGCCCAAGAGAGGAATTGATGGATTGAGGTAGACTGATTCCCATGTTTCTGAGTAACCGCCATACTGTTTTCCAACTGATTTCCAACTTTGCACTCCCACCAGCAATGGAGGAGTGTTCCTTTTTCTCAACATCGTCTCCAGCATAGAATGTCATCAGTGTTTTTGATTTTAGCCATTCTGACAGGTGTGAGGTGGCATCTCAGAGTTGTTTTGAGTTGCATTTCTCAGATACCCAAGGATTTTTGAACTCTTTCTTAAGTGTCTTCCAGCTATTTCATATTCCTCTGTTGAGAATTCTCTATTATTTCTGCACCCCACTTTTGAATTTCATTGTTTGGTGTTTTGGTGGCTAGCATCTTGAGTTCATTTTATATATTGCAAAACAACCCTCTATCAGATGTAGGGTTGTTGAAGATCTTTTCCCATTCTGTGGGTGGTCGTTTTGTCTTACTGACTGTGTCCTTTGCCTTACAGAAGCTTCTCAGTTTCAGGAGGTCCCATTTATTAATTGCAGCTCTCAAAGTCTGTGCTACTGGTGTAATTTTGAGGAAGTCTCTTTTGTGCCAATTTGTTCAAGGGTATCTCCCTCTTTCTGTTCTAGAAGATTCAGTGTGTCTGGATTTACGTTGATTCAATTGCACCTAAGTTTTGTGCATGGTGACAGATATGGATCTATCTGCAATCTTCTGCATGTCAGAATCCACTTGTGCCAGCACCATTTGTTGAAGATGCTATCTTTCTTCCGTTGTATAGATTTAGCATCTTTGTCAAAAATAATATGTTCATAGGTTTTTGGGTTAATATCAGGGTTTTCAATTCAATTTAATTGGTCTCTCTGTCTATTTTCTTTGCAATACCAAGCTGTTTTCAGTATGGCTCTTTAATAGATCTTGAAGTCAGGAATGGTGATGCCTCCAGAAGATCCTTTATTGTACAGAGATTTTTTTGCTATCCTAGGTTTTTTGTTTTTCCATATAAAAGTTGAGTATTTTTCTTTCAAGGTCTGTGAAGAACTGTGTTGGGATTTTGATGGAGATTGCATTGACTCTGTAGATTACTTTTGGCAAGATTGTCATTTTTACTATGTAGATTCTACCTATCCAAGAGCATGGGAGACCTTTCCATTTTCTGGTATCTTCTTTAATTTCTTTCTTTAAGGACTCAAAGTTCTTATGGTACATGTCTTTCACGTTTTTGGTTTGTGTTATCCCAAGGTATTTTATGTTGCTTGAGGATAGTGTGAAGGGTGATGTTTCTCTGATTTCTTTCTCATTGGATTTATCATCTGTATATAGTAGGGCCACTAATTTCTTGAGTTAATTTTGTATGCTGCTACTATGCTGAAGGTGTTTATCAGCTATAGGAGTTCCCTGGTGGTGTTTTTGGGTCACTTATGTAGACTATCATATCATCTGCAAATAGTGAAAGTTTGATTTCTTCCTTTCCAATTTATATCCCTTTGATCTCCTTCTCTTGTCTTATTGCTCTAGCTAGAACTTCAAGTACGATACTGGAGTGATATGAAGTGAGTGGACAGTCTTATCTTCTTCCTGATTTTAGAGGAATCTCTTGAGTTTCTCTCCATTTAGTTTGATGTTGGCTGTTGTTTTGGTGTATATTGTTTTTAATCATGTTTAGATATGTTCCTGTTATTCCTGTTCTCTCCAAGTAGTGTGATGATCATGTGGTTTTCTTTTTCTGTTTGTTTATGTGGTGGATTACTTTGATGGATTTTCATAAGTTGAACTATACTTGCATCCCTGGGTTGAAGCCTACTTGATCCTAATGGATGATTTTTCTGATGTGTTCTTGGAATCTATTTGCCAATATTTTCCTGAGTATTTTGCATCGATGTTCATGAGGGATATTGGTGTGTAGTTTTATTTTTAGTTGTATCTTTGGCTTGTATCAAATTGATTGTAGCCTTTTTAAAAGAATTTGGCAATGTCCCTTCTTCTTCTATTTTATGGAACAATTTGAGGAGTACTGGTATTAGCTCTTCTTTGAATTTCTGGGGACTTTTGCAGTGAAGCCATCTGGCCCTGTATTTTTTTTTTGGGGGGTTGGGAAGCTTTTGATGACTGTTTCTCTTTCCAAAGGAGTTATAGGTGGATTTAAACTGCTTATCTGTTTTTGGTTTAATTTTGGTAAGTGATATCTATCCAGAAAATTGTCCATTTCCTTTAGATTTTCTAATTTTGTGAAGTACAGTTTTTCAAAGTATGACCTGATGATTCTCTGGATTTCCACAGTGTCCATTGTTATATCCCCTTTTTGTTTCTGATTTTGTTAATTAGCATGCTCTCTCTCAGCCTTTTGGTTAGTTTGGATAGAGATTGCTCTATCTTGTTGATCTTGTCAAAGAACCAACTCTTTGTTTCATTGATTCTTTGTAATGTTTTCCTTGTTTCTAGTTTATTGATTTCATCCCTCATTTTGATGATTTCCTGGTGTCTTCTCATCTGTGGTGTGTTTGATTATTTTTGCTCTAAAGCTTTAAGGTGTTCTGTCAATTTTCTAATGTGACTTTTCTCCAGTTTCTTCATGTGGGCACTAAATGCTATGAACTTTCCTCTTAGCACTGCTTTCAGTGTATCCAATAAGTTTGGGTATGTTGTGTCTACATTCTCCTTAAATTCTAGGAAGTTTTTAATTTCTTTTTTATTTCTTCCTCAACCCAGGAATGGTGCAATTGGGTGTAATTCATTTTCCATGAGTTTGTTGGTTTTCTGCAATTTGTATTGCTGTTGAATTCTAGCTTTAAAGCATGGTGATCTGATAAGTTAGAGGGGGTTATTTCAATTCTTTTCTATCTGGGGAGGTTTGCTTTGTTGCAAACTATGTGGTCAATTTTAGAGAAGGTGCCATGTGGCACTGAGAAGAAGGTACATACTTTTGTGTTTGGATGGAATATCCCATAGTTGTCTGTTAAACCCAATTGGGTCATAACCTATATTAGTTCTTTTGTTTCTTTCTTAAGTTTCTATCTGGTGGTCCTGTCTAGTTGTGAAATGGGGGTATTGAAGTCTCCTACTATAAGTGTGTGTGTGGTTTTATGTGTGATTTCAGCTTTAGTAATCTTTCTTTTACAAATGTGGGTGCCTTTGTATTTGGGCATAGATGTTCAGGATTGAGACTTCATCTTGATGGACTTTTCCTTTGATGATTATGAAATACCCCTCTTCATCTCTTTTGATTGATTATAGTTTGAAGTCTAATTTGTTAGATATTAGGATTGCTACACCATCTTGTTTCTTGGGCCCATTTGATTGGAAAATCTTTTCCCAACCCCTTACTCTGAGGTAAAGCTTGTCTTTGAAGTTGAGGTGTGTTTCTTTTATACATCAGATGAATGGATTCTGTCTTCGTATCCATTCTGTTGGCCTGTAACTTTTTATGGGCGGAATAAGACCATTGACATTGAAGGTTATTAATGTCCATTGATTGTTGGTTCTTGTTTGTTTAGGATTTATTTTTGGTGGTGTCATTATGTGTGTATTTCGCCCTCCTGTTTCTTTTTTGTGTTTGGTGAAATTGGATTATCTATCGGCTATGTTTTTGTGAGTGTAGTTACCTTCCTTGGGTTGGAGTTTTCCTTCCAGAACTTTCTGTAGTGCTGGATTTGTGGATATGTATTGTTTAAGTCTGGTTTTGTCATGGAATATCTTGTTTTCTCCATCTATAGTGATTGAAAGTTTTGCTGGGTACAGTAGTCTGGGTTGGCATCCATGGTCCCTGAGTGTTTGTCGGATATATATCCAGGACCTTCTGGCTTTCAAAGTTTCCATTGAGAATTCGGGTGTGATTCTTACAGGTCTGCCTTTATATGTTACTTTGCCTTTTCCTTTGCTGCTCTTAATATTTTCTCTTTATTCTGTAGGTTTGGTGTTTTGATTAGTATGTGTTGAGGGGACTTCTTTTTGTGGTCCAGTCTGTTTGGTGGTCTGTAAGCTTCTTCTACTTTCATAGGCATATCCTTCTGTAGGTTGGGCAAGTTTTCTTCTATGATTTTGTTGAATATGTTTTCTGTAGTTTTGAGCTGTATTTCTTCAACTTTTTCTATACCTATTATTCTTAGGTATGGCCTTTTCATGGTGTTCCATTTTTCCTGTATATTTTGTGTTAGGGATTTTTTGGACTTGACATTTTCTTTGGTCGATGTCTGTACATCCTCTAGAGAGTCTTCAACAACTGAGATTCGCTCTTTCATCTCTTGAATTCTATTGGTTATACTCACATCTTTAGTTTCCTGATTGCTTATCCAGCCTTTCTATTTCAAGCATCCCCTCATTCTGTGTTTTCTTTACTGTGTGTATTTCATCTTTCATGCCTTCAACTGTTTCGAGTGCTTCCTTCACTTGTTTGGTTGTTTTTCCATGGCTTTCTTTAGATTCTGTAAGAGATTGGTTTTTGAATTTTTTTTGTTTGTCTTTTCCTCCATTTCATGTAAATTTTTTGCTTGCTTTTTATTTTATTTCTTTAAGGGATTTTCTTGTTTCCTCTTTAAAGTTCTCTATCATCTTCCTAATATAATTTTTGAGGTCCATCTCTTCATTCTCTGTGATGGGCTTTTCAGATCTTAATGGTATGGAGTCCTAAAATCTGATGGTGTTATATTGTTTTTTCTGTTGTTGAGAGTTTTCTTTCTCTGTCTTCTTCCCATACCTACTTCCAGTGAGTGCAGGTGGGGTCTCTCCCTCTCTCCTGTGGCAGGTGGAGGGCTCAGCCTCTGGTGCCAGCTGGATGGCAGAGGGCTGTGGGTTGACAAGGTTGGGTTGTGTCTGGACTCAGTGTGGGCCTTCCCAGTCTTGGCAGGTCCACTCTTGTACAGGTGGGATCAGGTAGAAGAGAGAATCTGTTGATGGGGGATGTTGGAGAGGGCAGAGCAGCGCTCAGACTCACCTCAGGCTCAGATGCCACCACAGGACAGAGGACAGAGTGTAGACAGGGTTGAACTATGTATAGACTCAGAGTGGGCCTTCTGGTATGGGGGTTAAACACATTCTAAAAAGGAAAAATAAACAACCAACCCTAGTTCTATAGTTAAATTGGCAGGCTACTTTATGAAAATTCTAACAAACACACAACATCATATTTTGTTCAACTTCATGTGTCACAGCAAAAGTACAAATGAAAACACAGTATCATATACTTCCAAAAGCAGAATATTTTAATAGAAAATATGAAGAATACAATGTACTGACATGTATTATGGACTAATTTCATATACTGTTCCTATTTGCTGGAACAATAATGTTTGTTCTTTAAAGAACAACTAAATAAATAAATATTGTTGTAGCCAGCTGTGTTATTTATAAGTATTTATCCAATGAAACAAGATATTCAGCAAAATAATATATTTCAATATGTATAATTCAGCATACCTGAAAAGTACATGGTTACTTACAACCCATTAATTAAAGATGTAATGTTCTTTCCATTGTTTATATAGGAACATATTTTGGCAAACAGCATATAAGATTACTGATACAAGCAGAAAATTTAGATGAGTCCTACATAGTATGGGCTAAATAAAGCAAGTTTTAAAATTATTAATTGATACAAGTCAATTTATATATGTATAATTATTTATGTATATTTATCTATATGTGTGTGTACGTGTGTCTGTGCACACACACACACACACACAGACACACACACTCACACCTAGAATTTTCATTTTTGTGCTCATGTAAAAGTCTGCCTACAATCCAAGTACTGTTTAGACAGAGCCAGGAGGATTTTGGTGTCTTCCTGGCTATCTAGTGTAGGTGAATATGTAAGCTCTAAATTGAGAGATAAACCTTAAAAATTAAGATGGATGGGGCTAAGTCAACAGTAAATAACACTTGATGTTTGCAGAGAACACAGGTTCAGCTACCATGCGCATAGTTGATGGCTTAAAACCATCTATAATTCTAGTTACAAAGGATCTGGCAATTTCATTTGGTGGTGTATTCAGTGTTGCAGATGCCTAGGAACCTTGACTTGTTGCAAACCACTTTTTCGATGATTGATAACATATGATCCCTTTGAACACTTAACAAAATATTTCTGTGCATTTTTAGGTAAAATTCTAAATTTGCAATATTTTTTAACTTTTTAAATAGTGCCTTCTAGTACAATAGTACTCATGCACATATGAACTCACAGAGATTATGGCAGCATTCACATGACATGCACAGTTTCAAGCCAGATGTGGTCACAGTACAGAGAAAGTGAAGTAGATAAGAGCTCTCCTTCCTTACAAAAAGCTATCTTCATTTGGCAACCAATTATCCAATGGAGACTAACTGAGTATATCAACAACTCTTCAGGATAGGCCCCATGTCCACCAAAAGAAGGCAAACACAAAATGTAACCAAAGTATTTGGTAGACATTTGTCTTCTATTGCTTTGTTTGAACATGTTTTGTTTGTCTAACTGTTCTCATGCTTGAATATTACACTGCAAGATTTGGTATTTTTATGGTCTTGTGTATATGTGTATGTCGGGGGTGTGTGTTATAGGAGACCTTATCCTGGTACATAGATGCTAAGTTTTGGTCTTTGCTTGCTTGGAGGAAAGGCTGTTTCTATTCAAGATCTGTTTCATAAGGGCATCGACCACATTCAGAATGGCTGTACCCTCATAACTAAATTACCTCCAAACATCCTTCCCTTCAATATTATCATTCTGGGATTTAGGGATGCAACAGATAGATAGGGAAGAGATATGAATGTTCAACTTTAATAAAGGTCGACAGGCATCCAGTTAGATTAGAAATAACTGCCAATTGGGGTTTGAATTGTAAAATACAATTTTATAAGCATAAGAATGATAGAGAGTTTATTTCAGTTAGGGAAACTTGTTGTGCATTGATAAATAGCAGTAGATAAACATTCAGAAAAGAAATGTCCCCTGAAGTACAAGTTTGTTCATTAATTTGTGTTGTTGTAATTCACAACACCATAGTAGTTTGGGCCCTTACTTGTAAATTACTGACACTTCATGTTTCATGTGTGTGTGTATACTATGCATGTGTCACTACATTCACACATGTGGGTGGGCATAAGGAAGGAGATCAATGTTGGGTGCCATTACCTATCACTATTTTCAGTGCTTCTTAAGGACTTGTTTATTTTTTTTATGTGTATGAGTGATTTGCCTGAAAGTATGTGTGTGCCCTACATGAAGACTGGTAACCATGGAGACAATGTCCCCTGGAACTGAAGTTATATATGGTTGTGAGCCATCCATCATGGGAATGCTGGAAACAAAATCTGTGTCCTTTACAACAATAGCAAGTATTCTTAACAGCTGAGTTATCTCTCTAGGACCATTCATCTTAATTTTTGAGAAAGCATCTCTCCCTGAACAGGGAGTTTGTAGGTTCACCTACACTCATTGATTCTTCTAACTCTCTAAGACTGGGGTTTGGGGCAGGTTTTTATGTGAATACTGAGAATTGACCTCAAGATTCACACACTTGAAGCACTTTGCTAACTAATTATGTTGGATTTTTATAATTTATGTCAGGATACATATAATTTTCTTTAAATGAACTTACTAAGTTACTTTGCTCAAAGTAAAGAATAAAGACTTTCCAGTTTGTAGATAATTTTGACTGCAAGGAAATCATTCAGAATTACTTTTTTATACCAATCCCTTTTCCCTATCCCACCTCCCCCCAACTCCCCAGCACCCCTCTCTGCTCCTCATGGAGGGCAGGGCCCTCACAGAGGCTCTGCAAATTCCACAACATCATCCTGTGCCAGACCCCAGCTCTCCCCCATGTGTTCAGGACAAGAAAGCATCCCTTCACATGGGATGGGCTCTCAAAGCCACTTCTTATACCAGGGAATAATACTGATCCACTACCAGAGGCCCCATAGGATGCCAAGGTCTCCTCATTGACATCCACTTTCAGGGTCAGGATTAGTCCCATGATGGACTCCCAGACAGCCGACTGGGGTCCATGTGCTCCCCCTTGTACAGGCCAGCTGTTTCTGTGGGTTTCACCAGCCTGGTGACAACCCCTTTCATCTTCATTCCTCCCTCTCTGCAACTAGGTTCCAGAGTTCAGTTCAGTGTATATCTGTGGATGTCTGCCTGTGCTTCCATCAGCCACTGGATGAGGGCTCTAGGATGGCATTTAAAGTAGTCATCAGTCTCATTATAGGAGAAGGGCATTTAGGTTATCCTCTCCACCATTGCTTAGATTGTCAGTTGGTGTCATCCTTGTAGATCTCTGGAAATCTCCCTAGTGTTTGATCTCTCCTCCAACATATAATGGCTGCCTCTGTTTTGATATCTCTCATCCTGCTCTCCTCTATTCTTTCCCCAACTCAACCTTTCTGCTCCTCCATTTCCTCGTCTCCCCTCATTCTGGCAGCTTCTCTCCCCTACCCTCATGCTCCCAATTAGCTTAGGAGATCCTGGTCCTTCCTATTATCTCAGGACCATGCATTTCTCTCTTTGAGTTCTTCTTGTTTCCTAGTTTCTTTGGTGAAGAGGATTGAAGGCTGGTAATCCTTTGTTCTATGTCTAAAATTCATATATGAGTGAGTACATACCATGTTTGTCTTTTTGTGACTGGGTTACCTCACTCAGGATGGTTTCTTCTAGTTCCATTTGCCTGTGAGTATTTTACATGTCAATCCCAGGTCCCTCTCCCTCCCTTCCTCTCCTGCTCCCCCAACTAAAACCCAACCTATCCCATACTCTTTCTACTCCCCAGGGAGTGTGAGTCCTTCCATGGGGGGTCTTCAAAATCTGTCATATCCTTTGAAATATGGCCTAGGCCAACCCCATTGTGTCTGGGCTCAGGAAGTATCCCTCCATATGGGATGGGCTCCCAAAGTCCATTTCCATGCTAGAGATAAGTACTGATCCACCTAAAGGGGCCCCATAGATTTCCAAGGTCTCCTCACTGACACCCACATCCAGGGGGTCTAGATCAGTCCCATGATGGTTTCAGTCTGGGGGCCAAGAGCTCTCTCTTTTTAAGGTGAGCTGTTGCTATGGGTTTTACCAGCCTGCTATGGACCCCTATGTTCATCACTCTTCCTTCTCTGCAACTGGATTTCAATTCAGTTCAAGTTTTTGCTGTGGATTTCTGCTTCTCCTTCCACCAGCTGCTAGATGAAGGCTATATGATGGCATATGAATTAGTCATCAGTCTCATTATCAGGAGAATGCATGTAAGTTAGCCTCTACTCTGTTGCTTAGATTCTTTGTTGGTGTTATTTTTGTAGCTCTCCAGACATATCCCTCATGCCTGATTTCTCTTTAAACCTATAATGTCTCCCTCTATTATATTATCTCTTATAGTGCTCTCTTTTTTTCTTCCCCCAACTCAACCTCCTTGCCCCATTGTGTCTTCCTTACCCCTCCTCTTCTCCCCTTCTCATTCTCCTAGTCCACTCTCCCCTACCCCCATGCTCTCAATTTGCTCAGGAGAGCTTGTCCCTTTCCCCTTTTCCAGAGAACCATGTATGTCTCTCTTAGGGTCCTCCTTGTTTACAAGCTTCTCTGGCAGTGTGGACTGTAGGCTCCGGTGATAAACATCACAGCATTATTTGTAAATCCAGAATCTGGAAACAATCTAGATGCCCCTCAACTGAAGAATGGATGCAGAAAATGTGGTATATTTACACAATGGAGTACTACTCAGTAGGGAATAAAAAACAATGGACTCTTGAAATTTGCAGGCAAATGGATGGAACTAGAAGAAACCATTCTGAGCAAGGTAACCCAGTCACAAAAAGAGAAACATGGTATGTACTCACTCATATGTGGATTTTAGACATAGAATAAAGGATTTTCAGAATTACTTTTTAAGAAAATTTGAATATAGGTAAAATAATTATTTTACTTAGAATTAACTTATTTTTATTATTGTAAATGGGTTTGTCCACTTTGATAAAAAATTGTTTTCCTGAATTTTAGAATTTATTTTAATTTGGCTTGATCACTTGTTGGCCTCCTAAATATATTTTATGTAAGAAAGGAGTTAGAATGAATCATTCTTTTGTAACTATTAACTTGGTGAATCTCCCTAAAATATACATTTACAAGCACTAAAACTAATCATGAGATATCTCAAAATATTTCTCCCTGCTGCAAGAAGTGACTTTGAGAGCCCATCCCACGTGAAGGATTACAATCTGGCCCTGGACACATGGGGAAGGGCCCAGTACCAGCACAGGAAGATTTGATGGACTTTGCAGAGCCCCTGTTGAGGGCCCTACCCTGCCTGGGGAGTGGTGGGTGGATGGGGTGAGGGTGGGCTGGGGGTGGGGGAGGAGGTTTGGGGGTGAGAGGAGAGAGAGGGAGAAGAGATTTGAAGCAAGCTTGTTCCCTAACTAGAACTAATAAATAAATTTAAAAAATATTTCTAAATATATCTGTTATATTCTGCGACCACAAACTCAAATGAATTTTTGAATATCAGTATAAATAAAGCAATATTAATATCAAAGAATAACACAAAGTATCTCATAATTCCCAAATACTGTTTATATTTTCACTGCAATGAAAAAAAGAGTTCATTATTAGGCTCAATTCTATAGTTATTTAGCAGGAAATTGGTACACTATACAGAGAATGGAACCATCCCTCCATAGCCAGTCCCCAGAACAGGGGTGTTTAGTAGCTGATTAACAGCCTTATTCACATTTCCATTTTGCTTGCACCAGTAGCTTGAACTATAAGTTCACTTTGTCATAAAGAAATGGGAATATAATCACATAGTAATTACATTGCTTTGGGTTATTTGTTCAATTAAGTTATCTGTTACAAAGTTAATGAATATTCTTTCTTGACCTGATTGATACACTAACATTTATTCTGTGCCACAGTCTATTAATTGAGGAATAATTATTAAGTGAAATCTGAAACCATGCAAAACTATATATTTACATAGCACATAAAAATAAATTTGCCAATTCAAAATAGGCCATTAGTAAAAATTACATTTTAATAGATTTTTAATAATTGAATTCTTATATTTAGAAATAATAGTCATGTTACTATTTTATATAATTTTATTAAAAGATATGGTCATAGGTATAAAGTAGTGTCATAATATTTAAATGCTTGAACAAATAAGTCCAAAATGGAAAACAGGACTGGGGCAAATGTGTTTTGAATACTAAAGGTATTGAAATATGATACTGGCAACATTGGATATAATAGAGGAAAATCTCCTTTATAAGGCAAATTTTAAAGCTAGATACACACTAAGTCAGCACTAAGCATTCTATCCACTGGAGGAATCTCCTTGCTATTAATCCTTTTTGCATAAACACTGTCAGCAGTCACAAATCAAGTTAGGGTTTAGATAACATTGTTAAATTGTATTCGTGCTCTAGGAAAGCTGCACAACAGCATTGCCTTGTGTAACAAATCTTTAAACCACATGTTCTGGATATTACCTGCTGATATTTATTTTCAATATTTAATCTGACTTCATTAGCCTCTTAAATAACGAGCTTTAAGGATCCACTTTAAAACACTATCTTTGACATGTTTGATCCTATTATTACTGTGTTGTACTGTACTTGGGTGACTTAGGGGCCAATATACTTCTTTAAGTATTTTTTTCATATTTAAGGTTTTAGTCTTAATTTTTAAAACATGCCTGTTTAAAATAAAATGTGATATACTAAAAAAAGTTCTTGATACTATAAGAAGCAGAATATATGCTGTATATGAGAAGATAGGCACCAGCAAGAAACGTGAACTAGGATAACGGAACAATTAGCATAATCTGTAGGAATAGTGATGAGTGAAAATGCTGCTATTACCCTATAGCATAAATACTAAATTACAAACAATAAAACATACATTAATTTAAAATTTACCTTTGCTTTTCTCACAATTGACACAAATATATGTTCAGCTTGTGGAAATTATTTAGAGTTTTCATATCCATCAGGTAATAAAATGCACACCTTAACACAACTCTCATTGCAAGATATCAGAAACCTTCTCAATTGTTGTCATGGAAACAGGTGTCTCCCAAACAACATTTATTTTGGTTGGTGTCAAGAACTTGAAGGTAAGACCCTACTGCTGAAGATACTGGACATTACAGATGAAGGGCTTATAGGAACCAAGGTGAAACTGACCTAATTGCCTCATAGTATCAGAAGTTGATATGAAAGCTGTCAAGAAAGAATAGAAATTGGTAGTCTCACACAGCAGCAACTGCCACAACCTACAACTGGACCATTAAGATATCTCTAATTAGTCATGAGTGGAAATTTTATCTTGGGAGATAAGTCAAAGTTCTTTAATGGGAACTAAAATTTGTTCAACCAGAGAAAATTCATAAACAGTTGGGTAAACCTAGTGAACATCTACGGATTGAGAGAGCATATACTATAGGTGGAAGTTTCTGTCCCACCCAATCCCACAGCTGTTTAGTACCAAATAAGCACACAGAGGCTAGTATTAATTATAAACTCTTTGACCAATGGCTCAGGCTTCTTAATGGCTAACCCTCTCTTAATTATTAAACAATGTCCATTAATCTATATGTCTCCATGTGGACTTGGCTTACTGGAGAATGCCTTGGCATTCTAACTTCCTGTTAGCTAACTGGTGTCTCCTTGATGATTCACTTTCTGCTTTCCTATTCTCAGAATTATCCTAGACTGGTAGCCCTAGTCTTGTAGCCCCATACTTTCTTCGTTGCAACATGCTGCCTGTCCATTGCCTGAAACAACTTTATTCACCAACCTATAAGAGAAACATATATTCACAGCATACAGAAAGACATCCCACATCAATATACAGTACAGGAAATCCTACAACTGCCATTTACCTAAACTAAAGCAATTTATAACAATATTCAAACTGTTTTCTATATACCACAGATAAGTATAACTATCACTCCTCATTAAAGAAGCTGATCAAAATGCCTAGAGTAAAAGTCTATGGATGCTCAATTCCAACTTATACATTTCAATTGAATCATTTTGTCAAAAGATCAGATGACATCATACAAGAGGAAATAGAAGTATTTTAAGAAAAGGAAGCCCATGATTTCTCTTGCTAAATATTGCCTATAGACTTGACATGAAAAATGCACCTTAAACTCATCAACAATGTGATTAACTGACCAAAACCCATTATAACATCTGTTGATATACCAACATAGATTGGTGAAATTCCTCAAAGTTATAAACCTAGTGAAGAAGTCCAAATAGTAAATTGTTGCTAAGATAGAATCAGTTACCTCCAGGAATGAGCATTCATGTAGGCATTATTTTCAAGACACCAGCCTTGGGCACATATACATACAGGCAATGTTAAATGATCTCAGTAGGTTGCATGTACACACACACACACACACACACACACACACACACACACACACAGAGAGAGAGAGAGAGAGAGAGAGAGAGAGAGAGAGAGAGAGAGAGTATTGTGTGCATGCTACACTGTTTAACAACAATTACAATTAATGAATTAAAGATCATTAGGTGGGTACTAACATTGAAGGACTTGTAGGGGAGAAAAGAACAGTGTGAAGTAATAAGGATAAAGTGTTTTTGTGTGAATTTTTCACTAGACTTTAATTATTTTTTTTCTTTTATTGAAAATAGAATATTTTCACATACAATATATCCTGATTATAATTTCTTCTCCCTCTAATCCTCCCAGTTCCTCCCTCCTATCCTCCCCTCCAGATCAACTGCTTTTCTATTTCTTATTAGAAAATAACAGACATCAAAGAAATAACAACAAAGAATGACAAAATAAAATAGACTAAGATGAAACAACATCTTTCATATTGAATTTGAATATGGCAACCCAATAGGACACAAAGTGTCCCCAAAGCAGGCACATGAGTCAGAAATCTACTTGCTTTTATAGTTATAATCCCATAAATATACTAAGCTGAAAGATGTAATATATATGCAGAGGACCTGGGCTCAACTCTTGTAGGCTTACACCTTGTGTTTTCTGATTCAGTATCTGTGAATGCATACCAGTCCTGCTTAGTTGATTCAGAAGGTCTTTTTTCCTGGTGTCTTACATCTCCTCTGGAATCTACACTCTTTTTCTTCCTCTTTCATAGGGCTCCATGAGTTCTCAGTGGTAGGGATTTGTTAGAGACCTCTAATTTTTACTCTCTCTTTCCCCACTCTGTCAATGAATCTTTTCCATTTTAAGATTTTTTTCTCTATTTTTGTGTATGTGTGTGCGCTCACATGCATGTACACTAAATGCATGAGGATGTATGTGCAAATGCTGTGTTCTGGCACATGTGCTGACCAGAAGAGTGAATAAATGTAAATGAGATGGAGTTACAGTCAACTCTGAATCATTCCACATGGATGTTCGGTCCCCAGGAAGAGAATCTAGTGCCTTGAGCAGTTGAGATAACTCTTCACTACCTAGAAGGCAGCATGATATATCCTGAAATAGTCAATAATAAACACATATATGGACAAGACCAACTGTTCAGAACTGATGGTCAATGTTATTTAAATTGCTAAATAGCATTGCTGTACTGTAGCCATGCCTGGATTATCAAAGTTGAAAATTATTGTCAAAAACTTTTAAATCAGGAACGTTGGGCAATTAAAAAGTTCATAATTAAAATTTGTTCTCAAGAGCCACTATGAGCTTAGGGAGAAAACTGTTGCTGGGGTAACTCCCAAGAATCCACAAGGAAGATCCCAACTAAGATTCCTAGCAATAATAGAGAGGATTCCCAAACTGGCCTACCCCTGTAATCAGATTGGTAAATAGGTAAATAGCCAAACTATCATCATAGAGCCTTAATCCAGTAATTTATGGAACATGGGTTATCTTCTTGGAGCCTACTCCCTATTGTGGGACGAGGCTCAGTCTTAATGCATGGGAGAGGGGCCTGCCCCTGCACCAACCTATTGTGCCAGACTATGTTGACTCCTCTTAGGAGCCATTTGCCAAGAGGAGGAGTGGCCTGGGGGTGCACTGGGGTGGAGGCAATAGGAAAGGGAGGAGGTGGGTGTGGGAGGAGGTGTGGGAGGAGAACTGTGGTTGGAATGTAAAATGAAATTTAAAAAAGGCAGAAAAAAATCAGTTTTCAAAATAGGTAACCAATACTAAATATTTCTAGAAATGATGACTCTTGGAAATGCAAACTGGTGGAACCACTATAGACATAAATGTAAAGGCTCATCAATAATTGATTGATACAGATTCATATGTGTTCATCTCTGCAGTATTCTTAGTAGCCAGAAAATTAAAACAGACTGGATGTCATACACTGATGAATGTATAAAGAAAGTGGTACATATACAGGATCACATGTTGTTCAATCAAAAAATGATAAAAATGCTTATAAATGGATGGAGTAGGAAAAATCATCCGGATACATGCATGTTCTCTGTCATATGTGGAAGCTGAATTTCAAATTTGGGGCTTCTGTGTTTAAATTGTAGTACACATAAAAGTCAGAAAAATAGTAAGGGACCATGATGTGTGTATTTCAAGAGAGAAAAAATTCTAGTGTTATGAATAGGGGAAGGGAAACAGTGGAACCAGAATGGATGAATTAGGTGTTGATGGGGAAATTTGTCAGGATAGAATATGGGGAAAGATGCCTTTCACTAAAGACCTTTTAAAATGTTCTATGGAAATCTATTACTATATAAGCTTCTTAACACACACACACACACACACAGAGAGAGAGAGAGAGAGAGAGAGAGAGAGAGAGAGACAGAGACAGAGAGAGAGACAGAGAGAGAGACAGAGAGAGATACAGAGAGAGATGTGGGAAGAGAAATGTTACCTTGTTTTCAAGTTGGTTATAGGTGGGGTGCTGTTGACATACCCCCAACATTACAGTCCATTCTCATAGCCCTTTGTTTCCCTTTAGAAACTGATGGTGATATTCTGTTGTTGAAGGCACTACATAGAGTAGACAAAGGACATGGAGAAATTAAGCTGGTATTGACCAAAAGCTTCATCCCTAATAAGTTACCTTCATCTGTGGCTAACTTTTATAATCTGAGAATTGTGATGCCAAGGAATGAATGTCACCAATATTAAATAGACATCATAATAAACTGCCTCCTATATCCTTATCTTTCTTCATGGGACAACTCTCAACCTTCATCAGTATAGCTTCTCCTGTGGTACAGGGTGATGAATACAGAGATTCACATCATGGTGAATGTGAGAAGAATATAAGGTTTTGGTGTGCTAAGCTCTAAAGGGAATATCATATCACACCTCTGACAACAGTAGCTCATAGATCATTGAGTGAGGGTTCTGGGAAATTTGTAAAAGCCAAAAAGTAGTGGAGGCCTGTGTTGAAAAAGTACTTGCATAAATGAACTTATAGCTAATTATCTGAATGAATAAAACCTTTACAAGATCAGTCCAACCAATATGCCAACATGGATGGGATGATTCTCTTGAAATCCCACCTATAGCTGAAAGCTATTGGCAAACAAAGGCTGCCAAGAAGGGAAATTTTGTTTCCTTCATGGATGTAGATCCCAAAAGGTTACCGATGCCCCAGTACATACTCACATACACACAAAGATATCTGGTAAGAACAAGTAGACTCAGTATATTTAATATGAAAGAAGGAGAGAAAGAACACATAGAGTTTGCAGAAGAAAGGGATGTGTTATAAGTAGTAATTAAGAAGGTTGTAAGGATGGGGTTGGTTGGATCGAAACTCACCATATTCATGTACGAAATTCTCAACAAAACAATAGTATATTAAGCCAATCTTCCCACTCCCTAGGCAGAATAATGTATCTTTCACACAAGCTCATACACAAAATGTTTTGTTACAGTAATTCTACATTTTTATAATTACAGATTTTACCTTTACAAAATAGGTAAAAGTAAAAATCAATATTTACATTTTTAGTTTATGAGGTAAATACATAAAACTTATCATATAGCTATCTGTGGAATTTTCTGACCAAGAAAACCATAGAAGTATTTCCAAAGACTCTTTTGTAGGTACAGAAAATTTCCAGTTTTAATCAACTGGTTTCACTAATTTTGGAGGCTGAGAAACCTTAGGGTCATTATCATGTTACTAGTTAGAAGCCATGCTTAAGATGTCATCACAAAACACTACTTCAAGAAACAACTGCTCTTTGATTATGAGAATTTTTAAAATGGAACATAATGTTATTAGTTTTTTGACTAAAATATAAAAGTATTTGATAATCAAAAAATACTAAGAATATCTTCATGGGAAGTTTAACTTTTATAACTTATACAGCCTCAATTTATAAGAAACTGTATTTTATTTTTATAATTCAGAAAATACATAATTTTTTGAGTGATAATGCAAAAAAGACTTTTACAAATAGGCAAAAGCAGTGAGGAATCTTTAATTGGAGACATTCCTGTGTAAGAAATATAAAAATTCAATGCATGATCTGTAAAACTCCCTCTCATCTTCCTTAAAGTTATTTCAACAAATTTTCTATGTGATGGAGATGACTCTACATACAGATAGGATTAGTCTAAGCTACAGACATTATGCAAATCTTTTGCAGATTATTTAACAGGATATACACAAAACTGAAATTGTACCAAAGCAGTCTAGTGTACATGATAAAAAAATACATCCAAGGTTTATGACACAAATTATATAAAAATGAACAGTGAGACCTTCTAACAATTATTTTTGTAATTTCACATTTTAAAGAATTAAACATGACACACAGACCCTCCAATCTGTTTTAAACTGGCATGCTAGTTGCTTGTTGTTTGTTAATTAATTTATCCTTCCCCCAAAATGAAATAAATATAAAAATAAAATTTTAAATCAGAAAAATCACATACAGGATTAATCATTATCTGTATATCTACCTCTGTCTGTATATCACAATCTTGTGATTGAAATTATAGGGCCTCTAATGCTGATAAGTTCTTTTCTTCCTGTCTATTTTTTCATATTTTGAGTAAATATCTTAGTTAGCTGGCAAAGCAATATTTGAACTTGAAGTCCTCCTGGCTATGCTTCATAAGTAGGTAAGATTGCAGGTCTGTGCCACCATGTATGGAGTTTTCTATTTCTTTGTCACTCTGTGTCTCTTTCATAGACTTATATACTACTTTGAGTTCCTAGAATTATGTATATGTGTGTATGTATGTGTATTTGTGTATATTTGTATATGTGTTAATATATCTATAAACCAGTATATTCCACTGAAGAAATTACAAAGAATTGAAAGATAACTAATCTTTTAAAGTACTATGACTTATCATTTATCATAGACATACACACTGAGGAGCAGAACGATTTAGAAGAAAATGTGGATCCAAATTTCAAGTTCATTCCACCAACTAAAATATGTTGATCAATAAGAAAACATTTCTACTTTGTAATTTAAGAGAAAAGTGAAATAAAACAAGCTTGTGAGCAATAGCATTCAAATACCAGAAGCCCCAAAGTTATCTTTCCCATGACTGTAACTCCACTCTGGGAGAAGACTCGGACAGGATAATTATTCAGGAATGCTGGCTGCCAGCCTAGGCTAAACCACAGAGGCTCCACTTTCAGAGAGAGAGAGATCTTGTCTCAAAATAGTAGAAAGAGAAAGACAGATGAGGACACCCAATGTTGTCTTCTGAACTATGTGAACTTGGATAGCAATGTGTCAAACACACACACACACACACACACACACACACACACACACACACACACACACATTATAGTGAATGAATAAATCCCAAACCAAATATGAATCTCCAACTTTTTTCATTATATTTTAGGATATGATATTTCAGATTGTCAAAATATAGAAGTATTCAATATTCTCACTCAGAAAGGGAAGTTCAATAAAAATAAACTTAAATACTTTAATTACATGAGAAGTACTTATGATATCAGCCAATATGTTGGATTATTATTGGTTTCTGCTAAAAGTGCTTTTATAATATGCAAATAGGTAGATATTTGGAAAGAGATAAGTCAAACTAATCTACAGTGTTTGCCTAAAGATATACTTTCAAAATGTGTCTCAGAAAAGACATCTGGATACATATCTCTAAACTGACTATTCTCTTTTGTTTTGTAAATTTTTAAAGTTGGGTATACAGAATTAATTCTGACTAGTGAAGATTTTCATAACTTAGACTACTTTTTGGTGAATTTTGCTTACTGATTTACATAAATGAATAAATTTTCTCTTCTTGATGGGAGGTTCAAATAAACACAAGCATGTCTATTTACATAAAACAAAGTTACTATTGCCTCTAAAATTAATTTTTACAATTAAAGCAGTTGAACAAGAAACCAAGGATATTTTCCTCTTTGGGTCTAATTAAAATAGTATTTTATACATTTGTAGTCCAATTTCCTTACTAGACCAGGAAAAGAACAAAAAATGAAGTTGCTGCTTCTGTTACTTTGTAAAGGGACTAAAACTAATTAATTTGTGTTGTCTCTTTATACTCAGTATTAGACAACAGAGGCCATTGGGTGTTAGGTCAACACCAAGGAGGCAGATGGTCTTGGAGCTGAAGGAAATAAGTAAATGAAAAATAATTCTCACTTTAGAGCTATAAATTAATCCCTTTGAACTATTAATCATTGAACTTTAATGGTTCACAAGTTACAAAATTCTCTATAAACATAGGGTCACATGTGACTATAAAGATTAGTGTGTACTAAATTATACATAATTTTAATACCCATCAGGATCAGTAGAGCATACCACTGTGTAGGCAAGCAGAACTATGTTACTTTGTGAAAGTAAACATAGGCCTACTCTCTTAGTTAGGATTTCAATTTCTGTGACAAAAAACATGACCAAAAATTCTAGGGGAAGAAAGAATTAATGAACTCAAGCAGGTCAGGACCTGGAAATAGGAACCAATGCAGAGACCATAGAACAGAGATCTTCACTGTTTTGGTATTCTTTATAAGCCTAGTCTCTTTCTCCAAGCAGGACCCCCTGAGCCAGTATGTCCTTACTCACATTGAGTTAAGCTCTCCCACAATGATAATTAATCAAGACAATAAACCACAAACTTGACAATAAGCCAATCTTATGAAAGCATTTTTTTCAATTAAACAACCCCTTTTCCTATATCCACAGATCCCTGCTATGCTGAATATAATCTGCCCACCCTGCCAGATCTCCCATGTCCTTATAGAAGTTTTTGCACAGTGACTTTCACAGACTTTCCTCATTCATACTTTCGCCCCCAATCCATAATATCTAACCTTGTTCCCACATCCAGTTTCCCATTCTAGTTCAGTCACCTTTGTTTGCACAGAAACTAGTTTCCAGGCTTCTTTCACGATTCCCATTACCTACTCCTAACTCACAGGCCACTCCCATGTCACCTCTTATCCATAGCCTGGTATATCCCCAAGCAACGGCCTTGGATCAGAAGACAACTGTTCTGGTGTCTCTTCCACCTGACTTATTCCACAAAAGCCACTCCCAACATCTAGGCCCAAAACACCCACACATCCCCTCTTCTGCCTCCACATGCTGTGTCAATACCACACTTACAACTAATAAAAGAAGTCATAGGACTATATCTTACTGCAAAAATACCAACAAAAGGGAAGCTCTGAGGAGATGGGAGGCTGCAGAGGCTACCACATTCCACTCTGTTCCTGGACAACCTGAAGACTAAGGTGACGGATAAGCTCCTCTTCGAACTGTTCCACCAGCCCTGGCCAGTAATAAAGGTGAAATTCCCCAAAGATAAAGATGGCATACTGAAACAGTTTGCATTTGTGAATTTCAAGCATGAAATGTCTGTTCCATATGCCATGAATCTTCTCAATGGAATCAAACTTTTCGGGAGGCTTATCAAAACTCAGTTTAGATCAGAAAGTAGTCATGCTTCTCAGGACGCCAATGTGTCCTATCTTCAGCATCGTGTTGGAAATTTAAACCCTACCTCCACATCTCCTAACAGCTATGAAAGGGCGGTGGGTAACATGACTCCATCAGCACAGATGGTCCAGCAGTCCATCTCTTCTTCAGAAGATTGTCAGCAGCAGGCAGTGATGAACAATGTTTTCAGACAGATGTCATATGGTGGGAAATTTGGTTTTCTTCATGCAGATCAGTTTTCTCCATCAGTCCAATCACACGGTCATACCTTTAACCAGTCTTTCAGCTCCCAGTGGCACCAAGGTGCATTGTCATTACATAAGAATGCCTCCATTCGCCATGCATTGGTGGCGCACGCCTTTAATCCCAGCACTCGAGAGGCAGAGGCAGGCAGATCTTTGTGAGTTCGAGGCCAGCCTGGTCTACAAAAGCTAATTTCAGGACAGCCTCCAAAGCCACGGGGAAACCCTGTCTCGAAAAACCAAAACAACAACAAAAAAATGCCACCATTCTTGTCATTTCATCTCAGAAAGATGAACAATATAGATTGGTTGTAGTATAAAGCAAATATTCTAATTATCTCACCCTTTTGGGTTGCACGAAATTTCTTGGTAATGAATCATTTTGGCCTATATAGTAGGAAACATCCAAGTTGGTAGTTTGAAATGGCTAAGTGCATATTGCTAATAAATGAGAAAACAGAAGTTCTTAGTAATCCATTTTTTTAAAGGTTTATTTAAATAGTTGATTTGTTTTGTTTGGGGATGAATCATATTTTTTAACTCAGAATTTAAGTACAAATTCTGTGGTATGCTCTTGAATTTTATCGCAAACATACATTATATATGTATACTAGTTCATTCAAAGAATTTTTTTTTTTTGGTTTTTTTGAGATAGGGTTTCTGTGTGGCTTTGGAGCCTATCCTCGAGGCTGGCCTCGAACTCACAGAGATCTGCCTGCCTCTGCCTCCCAAGTGCTGGGATTAAAGGCATGAGCCACCAATACCCTGCCTCATTCAAAGAACTTTAAAATTATTTCATTAAATATATTTGATGTATCATTAGTCACTCAGGAAGTTAATTATCTACATGTGTATTTTTACATAAAACAGTGTTGATGAAATTCTTTTTAGAGGAAGAACGATGTTAACACATAGATAAAATGGTAAAATGTTTCACTGGAAGGATTATAATTTTGAGATTTTGTTCAACAAAACTTCCATGTTTCAAGATGTGTTTCTTATTCACTACAAATCATTTCTAAGAATTTATTATGAAAAATGGATACTCTTTATATCACAGCATTTATCCTGATTTTTTTTTACTATATTAAACACATAAAAATATATGTGTCTCTTTATTTTGGCATCACTGATGTCAGGGGTACCCAGTAACATAGCCATATACTTTAAATCTTGTCTATTCACACTTCGGTTGGTAAAGATTGTCCATCTTACAGCATCTTCTGTAGATTTACGTTGATGCATAGCTAGACTTCTATCGACATAGATTATGGTGTAGAGCACTGTGAACATTATTAGTTCCTTTGCTTTCTGTGCCCAGATGTTCTAAGTGTCCAGGCTCTGTGTCCCTACTTGGCATAAGTTAGGTTTTATTTGTTTAAAAAAACTGTTTGGGTTAAGCAAAAAAAATTACCAGCAAAATGATATATCAAGACAAAGTCTTCTCTACAAAACTGACAAGTTTGATATAAATGTTTGCCAATGAGAATTACTTAGATGATCCTAGGACAGGGGTTTTAAAAGAACAATCATAGTACCCCCTCAAAAAATTCAAAAAGTGTAAAGAAGACACAAAGAAAGAGATCAATGGAATTAAGGAAAAACATCTTAAGGACAATTGAGAGATGCTTAAGGAAAGACAACCATAAAACTAATAGAAATTACGAAGACATTCCAAGACTTGAAAGTGGAATTCAGTAAGCAGATAAAAACACTGAAGAGTATACAACAGATACTATAGGGTGAGGAGGAAGGGGAAAACTTCATTCACATCGGTGAGATTACAAACTTGTGTGGACACTGTGGAAATCAGTATGGAGAATTCTCAAAAAGGTAAACATAAATCTGTCACATGACCACACCTTGGCATATACACAAAGGACTGAACATCTTGCCCTACATATACTTGCTCAGCCACAATCATTGCTTCACAACAGTTAGGAAATGGACAAAACATGTATTTTAATCAGCAAATGGAAAATAAAACAGTGTTACATGTATAGAAGGTACTATTACTCTTCTGTAAAAAAATGAAATCAAGTAACTTGCAAATGAAACTAGAATAAAATCACATTCACCAGGGAAATCTAGACACAGAAACACAGAAAGACAAGCAGAATATTCTCTTGCATTAGAGATTTTTAGCTCCAAGTCTTCATATGGAGTATATATCCTGAATTAACTACAGAAATTGGAAAATTAAAAAGGACCCTTTCCAGGGTAATTGTGTGCAGAAATAATCAAGAGATGAGGACCAAGGTAAAAGTGATGTGACTGGGTAAATAGGAAATGAGGGTCTCTATTCAGGGAAGGAGAATGTGATAAATAGAAGGATGAAAAATGGTAAAATAACATTAAGGGTAACTTAAAATGCATAAATAATCAAACTATTAATTGTCTACCTAAAAAATAAATGTGTGTGTTCTTATTTTTCAGTGAATTTTCTCATGTGGTCTGACATTTCTCCCTCCAAAAATCACAATTACATAACAAAAATCCAAAACCAGGCACAACAAGCACCTTCTCAGTTGTTGGTCAGGGCTGTCTAAGAATATCCCCAAACATTACAGTCTATTGTTGTTGCTCTTAGTTGCCACAAAATTTGGAAGGTTTGTTCTTACTTCTGAAGACACCATAATCTTCAGGCATAAAACTCAGAGACCCCTGAACTGGAAATATCTTGAGTAAGTCTTCCCCAAGAAATGGCGTTCATGATACAAGAAGTCACCATTCATGTTTCCATTTATGTACTAATGATCATACCATTGTACCTTGATTTATATACTTTTATATGTCTGCAGAAACATAGAAATGAAGAAACAACAGACACAGAAAAAGAAAGAGATGGGAGAGAGAGAGAGAGAGAGAGAGAGAGAGAGAGAGAGAGAGAGAGATACATAAATTGAAGCTTGACTTGGGTGGGCTTTTCTTCTTCAGTGGGAACACTTACCAGGCAACCAGGAAAGTAGGAAAGTCAAACAATTAAGTTCTACAGAATACAGAAGAGACCTTTTCCATGAATCTCTGTAGCTGGATGAGTCAGTCTATAAACACCCAGGAGTATGAAGCTAAGGATGATTTGTTCATTCATACTCCTAGCAGTGGAAGGCTTTGCCATTTCTCTGAGCTTGACCCAAAAGGAAAGGTCATTCCAAGGATCTAAAGCCTTAAGATCCTTGATTTGGCTATACTCATGTAAACAATAGACACTCACTCAGGACTCCCTTGATTCCCCTCAACTGTGGTTTCAGATTTTAATTCATATTTTTAATAAAGTATAATTCTATCTTTCTGTTCTTTTCTTCCTCCTCAAAGATGCAAATTCTCTCACTCCAAGACCCCAAGCCCTCCCACTCCAGACATCATTTCAATACAAAATGATAACCTTTTGTTTTTTACTACACACACACACACACACACACACACACACACACACACACACACACACACGTGTCTGTATGATATTAACATTGATGACTATTTATTGGATAACCCATTGCATTGGATAATCTATTGGATAATCCATCGTGTTGGGTGATATGAAGGAGAAAATGAAAAATCCTCTATGTAGTGCTTTAACTGCAGAAATGTAAGAGAGGTCAATAGAGAAGGAGAAGGAAGAAAGTGGGAAAGGGATAAATAATATGCAGAACATTTGATAGAGCTTCAAAAACATTATTTTACATTTACTTAAAATTAAGTGAGTGAGTGTGTATGTGTGTGTTTGTGAGTGTGTGTGTGTGTGTGTGTGAGAGTGTGTGTGTGTGTGAGTGAGTGTGTGTGTATGTGTCTGAGTGTGTGTGTGTGTGTGAGAGAGTGTGTGTGTGTGTGTGTTTAATAAAATTACACCACTGGGCCTGCATGTGCTTCTCACAAGATCCATGAAACATTCACAAAAAGGGACAGGCATGAGAAACATCTAGTCAAACTGCTGGTCAGAATAGTCCAAGTGACTTCCCAAACCACAAAACCTATTGATGTTGCACATGTTTGCTTCATATAGGTTGAAGGCAGGTTTCCATGCTTAAGTAATTTAATACTTGGACACACAATTAAGAAGATTTTACTTGGATCCAACCAGAATGCTTGTTTTACATTGTCTAACTTTCATACTACCAGATGTTGAAACATAAACTGCCAAAACTGAGAATCAATCAACGTATTATACAGCACTAACACCTATGGACCACAACAATGGCCAGCATAACAAGAAATCCCTTATTGTATTATAGTGACACTAATGTGTTGGTGGTAACCAATAGCTATGTAGTTATACTTAAGACCTACTCAAAAGAAAGGAAACAAGGCCTAGTACTAGAAATTTAGCCAATTGTTTGGGGTTAAGGTGGTCATGTATATTAGAGGATAACACACTAATATCACCTTACCAGATCACTATAATTATTATTACTACCTCTACTATAAATATTTATCCACACATCCAAAGATACATTGATTTCACAACTCACATGGAAGAATCCTTTTACAAAAAATAGGCCCTTATACAAAAAGTTATCTACTCATCTTACAGATTTAAAAGGCTTGTGAGAAACATATCCCACCAGATATATCTGTAACACAATGTCTATGCTGAGGCTCAGGGAACTTTACAGAAGTGGGGGCAGAAAGATTACAAGAACAAGGTTCCAAGGAGTCTGCTGTGAGTTTGTGTCTCTTAGAAGGACATGAATGATATACACATGATGTCTCAGACTCATGGTGCTAAATAAGTCCTGAATAATAGCAATAACAATAGACATGCTAACATACAAAGGGGAAAATCTCAGGGGGTCCCACCAATAAGCAAAAAAAAACACTATAGGAAAGTAATAACTATATAGAGTGGGGGGGATTTTGTAGACATATTAAGGCAGCATGGCTGTAATCAACAGCAAACATATTAACTTAAAAGACAAGGGTGAAACAAACAAAAATCCTAGAGCCTATCATATATATCATAACAAGTATATTCTGCTTCTAAGGATTGCTTTTTAGTGAGTAAATCATGTTTAACTTAGGAAGTACTTGGTCATGACTGATGAGGATTTGTACATGCTTTAAAACTTAACTGAATTTATGGAACACCACAAATATTTATGCCTGTTTAACAATAGGCATAATCCCAAAGGTATGTTTTGTAGGCAACTTTCCAAAGAGTCTTGGGTCCTATCTAATTCTCTTACATGGCTGTAGCCCATTAGAATTGATTGTGAATATCCAGTAATTAATTAGTTCTCAATTACATCCTGTAACACTTATTCACTTGTGTCTTTCAGGTCCCAGTTAACATAACATGGTATAGTTGTGTTTCACATAATCTCTCTCTTTTGAGCTTTAAGAATAAACCAATGTACAAAATCCTTGAGGTCAGAGAAAGCTTTTAAAGCACGCATGACTCTTTCTGTTTGATCCTCTAACCCAAATATTTATCTACATCTTCCTCCTTGGCAACACAAATAAAATAATAATAAAATGTAATCATCCACATAAAATGGTTGGACATAGCCACATGCTCAAAAACAGAGACTTAGTCCAATTTATGTCATGTAGCTAAGAAGCAAGAAGGTGATACTATAGGGATTTCTAATAAATCACTGTCTCACATATATGAAATAACCTTGTTAAACATCAAACACTATGTAAAATTAAAATACACATTTGAAAATATCCTTAATACCTGAGTTTTAATGAACATGGATTTTAGAGGCATGTTAATGGTGATTTAGCAATCAAAATACTTAGCAGAAATCCATAATTTGTAATCTTAATTTTTTAAACTTGAAAAATAGTAAACAATCATACATATTTATAACAGTAGTTTCTTGGGGGCAGGTAACATTCATAAACCACAATGTAGCTTTTATTCATTTATTTTATTTTATGTTCTTGATTTCTACACATTTCATATATCTCCAAAGTGTACTATGCTTGATGTATAGTGATTTTTAAAAGTCATGTTACTGAACAAGGACTTGACTTAGAACGTGTGAAAAAGGGGCATCCTTCACCGTGAAAGGTCAGATCATACCAAACAGATTGATGAAGATGTTCTACAACTGTGTTTGATGAGGATATTGATCAACTCACTGGTTTAATAATGTTTCATACTTAGCATCTTTATGTTTTATTATATACATCTCAAAACAAAGGTGTGCTCTCAATTAATCTCCTTGTTATTATATGGCATGATATATTTTCCTTGCCAAGACGGTTAGTTCATGTCTAATGAGCATTACTTTAGTTCAAGGTATTCCCAAATCTAACCTAAGAGACAGAGAAAGAAAGACAGGCAAGAAAATTAAAATGAAATTGTGGGAAAGATTTGAATATGAACTCTGACTTAGGCATTAGTCAACTAACTTTGTCAAAATCATTTAATCTGCAAGAACTCAGGTTTGATAACTTAATATAAAATTAGATACTATCCTACAGAATTAATAAGAAATGAGATGAAATATCAAAAAAGCATGTGCATTTGTAAGACAAAGTATAGCAACTACTATTAATTCAAGCCACGTAACTTTGGCAAGATCTTATTCTCCTTAGTACAGTATAATGCAATGTGTTTATGTTTTGCTGGGTACTACAAACAAAAAAACAATACCTCACCTGTACATAAGCTTTGAATTTCTTAGCAAATATAATGACAGACATATTTGCAATTAATATAATACTATTTGAATAGTTGAAATATGTATACAAAATAAAATTTCATGAATAAGATTATTGGTAAAGTGTGAAACCAGTAGGAACAGCATTTCTGTTATTAACAAGTAGTTGTCAATCCTATCTTATGTAGGATTCAATCACCTACACACTTGTTCTGGAGTGAAGGACAAAAAAGTAATGATTATTCCAAATTGCAAAAACTTTTCCTGATAACAGTTTCTTAGGAAAAGTTGAAACCATAATTCATAATTCTACTTATTAGACATAGAGTGGAAAAATATTTGTAGCACTTTACTCACTTAAATAGCATTCTTTCTTCAAGGAAAAATGAATTATAAAGTTGAATTCCAATATTACTTTTCAAATTAAGCCATATATGCCATTTACACAGCATAGGATTTTTTTTTTTTAGAAAAGCATTGAGTCATTAATTTATCTCACTTGATAACCATGCACTAAACCCTGATGCTGGAAATGATTTTGCAATACTCTACAAGGTGATAAGCCTTCTAACATGACTTCATGTCACTATATGCAGAATCTTCAAATTTAGCAGATTGGTGAGTCCCTTGTTTGTCTATGACAGCATTTAAAGAGATATATATATATATATATATATATATATATATATATATGCATATATATGTATATTTATGATATTTGCTATTTGTTACACCAGAATATGAAACTGTGGTTTCAAACAACACCCTGACCTTACTCATTTTTAAATATGTATACCAACTGATATCTCTCAACACTGTTGTAATCAGTTGGGTTATTTATGAGAACAGCTCGAGCTCTTGGTTTTATTTAATGCATGCGCTCACATAGCTATTGTTATATGTTGTTTACTCTTCTGGCTTTTTGCTCTTTGGGTCTTTTGGGATGCCTACCATGCAGCTTCCTAATGTATCACACACACACACACACACACACACACACACACACACACACACACACACAGAGAGAGAGAGAGAGAGAGAGAGAGAGAGAGAGAGAGTCTTATTATTACTTATGAATGCTTCAGATTGCCTTGTTTCTTGCCAGCATTTCTTCTTGTAAATTATTCTGATAATTTTGCCTCCTGGCTTTTATATTTCCTTTCCTAACTTCTGTATATCTTACTTTCACTCTTACTCCAAGTTTGCCTGGGTGGCTGGTTAACTGGGTGGCTTGCCCCTGACATCCCACTCTCTTTGTTCTCCCATTGCTTCTCCTTACTTATTTCTCTTTCCATTTGTACTCTCTGACAGCCCTACCCATCATTGCTCATGTCTCACCATTGGCTATTCAGCTCTTTTTTAGAACCACCAGGTATTTTGGACAGGCACAGTAACACAGCTTCAGGGGCTTAAACAAACACAGCATAAATAAACATAAACACCTTAAAATTACATTGCCCAACATATAGCCTTTTGAGAGATAGCTGTTGTGGGTTGTGCTTAAATTGGAGATCAATTGAAAGCATAAGAGCACCCCAAGTAATAACATATAAGATAATGATTCCAAAGAAATGCATCTAAACAGTGGTTGGAAGACATAAAAGTGAATCTCAATTTATAGATAACCTGAATATTCTAAAAGGTATTTTCCTCTAGCCCCTCTTTCTATGAATGGAGTCCATCAATGTTTACACTAATAAAACTTACTTGCTAAATTTTTCTCTATTTTTATTTTTAAATTAAAGTTAATATTTTAGAATTAAAGGAGACTTCAGAATTTGATGTGGGATAATTCATAAGGTTGAAGACATGAAAACTAGAAATTAATAGTTTTAACAATGAATTGAATAAGAGTCTTACTTTGACTAACTCCCAGAAAACCATTGCAACCATTAAGCATAATCTTAAAGTATTTACCAAACATTTTCACTTACAAGGGAGATTTTAAATGAATACACACTAAACAAACGTATAAGAGGCTGGAGAGATGACTTAGTAGTGAAGTATACTTGCTAACCTTGCAGAGGACTCAGGTTGATTTTTTCAGAACCCTTGGTGAGTGGCTGAGAGATATCTGTAAATCAAGCTCCAGGGGATCAAATATCATCTTCTGGGCTACTGCAATGCAACACACACACACACACACACACACACACACACACACACACGTACGCACATGCACATGTGTGTACACAGAGAAAGAGAGAGAAATTAAAAGGTAAAAATGTTAAATTATACATTAAAATTAAAACAAAAAGAAATTAATGAAACTTCTATAACTAAAGTAACAATTGGGATAGAAGCCTAAATTTCAACATACTGATTCCTGTTGTAACTGTGGCAGGCACTAGGCAAAATAAATTTCCCCCTAATAATTTAGCATTCAAAATCTTAGATACCAAATTATTTTCACATTCCACTATAGAATATAGCTTAATTATGATTAGAACTATCAAAAAAGAAAACAACAAAAATAATCTTTGACATTGCTCATATATTCTATAACGAAACCATGCTTTTCTTTTAATGTACCTAAACCTTTGATTTCTATTTTTGGCATTTTGTATATGTGATTTGAGGAGAACACATGCTGGTGTTCAACTCTCTTAATCTCCACGTATTTCGGATAATGATATCTATCAACTGGAAAAAAATACTACTTGTCCATCTATTCCTTTCTAGGAACTAGATGTTTTTAATCTCTAAACCTAGTATGTAAGGAAAGTAAAATTCTGTTTTCAACAAAGCATTTCAAATACAAATCAATTTCAAATGAATATAGTGATATATATAGTTAGGGAACACAATTATATCCTAAAGTATATTCTACTCACCATGATATCACTCTCTCTCTCTCTCTCTCTCTCTCTCTCTCTCTCTCTCACACACACACACACACACACACACACACACACACACACATACACACACACACACAAACACAGAGAGATAAATAAATAAAGGAAAAAATAAAATGTCATTTTAAAAATATATAAGACTTTATTAATTCTTTCAGAAATTTAAATTTTACATGTATTGTATTTAGATTGTATACACCCAGCCCCTTCCATATAACTACTCAAAAATGCATTATATAATATTTTGGTTTCTAGCTAGTGACCTCTCTATTATTTTTAAACAAACAAACAAAAACAAAAATGGGCTGGCTATATATTCATTGGGAAAGGGCCATCCATTGGAACTGGTTTAACTACCAAAATACACACTCTGTGATGGCTATTCTAAGTTGTCAGTTTGACTATATCTGTAATGAACTACAATCCAGATATGGCGGTGACCTGTAATACGTACCTTGAGTCAGGAGGATCCATGCCTTTAATCCAGATCTTGAGCCAGGAAGATACATCTCTAATCTGGGCCACATATTCTACTGGAAGCCTATATAAGGCCAACAGAAAAAGGAAAGTTTCCTTATTCCTTTTACTTGCCCTAACCTTCCAAACCCATCCATCACTTCAATGGCATTTGAGCCTACTTCTATAGGATTTCTCCATCTACAGAAGACCAACTGAAACATTTAGTCTCTGGAGACTCAGCATATACTAGATTCTTAGATTTTCCATTCCCATGTAGCCATTGTAGGATTAGCTATACTTCATCCTGTAAGTTTTAAGTCATTCCAATAAATTCCATACATACACACAGACACAGACACACATACACACACACACACACACACACAGAGAGAGAGAGAGAGAGAGAGAGAGACAGACAGACAGACAGACAGACAGACAGACAGACAGAGATTCAAGTTTTGTGACTATAGATAATGCTGCCCAATACAGAATTTGGTACTAGAGTGCTTCTAGAGAAATAGAAGCATAAGCCTGAATCTTTTAAGTATCTGGAATAAGATTTTAATTTGCCAGGATCTTCAAACTCTTGAGCACCTTATGCTGCTGAATCCTCTCCAGTCACTCCCTCTCTTGGAAGCTTAGAAATTACTGAAAAGGAGGAATATAAACTATATTTCAAACCAAAATAGATAAATGCCTGTGAACAACTTAATTCATCAATAGTAAGTAGCAATGGATTTAGTAACCCTGTACATGAAACTTCTGTCAGGTTGGTGGAAAATAAAGAAATTGCTTCAGGTGGTTGGCTCTTCTTAGCATCTCTGGATAAACTGATAAATGTTTCTAAGTGTACCTTAGAAGAGAACCTTCTTTCTAGCAGCCACAAAGCTGGAATTATGGAAAATCAAAGGAAACAACCATTATAGGATTGGCTCAACCACATAAAAAATTCAAGTTTCTTCCTCCAACCATGTTAATGGTTAAAGCATAGGCATTAAATATTAAATAAAGGGATTCTATAACCTGGGATGGGTATTTTTGAGGGACACTACTGAAGCTAAGAACTTGGATCCCTCAGATTCTCAAGGTTTTATCTCACCTGGGACAGTAGTACTCTATGTTCCACCCCTTAAAACATTGCCCTTTTCACCTTCAACTTACAAAAGTAATCCTTTAATCTCTGCTAAACCATTTCTTAAGGAAATGAAAGGCAAGACAATAGTAATGTCCCTCATGTCCCACCAAGTGTTGCCTCTAGAACTATGACCAGACTCGAGGGGTGGTAGAAAGTATAGTCTGTAAGTGTGCTGCAACTATTAAAGAGCTTAATGATTTTGATAATTTATTCAAGCAGAAGTCTGTGGAATATGTGTTTGAATTGATTTTAAGGAATTGTGATAATAATGGGTAGAATATAAATTTAGATCAGGCTTAGTTTATTGATGGGCCCTCTGAGTGGAGATTCTAGGTTTGATATGGAGGCTCTTACAGCTAAAAATGTGGTCAAATGTTTCAATGCTTGGCTGGAGCATTTACCAAAATTTGCCAGCTGGAAAGGAGTGAAAGATGCCTGCTATAATTTAGTTTAGTTTTGATGAAGGGATCTTAAGACTCAGGAAAATTGCAATGCTAGAGACAGTATGCTGGGTAAAAGCTAATCCTTTGCAATTTGAAAACATGCTCTTTATGAATCCTGTAAGATGCAAAAATGGGGAGGAGGTGCTGGCACATTTGAAGAGTTTTGTTATTGCTCTTTTCCTTGTGTCTTTACTTAGGGTTGGAGATGCTAATACTGAAATGGGTGAATTTTATTTGGGCCCCAAGGCAAGAGAGGTGGGGTGCCAGTATGAAATCACCAGAGGCAAGATGATATCAGTTATCATAATAGGCAATGTAGACAAAGTAATGTCTAGTATGGCCTAAGCCATAATAGTCAGCGTAGGCAAGATGAATTTTAGAGTGACAACACTCTTATGTACCTTTGGTACTGGCAAATAAATCATGTTCTTTTTAGTAATGAAATAGATAGGAACCCTACTGTATCTTTGCTTGCCTCATGTAAGCAGAGAATTTCTCAAACAAATGCAAGAAGGGCTCTATTGGATCAAGGTAAAATGGAATGTTGGCCAGTTATTAAATTTCCTGACTTGAGCCAGTTTGCAGACCCAGAACCCAGTTAGTAAAAGAGTGGCCAGGTTCCCCTGAGGAAGGATCTTGATAAGATACCTTAAAATTTTACTGTTAGCCTTTTTCGAGTTCTTTCCCAAAGGGATCTGCAGCCTTTTATAAGGGTAACTTTATTAGGAGAAAAAAAATCAGACTTTCCAGGGTCTATTGGATTATGGTTCTGAATTGACACTGATTCCAGGAGATCACAAGAAATATTGTGGCCCTCCAGGTAAAGTAGAGGCTTATAAAGGCTAGGTGATTAATGAAATTGTAGCTGATGGTCTGACTCACAATAGGGCCAGTAGGTCTCCGGACTCATCCTGTGGCTGTTGTCCAAGTTCCAGAACATATAATTGGGATAAACATACTTAGAAGTTGGCAGAATTCTCCAATTGAATCCCTGATCCATGCAATAAGGACTACTATATTTGGAAAGGCTAAATGGAAATCTTTAGAGTTGCTTCTGACTAAGAAGATAGTGAATCAAAAGTAGTATCATATCCCTGGAGGAATTATAGAAATTAGTGCCACCATCAAGGACTTGAAAGGTGAAGGTTGGTGGTCCCCTCTACATTTCCTAAGTGGTCAGTGAATGTGGAAGACAGATGTATCATGGAGAATGACAGTTGACTACTGAAAACTAAATGAAGTAGTAACTCTTACTGCATCAGCTGTACAAGATGTAGTATTCTTACTTGAGGAATTTAACATATTACCTGGTACATAGTATGAATTCATGATCTAGCAAATGCCCTTTTCTCAATACCTGCCAAGAAGGACGTCAGAAGAAGTTTTTTTTTAGTAGGCAAGACCAACCGTATAAATTTACAGTTTTTCTTCAAGGATATATTGACTCTGTAGTCCTATTTCATCATTTACTAAGAAGGGACCTTTGTTGTCTGTTCCTTCTACAAAATGTCACACTGGTGCACTATACTGATGACAAAATGTTGACTTAATCGACTGAGGAGGAATTAGAAACCACTTTGAACTCATGGGTAATACCTATGTGTATTGAAAGATAGGAAATAAATCCAGCCAAAATTCAAGTCTCTTGTAACTCAGTGAAATTCTTAGAGTTCCATTGGAATGTGACATTCAGAGATATTCATTCTAAGGTGAGGAATAAGTTACCTCACTGGCCCTTCCCATGACCAAAACACTACCACAATGTTTCAGTGAGCCTATTTGGATTCTGGAGACAACACATTTCCACTTCGGTGTGTTACTCCAGCCCATGTACCAACTTACTTTGAAAGCTGCAAGCTATGTGTAAGTCCTGTAACAGAAGAAGTCCCTTCAATATGTCCAGGCTGCTGTGAAGGCTTCTGTACAATTTGGACCAAATGATCCAGCAGTCCCATTGGTACTTGAAGTGGCAGTGGCAGATAGGGGTGGCCTTTGTGCATTTGGCAGACAGGCCTCCATAGGTTATTCACCAAAGAGACTTTTGGGATTTTGGAGACAGGCCCTACCATCATCTACAGCAAACTATTTTCACTTTGAAAGACAGTTCTTGGCCTGATATAGAGCATGAGTAGAAACTGAACATTTGATAATGGGTCACCAAGTTATCTCTTGACCTGAACAGTCCATTATTAGGTGGGGTGCTATTAGACTCTGCAGGTCATAAAACAGGATGTTCATAGAAGCAATATATTGCCCAATGGAAGTCGTATATATGCATTCAGGGCTGAGCAGGTCCTGAAGGCACAAATAAGTTACATGAAGAAGTTACTCAAATCAATATGGATTCTTGTAGCGGTATCTTGCCTTGCCAGTGAACTTATAGCAGTAGCTCACCCTTTGGGCATGGTTTCTGGTGCAGATGTGACCCATTATAAGGTAGCAGAGGGGCTGGCTCCTGCTCTCTCAGGTTGCAGAGAACATTGGAAGGGCAGAGACTGCATCTTCTGGAGCAGAAAGAACACCACAGTTACCTACTCTTATCTGTGCAACTGCTTCCCTAATAAACATCAATTTGTCATTTATCTTGGGTCTGGTGAACTCATTTAAACCCTGCCTTCAGATACTACTCCTGTTGCAATGCTTCTCTGCTCCAAAGGATGCACCTATAGCCTCATGGGATGTATCTTATGATCAGTTGACTGAGGAATAGAAGACTTTTTACTGATTTACTGATGGTTCTGCACCTTATGGAGTATGTGTATCCAGCACCCAGAAGTGGAAAGTTGCAGCATTACACAACCTCTTTCTGGGACACTGAAAGATACTAGTGAAGGGAAATCACAGAGGGCAGAAACTCAAGCAGTACACATGGCATTACAGTTTTTTGGAAGAAGAAATATCCAGATATGGGATTGTTCTCTGACTCAAGGGCTGGAGCTAATGAGATGGCTGAATAGTCAGGTATAGGGAGGAGAGAAGATTATTGGAAAAATGGTGACAAAGACATAGTGGGAGGAAGTATGTGGATAAATATCTCCAAATTAGCAAAGGATGTGAATGTACATGTACCTTGCATAGATAGTCATCAGAGGGTGTCTTCAGATGAGAAGTTCAATAATAAAGTAGAAAGAATAACCCACTTTGTTACATTCTGCCTCTTCCCCATCCATCCCTGCCATTTTCCAAAGGACACGTGAACATAGTGGCCTTGGAGACAGAGATATGGGTGATGCATGGGCTAAACAACATTTACTTCCATTCACAAAAGCTGACTGGCTATAGTTGCTGCTTACTACCAGATAAGCCAGCAACAGAGACCAACACAAGTCCCCAGATATGGCACCATTCCCCTTGGTGACTAGCCATTAATTTTATCACAGGTTGACAATATTGGACCACTTCCTCAATGGAAAGAACAACATTATATTTTTATAGGAGGATATACTTATTCTGGTTATGGATTTGCCTTTCCTTCATGTGATGCTTCTGCCAGAAACACCATGCAAGGACTTACAGAACACATGATCCACCAATATGTATTTCATATAGTATTGCTTCTGACCAGGGAACTCACTTCACAGTCAGGGAAATGTGCCAGCGGGCCCATGATTATAGAATACACTGGTCTTAAAATGATCCACAGCATTCTTAATCAGCTGGCATGAGATAAACAACGGCCTTTTGTAGACACAGTTTAAGCACCAATTAGGTAACAGCAATATAAAGGACTGAGGCATGGTTCTCCAAAAGATAATTTATGCTTTGAATCAGTTTCCAATATGTGGTACTGTTTCTCCCACAACCAGTATCTACAGAGCCAGGAATCAGGAGGTGGAAAAGGGAATAATTCAACTCATTGTATCCCCTGGTGACACACTAGTTAAGTCTTTCCTTCTTTTCCCACAATCTAAAGAAATTCTGCTGCCCTAGGCATTTTGTTTAGGGGAGGTCAGGTATTAATCGAGGAACCACAACAAACATTCCATTAAACTGGAACCTCAGACTTTTCTATGGTCACTGTGGCCTACTAATGCCCTTAAACAAATAGGCTAAGAAAGGAGTAACTCTTGGGAGAAGTAATAGATGAAGATTTTCATGGAGAAATTAGATTGCCTATCCATACGGGAGGTGAGATGATTATTACTTCTGGAGTACATGAGATTCTTTGGGGCATCTCTTGATGCTATAGTGTGCTGGTATTAAATAAAATTAATGGGAAACTACAACAGGCTAATCTAGGCAGGATGACAGAAGGCACAGACTCATCAGGAATGTAAGTATAGGATACCCTTCCAAGAAAAAAAACAAGACCTACTGACGTGCTTTCTGAGTGTGCAGAAAACACAGAATGTGTAGAAGGAAAATTTTGCTATAAATACCATCCAAGTACATATGACCAATTGCAGAAATGAGGATTATAACAGACAGGAGTGTTTCTGTTGTAATTTGATAAGAATCATTTCTATAGATATTTGTGTTTTCTTTCAATCTCTTTAACATAAATTAAGAGAATACCAATGATTATAATGATTAATTTTTAGATACTAAAAGGATGTCACCAATTCTAGATAGAATGTTACCTATTCTAAATTTATATTACCTTTACAGTTGTACAGGGGATATTTATATCATGTTAGGCATAATTGTGTCCTTATTAAATAAATAATACTTTGTGATTTTTACATGGGATCATTATGTTTAGGCATTATTATGACCTGATTATTGTTTTCATTTGGAAATTTAAAAAATGTCAAATTGAGAAGGGACTTACTGTGATGGCTATTCTTGGTTGTCAACTTTGTTGTTTCTGGAATTAATTACAATCCTGAAATGGAGGGTACACTTGTGATCCAGATCTTGAGACAAGATGACTCATATCTTAATCCAGATCTTGAGGTGCAAGGTATGCCTTCGATCTAGGCCAAACCTTCTGCCAAATCTTCTTTACGGACAATGGAAAAAGCAAAGTTAGGGTTTCTATTGCTGTGATGAAACACCATCAACAAAAAGCAAGTTGGGAAGTAAAGGGATTATTTGGCTTACACTTCCATATCATTGTTCATCACTGAAGTCAGGATAGAAACTCAAAAAGGGTGGGATGATAGAGGCAGGAAAAGTTGCAGTGACCATGGAATAATGCTGCTTTCCATGATTTGCTTCCCTATGTCTTCCTCAGTCTACCTTATTATAGAAAGCAGGACCAGCTGCTCAGGGATTACACCATCCACCATGGGCTAAGTCCTCCCATATTGAACACTAAATAAGAAAATTTCTTACAGCTGGATCTCATGGAGGCATTTCCTCAGCTGAGGCTCCTTCTTCTGATGAATCTAGCTTGCATCAACTTGACAACAAAAACAGCCAGTACAACTGAAACCTTGTCAACTTGACACACAGATACATCACTCTTAAGCCATACCCCTTCTTTTTATTCATTTATTAATTCCCTAGAACTCAAAGTATAATCATAAATAATTTTAAAAGTCAAACAATCTTTACAAATTTAAACACAATAAAATTTTAGTCAGGCTAGGCTTTGGTGGTACATGCTTTTAATCCCAGCACTCGGGAGGCAGAGGCAGGCAGATCTCTGGCAGTCCGAGGCCAGCCTGGTCTCCTGAGCGAGTGCCAGGATATGCTCCAAAGCTACACAGAGAAACCCTGTCTTAAAAAACAAAACAAAACAAAAAATTAGTCAGGTCTTTCATAAATAGGCGCCTTTAAAATCGAAATTAAATTAAATGTCTTCTTTAAGAGAGAAGAACGAGGGTACCATCACATTCTGAACCAAGAAAAATCAGACTCCAAAAGCAAAACTAATTCAACATCCAATTATTTTGGACTCACTTGTGATCTTCTGGGATCTTTCAGCAGGCTAGAGTCAATTTTACAACTCTGTACTCGGTAGCACACACAGCTTATATTCTATGTTTTGGCTGGCCCTACTCCATAACTACTAATTTTCTTGGTAGTTATCACATGGTACTAGTACTTTCAAAATGCTGGGCCTTCTGCTGCAACTGGACTGCACTTTCAACAACAGCTTCTCATAGGATTTTCATGGTGCCACCTGTCAATTTCTGTGCATAACTTCTGGTAAATCTATTGCAAATGAGGTTAAACATTCACCAGTGCTGTCTCCTTACCTTCACAGTGCCATCCTCAGCTGCTCTCCATGACCCCTTCATGTCTTCAACACCAGTACCACCTGGGTGTCTCTTACATATTGCCACAACTGGCTGCCAGAATGTGGTACAGCCATGGCTACCTCTGGAACGTGGCTTCTATGTGCTCTTAGGAAATGCTTGCTAGTTTTCACCCCAGTGATACTGGTCTATTCTAATCTTTGCTAACTACATAGCTCCAGATGATAAGCTTGAAGTATCCCAGCAAAGCAAAGTTTCCTTTTAGTAGTTCTGTCACCCTGTTAATCACAGCTGATTCTTCACCCCAGCTAACCAGAACCACCGAGGCTTAATTCAAAATAACAAATGGCCCCAAAAGAGTCTTCAAATTTCCTCTGAAACTTCATAAGCCAGGCCCTAAATCTCCTGAACTGCTCT